>NC_071617.1:0-300000 GCF_014839835.1 Dryobates pubescens
AGCGTCCTCCTTTCTGTTTGAATCTGAATCGTGAGTTTCCTCTGATTTGGAATGCTGACCGCTATCAGCATCACCGTTCTTTTCACTGCTGTTCTGCCTAACAGCATCACAGCTCAGTTCTTGTTCATCCTGGTAATTTTCTTCCCCCTTTTTTGTGAGTTCCACCTTTCTTTCTTCAGTTGGTTTCCCAGCTGAGTTTCCACTTGCTGAAGTATTCTTAGGCTCTTTTGGTTTCTTATGCTTAGAAACGTAACTGTTGTGAATAGAAACTGGGGATGCTGGCTTTTTATTTGCTTTGTTTCCCTCTGATTTCTGTTTTCTTGGGGGTCCCCAGATGAAATGCTCTGGAGGGGTGTAGTGCTGCTGGGCAAATCTCAGGAGTTTCCTCCTTTCTCGTCGGTCTCTAATAGTATACACAAAGTATTCCAGAGCACTTTGCTTGATGTTGGGAATGGTATCTTCCACAAGAGCTTCATGAAGAATAAATTTTACCAGGGGAGATTTAAAACTCTCATATCCAAGCTCACCAAGACTTTTCAGAATTCGAGTGATTCTCAAGTAATTGTGTTGAGACCTTTGGAAGGAAAGGATGAAAAATTCCATTGAATCAGAAAAAAACCCAACCAAACAACAAAACCAAACCAACCCTTACAGATACAGAACTGGAACTGCAAATTCTCACTCCTTTTTATCGCTCGAGGTGTATACTTCAGGCTTCCCGTCCTTTGATTTCTCAGAGCTGCTGTAGCTTGCTAGCAACTCCTCTGCTAGGATGTTGTAAGTGAAAATTTGTGTCTGTAAAATGAAATGAGGGAATAGGCTGAAAAAAAAAAAAAAAAAAGAAACCTAAAGCGTGTACTGATTGTGATTCCTTCTGCTGTCTGTTTTCTCTGAAGAAAAAAACCCCATCATTTTATAAAGCGTGGGTCAGCGGTGGTAATACGGCTACAGAACAGGATTCCTTGCACTTAAGCTACACAAAGCTGGATCTCCAGTCTAGATTAAACTACCTCTACTTCCGATGCACTGTTGGGAGAGAAAGAGGCACCTCTGGAAAGCAAGTCCCACCATCGCAAGAAGTGTCTAAGACAAATTAACTGTCTTTTGGAAGTGCTTGTGAAGAGCTCTCATTCATAAAGTATACCTCAGTAAACAGTAAACCTTAAATGTCTCAATTCTTCATGCCTAAAATTAAGTAAAGAGTCCAATTCCTGACTTAAAACTATGTAGCTGCTCACTGGTGAGAATACAGGAATTAAGAGAGTAAAAATGTGCAGTGACAGAAAAAACCCTGAGTAATAAACCCCTGTTTTATCTGTGGCCTGAGTCTGAGCCCACACTCGTAGTGGCTCACATAATATTTAAGTCAAATTAGTAACAAATTATTCACTCAAAATTATGCCTCAGCAATTCTATCCACAAGCTTTCAATTGGACAGGAGAACAAAATACTGCAAGAAAACAATCTTCATCTCAAAGGTCAGAGGTATTAGGAAAGGGATCAAAATATCTGAAAAGAGATTTTGATACAGTTAATTTGCACGGGACAAACCATAATTGAAAACCAACAGATTTAATGGGTTGAAAGCTGAGCTAAAGTTTGACTTACTTAGTGCATGTCTGAATCTCACCAGTTAAGTAGTGCAATTGAAAAATATTCAATACCTATTTTATGTTTTGAGGAGGGAGGGAAAACCTTGTTAATTTAACTCCCATACAGGGGTGGAGAACTGGATTTTTCTCAAAAAGAAATATGATTACAAATACAAAAGCCACTTGTCCTCTCCAACTGAGCAGCAGCACTTCGGTATCAGGTGAAAATGTGTTCGGCAGCATGACAAACAAATTAATTAGGCTCTGTCATCTTCTTCTGCACCATCTGAAATTGTATTTTTAGGGAATTCAGTGATGGCAGACTGGTAAAGGGTGAGAAGCACAACAGATGAAAGGGAAAGGAGGAACATAACACTTACAGACACAAACAAGGCATTGACTATTTCTTTTTCTCCTTTGCCTGACAAAGTTTGGAAGATTTATTTTCCTCTTCTCTAGGGAAAAATTGCTGAAGAGAGTCTATGGCAGTTCTGGAGAGTGGGGTACATGTCATGACTTACTCATTCAAATGTTGAAATCTTTCTTGCCAGTTAGCAGCTCGTGCTACGTTTCCACTTTTATCAATTAGTTTGATTCCAAAAAACTCCAACATCATTTTGTAAGCCAAAAGAAATCTTCTAATTGCTTCCTTTGTTTTCTTGAATTCCTAATAAACCAAAGAATACATGTGAAATTCAAAGTGGCACTAAAGCCAGTACACTTATGCATTGTATCACACAACTCTACATAACAAACAAGCAATTATGTATTAAAATTAATGTGCTGGTTTGCATTGAGCTCAGTTTGTATTACCTCAATTTCATAGGTAGTTAATTCTTTAGCATAGAAGTTCAGACCTTGTTCCCTCAGTGGAAAAAGCCTGTTAAAAGAAAAGCATGTTATGACTCATGGTGCATGAACCCTTAACCAAATTAATGCTTGAAATCAGAAATAGGTAATAAGTAACCAACCACTGGATGTAAGTGTGGTTATGCTCCAGTTTTTCATAGTCTCCTTTCCATTTATTTAAGACTTCTTCAATATAAACCCCTGCAGAAAAATAATTTGACAGCTGTTAGGTAGCCATCAGCTACACACAGTACACAGTGATAGAAGGCTTTCATTCTTTCACAGACTAAGTGAAATAAGGTCTATTACACCCATAAATAAATTAATTTTAACTTAAAATAAACCTGGTTACTACAACTTTGTTAAGAAGAGATTTATCAAATTTCATTATAACAAAACCAAGTGACGACTTATAGAATAGAATGGTTTGGGTGGGAAGGGACCTTGAAAATCATCCATTTCCAACCCCTCCGCCACAGGCAGGGACACCTCCCACTAGCCCAGGTTGCTCAAGGCCTCATCCAGCCTGATCCTGATACGCTTCCACGGTGGGAGGCATCCACAGCTCCCCCTGTTCCAGTGTCTCACCACCCTCACTGTACACAGTTTCTTTCTAATATCCAAACCTAATCTGCCCTCCTCAAGATTAAAGGCATTGCCCCTGGTCCTATCACCACGAGCCCTTGTAAAAGGTCCCTCCCCAGATTTCTCGTAGGTCCCTTACTTGAGTTACTTACCAGCAGAGGGTATGTGTAAAACAGATTCTCCAAAAGTTCTCACATCCTAGATCATTTTATTGCATTGCCTTTCATTAACAAACCACTTACACAGAAGATTGTATCATGAATTGCCTGTTATTGCTTTGACGGAAGCCTGCATATATACACAAATAAATAACTACATCTATAAACTCCTAATTGTAATAAATTCCTGGTGAGACAATGGAACGGGTTGCTCAGAGAGGTCATGGATGCTCCCTCCCTGGAAGTGTTCAAAGCCAGGCTGGATGAGGCCTTGAGCACCCTGGTCTAGTGGCCATGGCAGAGGGGTTGGAACTGGATGATTTTTAAAGTCCCTTGCATCCCAACCCATTCTGTGAATCTATGAACCTTGAAATGTGGGTTGGAACCAGATGATCTTCAAGGTCTTTTCCAGCCCAAAACATGATTCTATGAAAAAAATACTCTAAGCAGAAAAAAGACTCAACTCTTAAGAGATCTCCCATTCCAAGAAGGAGTCTCTCCAGCTGCAAATAACATTACAATTGGGAAATCTTCCTCAGTGAGCTCTGCCCAAGAGTCTTGCTGCCATTGCTATGAGTTTGACATTGTTTTTTTCAGGTTACGCTCAATAAATGAGAATTTCAGCTTTTAGTGGTCTCCGAACAGTTGTGGAGTTCAGCGACCTCCTCTTGCAGAGAGACAGGCATAAAAAAACAGAGGACAAAGCACATCTAAAAAGCAACAAATCATTCTTCACACCAAAACCGTGCTCGTGATACTCAAGTCATGAGCCAAGGCCCTTGGCTGCACAGAGAGTACATAAAAGGATGTTCCCTGTTCCAAACTCTCTGCGGCCTCTTTCCATGAATGAAATCCGTCTGTTTCTACCCTGAAACCAACAAGAGTTTTACCTTTGCCACACAGCCCCTCCCAGAGTCAGATAGCAAGGGAGTGGCCTAAAAAGCCTGAAGGACCAGGTAGATAGTCTCCTATTATGCACCTGAAACCTCCCTCCCCTCGCCTCCCAGTGACAGTTTCCACTTGGGTCTCAGTGAATACATTGGACACTTTTCTTCAAGACATGGAGAAAGCAGTCAGCCAAAGCTGCTGCTAATAACATGCAGCTTTCAGTGTAGGCAAGGCTGGAAAAGGACCTTGCAAAGAGGACCTCCTGCCATCCTCATCACATTGCATCCACCCTATGTATTTCAAATATTGGAAAACTTGCTGCTCAGTTCCAGGACAGAGACGGACCAGAGCTGAATCAGAACCAAAAGCTTAACCTGTAGGTCATGGCAATTAAACTTCAGCTCCAGTACTGCACTAGGAATGTTTTTTTAATAACATTCCCCGGTAATTCAGGCCCTACCATCATAGCTTAGACTACTCCTACAGACTCTCACAGACCCACAGACCTAGGCCAAGGTGGTGGCTACTCTTCCCATTCTCATCAAAAACTTCTGCATAACCAGAGCTCACAGCCATCAGCACTTTAGCCTCCATGGCCTGTCAGCTACCTTTGACACTACCAACTGGGGTTTTCTCCTAAAATATTAAGAGAAATTTTATTCTTTACAAATTTTAGGAGAAACCCTCCTCTAACCTCCATGACTATCTCTTCTTGTAGCTAATCCTCTTGAATTGCTCCTTCATACCGTAGGTTAAAGCATGCCCCCTCCCCAAACTTTTCTGGCTTTCAGTTTCAGGTTCATGTGGTCCCCAGGTTCCCATGGACTCCTCTGCTCTTGTGAGACCCCACCTTGACTACTGTGTCCAGTTCTGGTGTCCCCACCATAAGAAGGCCACAAAGCTGTTGGAGAAGGCCACAAAAATAATCCAAGGGCTGCTGCTACAAGGACAGACTGAGGAAACCAGGGGGTGTTCTGCCTGGAAAAGACTCCAGGAGACCTCACAGCTGCTTTCCAATACCTGAAGGGATCCTCCAGGAAGGCTGCAGAGGGACTTTTCCTGAGGGTGTCCAGAGACAGGACAAAGGGACTGATTTGGAGCTGAGGGGGAGCAGGGTTAGACTGGATGTGAGGAAGAAGTTCTTCAGTAAGAGGGTGGTGAGACTCTGGAACAGGCTACCCAGGGAGGATGTGGATGTGATCTCCCTGGGCAGTGTTCAAGGCCAGGTTGGATGAGGCCTTGGGCAACCAAGTCAAGTTGAGAGGTGTCCCTGCCCATGGCAGGAGGGTTGGAGTAGATGACCTCTGAGGTCTTCCTCCTGTCAAGCGACGAACAGTATCTGCCTGTGGATATCCGGATGAAGCTCCAGATATTTAAAACCAGGATCTTGTCATTCCTCCACATACCCTGACTCATTTTCTCGTGTGGACACCATTGCTATCTCACCTATGAGTAGCTCTCATCTTCAACCTTCCCATTCAGACCCTTTCCATCCTTCTGTTTCATGCTCCTTCCCATCCAGCTTCCCATCAGAACTGTAACATTTTGCAACTCAATATCCCTTCTCCTGACCCTGAAAAGCACCCTCTTATCCTGCATACACCTACCCTGAATGATGCTGGTAAGATCACAACCACAGCTTTTTCTATTGCCTCTTTTTTGCTTGGCCTTCTTCCCCTGCGAAGCTCTTTTCTGTAACATCAAATAAAACCGATAAACCTTCACTTCCAAAGCCCTTTGTGACCTCTACCTTCCTACTTTATCAAAGCCATTTGTTGCTGTGAGATGCTGTCTCTGACAGGCTCCTGCCTCAATGGCAGCCTCCATGTTTCACTACTTCTGTACTCCAAAGTGCACTTTGGTATTTCCTCCCAAACTGCTTTTGAGCAAATTCCTTCCAAGTAACCTCCTCACTGTTCTTTTGACCTCTCCAAAGCTTACTTTTGGCCTGCAATATTTTTTTTTTAGTTTTTTTTCCCCAATGGCTCATGTGCCAAGACTGCTGTCTATCATTCTAGCCAAGACCATTTTATTGTCTCCTTCTGCTACCCCATCTGTCTGCTAGCCTTCTGTCTCTCACACCTCGTCTGCAAACCCTCTAGAGCAGGATTTGCCATCTTTCATCCTGTGTTGGTGCACAGCACTGCATATGAGGTTCCTGCTGCACTACCAGAACCAACGGGGACTCAGAAATTGATACTGTAATAACCTCACACACCGTAGTTACAACACGTTCCTTTTCCCTTATACAGCTCTAGGCACAACACCCTGATCCCTGCCACTCCAAGCAGCCAGAGTTTGTCCAGCAGACTGGCACAAGTTTACCTTTGTTTTATAAAAGGCATTGTAAAGCAGTAGTACGAACAACACCCTGTACTGCATCCTGCTGAGAATGCATGGGGAAAGCATCACCTTCCTGGAGCAAAAAGAGAACCATGATTTAAGCACAACCTGCTTCTGTGTTACCAACATGCTACTCCAGCATGGAGGTTCAAGTCATAGAATTCATAGATTCACAGAATGGTCTGTGTTCGAAGGGACCCTGAAGATCATCCAGTTCCAACCCCCCCCTGCCATGGGGAGGGACACCTCCCACCAGCCCAGGCTACTCAAGGCCTCATCCATCCTGGCCCTGAACATCTCCAGGGAGGAGGCATCCACAGCTTCCCTGAGCAACCTGTTCCAGTGTCTCACCATCCTCACTGTAATGAATTTATTCTTAAAATCCAGTCTAAATCTCCCCTCTTCCAGCTTAAAGCCATTGCCCTTTGTCCTATCACTCCCAGCCCTTGTCAAAAGTTCCTCCCCAGCTTTCCTGTAGCCCCTTCAGGTAGTGGAAGGGTGTTCTGATGTCTCCCTGGAGCCTTCTCTTCTCCAAGCTGAACAGCCCCAACTCTCTTAGCCTGTCCCCACAGGGGAGGTGCTCCAGCCCTCTGATGATCTTCACGGCCTCCTCTGGACCCTCTCCAACAGTTCAATGCCCTTCTCGTGCTGAGGGCATCCGAACTGGACACAGCATCAATATCTGTACCTTAACATCTTTAATTTGTCAGCAGTGTAACTATCACCAGTTTCCTTTTGCTTCTCTTGTCTGTGAGCATTCTGTGATCTCTGTGACAGCCACAGCACTACTCACCGTCAGGTTTAAATGGGATTTTGTTTTTGTAAAAGCGGAGGTTGCACAAATCATTTTGATAGCGAAGGTCTTTAAAGTTCTGCTGAAAGAAAGGAAAGAGGAACATTATCAGTTTACAACAAAACTATTAGAGACTATCCAGAAAGCAATATTGTGCTCCTTGTTAAACTGAGGAGAGAAAAATGTCAGGAGTTTTAGGAACCACAAGGTTTTATTCATACACTTAAAGACTCAGTTTAAAGATCTGCAATTTCCTTATGGCTGATACCTTGTGCTACCAAGGCAGAGGTTAGAGGAGTAAACACAGAGGAGAAGCTGGACACGATCAGGCAGTACGAGCTTGTTGCCAAAAAGGCCAATTGTATCCCAGGCTGCATCAAAAGTTGTGTTGCCAGCAGATCCAGAGAGATGATTCTACCGCTTTGCTCTGATGAGACCTCACCTGGAGTACTCTGTACAGGTCCGGTGCCGTCAGCACAGGAAGGACATGAAGCTGATCAAGCAGGTCCAGAGAGGACCATGAGAATGACCAGGGGGTTTAAGCAACTCTGCTATACGGACAGGCTGAGGGAGCTGAGCGTGATCAGCCTGAAGAAGACGAGGCTCCAGGGAGACCTAACAGCAGCCTGCCAGGAGGGGGGGCCTACTGGAAAGCTGCAGAGAGACTGTTTGCAAAGGCCTGCAGGGACAAGATCACAGTATCACAGTATCACAGTATAACCAAGGCTGGAAGAGACCCCGAGGATCATCGAGTCCAACCTGTCACCACAGACCTCACGACTAGACCATGGCAACAAGTGCCACGTCCAGTCTCCTCTTGAACACCTCCAGGGACGGTGACTCCACCACCTCCCTGGGCAGCACACTCCAATGACGAACGACTCGCTCGGTGAAGAACTTTCTCCTCACCTCGAGTCTAAACCTCCCCTGGAGCAGCTTCAGACTGTGTCCCCTTGTTCTGGTGCTGGCTGCCTGGGAGAAGAGACCAACCCCTTCCTGGCTCCAACCACCTTTCAGGTAGTTGTAGAGGGCAATGAGGTCACCCCCGAGCCTTCTCTTTCTCCAGGCTAAACAATCCCAGCTCCCTCAGCCTCTCCTCACAGGGCTGTGCTCAAGGCCTCTCCCCAGCCTTGTTGCCCTTCTCTGGACATGTTCAAGTGTCTCGATGTCCTTCTTAAACTGAGGGGCCCAGAACTGGACACAGTACTCAAGGTAGGTTTGAATGCCTCCAGAAATGGAGACTCCACAACCTCTCCAGACACCCTGTTCCAGTGCTCTGCCACTCTCAAAATGAAGATTTGTTTCCTTCTCCAAACTCCGTAATCTATCCTTGTCGATGTTCAAGGCACAAGCCTTTTTCTGGCTTCCTCCTGTCGCTCTCAGGCTTTCCCATCTCACGTGTTTGCACATACACCTGGGATAAAAAGACGCTGCGCTACTTTCGCTCCTCTCCCGCTGTGTCAGCTTTTTTATTCTTCTTTATTAAGCATCAGAAAAGGTTAGGAACAGGTGAGTTCTGTGCTGCCTTCTACTAAAAAAGGCTGTTTTAAACCATAGAATACTCTTACTGGATACTGATGTCGGTACTTGTATAAATCTCTGGCTGCATAGAAGCTTCTCTTTGGCTTGGCTGTCAGCTCAGTTCCATCACCGCTCTGAAACAGTGAGAAAGCAGAAAATAACCATCCACAAACACACCCCAGAGCAAATTTGTGTAACGCTAGTTATTTATCATGATGGATTTCAGCAATGTAAAGACACACAGCTGCACGTATGTGCCTACTGTGTCGTAGAATCGTAGAATGGGTTGGGTTGGAAGGGACCTTGGAGGTCACCTAGTTCCAACCCACCCTGGTATTAGCAGAGATGCCTTCCACTAGACCAGATTGCTCAAGGCCTCATCCAACCTGGTCAGACACTGAAAACCTCTGTGTGAATACTTAACACCACATACTTTAAATCTACATTAAAAAATAAAACAAAACACAAAAGCATGACTGTGAAATGTCCTTCTAGTGGATTTAAATCAACAGGTTGATTGGAATTTCTAAATGCAAGGCTTCAAAGTGCTAGCACAAGATTAAATAAATACCTGGACATGGAAATGCAAAGACATTACTCATTCTGAACAGGAAATCGTATTATTTGCAAAGACTATTTGTCATGTGTGCACAGATTTAATTGCTATCGTCGTATCCTGTTGGAGAAAGCGAATAGTCATGGACAAGCCAAAATGCAGTCGTAACACCTTCCTGAAACATTTTCCACTGTTTCTCAGAACTGAATTTTAAAGCCCAGTAAGAAGAACCACTAAACCCTAGAACAAAAAACCTGTCATAGAACATACACATCTACAAGACCTTGTCCTGGCCCCCTGCTGTTGAGAAGCTGTGACCTAAAACAGAGCCCATGAAACTGAGTGGAAATACTCCCATGACTTCAGAGAGCACTTGTAAAAGCCACACGCACTGAAGAATAACTGAAAATTAAGCACAAGTGTGCAGAGCGTTCAACTTGCCAGCAACAACTTAATTTTCTTTGTCGTTTCTTTATGACCATACTGCAACAGGTAGGCTTGTATCACTCGATCTCAACATGTTATTCTCTACACTAAAGACCAAATGAGGGGGAAAACCCCCCAAAAAAGATAAAAAGATTCACTGCTTCACTCCTTGCTGTGCACATGCAATAGGTTAACATCAAGCCTAGAAAAGGGAAGCTTCCTGTGGCTGCCCTGGACATTTGCCTTTACTGTTGCTTATCGGCTGCCCACTAAGGACAAACACAGGTTTGTTTCCACTTTTGCCTCTGCAAGCGCAGCTTTGACCACACCTCCAGGCTAAACATGGTCACCTGAACCCCGAGACACTCAGTTAGCAGGCATCAGGACCCCACTGCACCAGGCAGAAAAGGGTGAAATGCTCACGCTCATTGAATTTTGCACAATTTATTAACCAAATATAAATACAATACATATAGCAGGATAAAAAAACCCAGACCAAACTGGCCCACTCTTCATTTAAGTCTAACCTCAATGAAATTATTGCCAAAGCAGCCTCAGGCTTCTTTAGGCTTGGCATTGTCAACAGTTCCTTAAATGACAGAAAAGCTGCTCTGAGAGATCCTCACCTCGCACCAGCTGAGGAGTGACCAACCCATTGCCACTTACGATCCAACATTCCGATTTGTAACCCATTTAATTTAGAGACCAAGTTCAAGCCTACATCTAATTCAAAGCAGAACCTTGCCTAGAAACAGCGGCAGCTGGACTGACCACGACTTCCAGGCCTCGATCTTCTCCCCCGAGCAGGCTGCCATAATGATGATGGAGGGTACACAAAACCCGGCTCATCGCTACTCCAGACGCAGAGCTGGTTTACCACAAGCCGCTCCACGCCGCGGGGCCTCATCCGCCCGCGCCCGTGCTCCGGCCTCCCAGTGCTGCAGAGCCGGGAGGGCGTGGGGCTGTCCCGGCCCCGGGGCGGGGGTACTCGGCTCCATTCCGTCTGCTTCCCCGGCATCAGGGAGCGCGCCAGGGTGTCCCGGGCCAGCGCCAAGCCCCGGCCGGCCCCACCGCAGCACGGCCGCCGAGGCTGCGGGCAGAGGAAGACCGGGGGAGCGCCCGGCGCTGCGGGGGTACCTGCTCGGGGTCGGGGTCCTCCTCAGGCCGCTCCACTTCCTCCGGCGGCGGGGACGGCGGCAGCGGGAGCTCCTGGGGCCGGCAGTCCGTGGCCGGCTCTTCCCCGCCTCTCGCGGCGCTGCACGCCTCCTCCTGCCGCCGCGGCTCTCCGCCGGGCTCCGCCGCCGCCTCCTCCTCCTCGGGCTCCGAGTCGGTCTCCCAGGTGGAGTCGCAGTCCTCCACCGTGGTGGGCTCCTTGAAGCTGACCCCGCTCAGCAGGCTGCCCATCGGGCAGGGCAGGACCGGGCCAGGCCGGGCCGGGCCGGGCCGAGCCCGCCGCCGCGCCGCCCGGAGGCCGCGGAGGCCGAAGGCTGTCAGCGGCCGCGGGCAGCCTGCGGCTGCGGCATGGCGTGGTGGCGGCGGTCGGGGCTGCTCCCCCCCAGCCCGGCCCCAGCCCACAGAGACTCGCAGGGCGGAGCTAGAGGTTTCGGGACCTCCAGAGGCGATACACACACGCACGCCCGGTCCCCCGCCCGCTCCACGTGTGCTGCGCGCCGGAGGCGAGCGCCGACGGCACCGAGCCGGCGGAGCCGGGCGGGATGGCACAGAGCCCCCGCCCTGGGCACGGCTGAGCTGGCTGCGGGACCCAGCGCCGCTGGCGAGCGGAGCCGTGGCGCTGGGGACGCCCTGGGGAAAGCTGTGCTCCGCGAGATTGCGGAAGGGTCCCCTCCGAGCGGGTGCAGCCCTAGGCGGGTTCGGCTCTTGGCGGAGAGCTCGGTGTCCCTTAGAATCACCAGAAAAGCGAGTATCTAGAGGAGTGGCTGATGCAGTCGGGTACCGGCACTGGTTACCAACTAGACATGGGAAGGGTTGTGGTGAGGTGGACGTCAAAGAACAGGCTGCCCAGAGAAGCTGTGGAGTCTCCTCTGGAAACTTTACAACCCCCCCTGGAAACTTTACAAACCCCCCTGGATATGTTCCTATGCAACCACCTCTAGGTGATCCTGCTTTGGCAGGGGAGTTGGACTACGTGATCTTCAGAGGCCCTTTCCAACCCCTACCATTCTGTGGCTCTTTGAATATAAAGGAGACCAGAATGGAGAGGACAGTAGTGTAGTACCCAGCCAGTTTCAGCTGCTTGTAAAGGCCCTGAGAGTTGGTGGATAAAAATCGTAGAATCATTAAGGTTGGAAAAGACCTTAAGTAGTTGGACATGATGATCTTAGGGGGGTTTCCCAATCTTAATGATTCTATGACCTCTACGATCATCAAGTCCGACAGTCAAGCCAACACCACTGTGACCACTAATCCATGTCCTGAAGTGCCAGGGCCACATGTTTTTTGAACACCTCCAAGGACAGTGACTCCACCACGTCCCTGGGCAGCCTGTTCCAATCCCTGACCACTCTTTCAGTAGGTAATTTTTTCCTAGTGTCTTTTCTAAACCTCCCCCAGTGCTACTTGAGGCCACTTTGTCTTGGCTGTATTTGAGTTCTGATTCTAAATATTTCCCTACATTTGATGCAGAATGGATCTCTCAAAAAACTTTTGTGGTTTTTTTTTTTCTTTTCTTTGCTTGTTTCATGAGGATGTGGTTTTATAAGGACTTAAAATGGGAAGCCACATCACTTTCTGGACGCTCCTGCAGCATGTATGTTAGGGTGATAATGACAATTGTATTTAAAATTAAATAGGAGGTAATTGTTGCACCTCATTATCTTGGGAAGATGTTTGGAATAGGATAGCAGAGAGGTCAATTAACAACTGTGAAGAGTTTTAGCAACCTTGTATTAAGGTGATAGAATGCTGGGAGGAATTATGCATCCTTAGAGGTTATGAGCAGACTACAAAAGCACTTTGATAAATGGCAGGAGAGGGCAAAAGAAATAACATTAGTCAAAGGAAATGTAGTTGAGATAATGTTAAACACGTCATAGTGGGTACATAAACATGCAAAGACAGATTCTAGGCAAGCAGAAACCAGAAATATCTGGGATTCAGAATCATAGGATCATTAAGGTTGGAAAGACAGAATCACAGAATGCAAAGGTTTGGAAGGGACATTCAGAGATCATCAAGACCAATCCCCCTGCAAAGCAGAATCACCCAGGCCAGGCCACACAGGAACACAAACAGGTGGATTCTGAAGATATCTAGAGAAGGAGACTCCAGAATTTCTCTAGGCAGCCTGCTCCAGACCTCTAAGATCGTCAAGCCCAACCTTCTATCCGACATCTCCATGACCACTAGACCATGTCCCAAAGTGCCACATATACTTGTTTTTTTAACTCCTCCATGGATGGTGATTTCACCACCTCCCTGGGCAGCCTGTTCCAGTGCCTCACCACTATTAATGTGCTTAGACATGGGTCTGATTAGATTTGGACAACAACTGCTGTTTGGTGAAGTGTCCCAAGTCAGACAGGTATGACAGTGTTTGGCATGCAATAGCTGCAGCTGACTTGGTGTTTCTGTGGGACTTGTTACCTTGAGGGCTTATTTTTGAAAGCAAATGGGCATGGTCAATACATATCTGACTATGGTGAATTTTAATTCTTTACTGGCCAGCTAGGATTCCATCTTACATCTTGCTAGCTCTTTTCAATTTATTTTTGGCACCTCATGAGCACTACCTTCTCTCTCCTGCTATATTCTGGAGGAAAGACAGCAAAGGAGAAGTTGCTAACACAATAGCATTTGAAATGGCCCTTTAAAGAGGAGACTCCAAATCATCCCTTTGGTGCAGGGAGGGGATATCTTTTATCTGAAGAAAGGTTGCAGACAACTTGAATTATCCCCCAGAGCTCCAGGGTTTAATTTCCCACTTTCATTTTGCTGAAATGTAAGATACATTTTTCTGTCCAAATTTCTGTCTGTAACTGGGCAGTACACTGGGGAGCTCTGGATGGCTTCCCTTCCCATGGTTCTTACAAGAAAAGCCCAGGAACAGGCAAGGCTTGTTATGTTGCCTTACAACAAAGCACAGCACAGTGGCTTGTCTGCCTCTTCAGCAGAACTTCATCTGCTCAGGCTTTCCCTCTGCATCCAGCGGAACTGAGCAAGGTGAGTTTGTTGATTTCTGTCTACAACAGAGGGTACTTCAGGATGGAGCCAGGCTCTTCTTGGCAATACCCAATGCCAGCACATGGGGCAATGGTGGAAGCTGAGGCATAGAAAGTTCCGTGGAAACAGAAGGAAAAAATTATTTCACTGTGAGGGTGACAGAAGACTGGAACAGGCTGCCCAGGGTGGATGTGGAGTCTCCCTCTCTGGAGATATTCCAACCCCTCCTGGATGTGTTCCTGTGTGACCTGCTCTAGGCGATCCTGCTCTGGCATGGCAGTTGGACTGGATGAGCTTTCAAGGTCCTTTCCAGTCCCTGGCATTCTGTGATTCTGTGAGAGAGGTGATGCTGTTCAAGATCTAATCATCTTTATGACATGAAGCCTGTCGTGTGCAACCTGCTCTAGGTGAACCTGCTCTGGCAGGGGGATCGAACTAGACAATTTCCTAAGATGCTTTCTAGCTCTGACCATTTTGTGATTCTGTGAATGGGGGAAAGAATGAAAGGCAGCTCTGAGTGTGTGCCTGATGCCTGCAGACACACAGTTTTTGTTGCAACCAGTGGGAAAGAAGTCTTGGCTCGGGCTTAGAACCCTGGGCTTCCTGCATCTTACAGCACAAGTACCGTTCTTCCGGGTTTTATTTGCAACTTCGGCAGCTCCAAGCTTGTGCTGAGGGTAATCATAGAATCATTACGTTTGGATAAGATCTTTAAGATCATCAAGTCCAACCACAGCCCAACTACCATGACCACTAACCTATATCCTAAAGCACCACATCTACGTACATCTTGAACACCTCCAGGGATGGCAACTCCCTGGGCAGCCTGTTCCAATGCCTCACCACTCTTTCAGTAAAGAAATTCTTCCTAATAACCAAACTAAACCTCCCCTGGTGCAACTTAAGACCATTTTCTCTCATCATTAGTAACCTGGGAGAAGAGACCAATATCGGCCTCACTCCGGCCTTCTTTCAGGTAGCTGTAGACAGCAATATGGTCTCCCCTCAGCCTTCTCTGCTCCAGACTAATGGGAATCAAATGTTGGCTCAAACTTCTTTGGTGGGTGCTGCAGTCGAAGACCTTGCATCGGAGTATGATCATGCTGGGGAGCCAACCAGTTCCACTGACTACAGCTGTGAGCTTAAGACACTTGTAGGTAACAGGGTAATTAGAAAGTCAGAAGATGAACCTTGCACTACATTAAGGCAACTGTGGGACCAACAAAATGAGCTACTGCCACTCAAAATCTGGGATTTCAGAATGCCTGCTCCACCAGCCCAGGCATGACTTGGCAGCAGCTGCTGCAGGGTTTCTAAATGAGGTTCCTAGTCTGAGGTTTCTACTGTATAACCAGATCATACCATCTAAGAGGTGGGCACCTCTCACAGTGAGAGACGGAGAGGTTTTGTGTGTGCCCATCTAAACTGAAGTAGTCAGCATGGTGCAGCACAGATGTTCCAAAGCTCTGATGCACCTCAAGACCGATGTGATTCATGGGACTCACAGGATCCCCACAAGTGAAAAATGCCCCTGTTAAATGCTCTGTGTTTGTGCAGCTCTGCAGTTTGCTTTTGGGGGACAATGCGAATTTAGAGTAGAATAGAATAGAATAGAAGAATAGACCAGGTTGGAAGAGACCTTCAAGATCATCAAGTCCAACCTGTCGTCCATCACCACCTAATCAACTAAACCATGGCACCAAGCACCCCATCAAGTCTCCTCCTGAACACCTCCAGTGATGGTGACTCCACCACCTCCCTGGGCAGCCCATTCCAATGGGCAATCACTCTCTCTGTGTAGAACTTCCTCCTAACCTCCAGCCTAAACCTCCCCTGGTGCAGCTTGAGACTGTGTCCTCTTGTTCTGGTGCTGGTTGCCTGGGAGAAGAGACCAACCTCTGCCTGTCTACAACCTCCCTTCAGGTAGTTGTAGAGAACAATAAGGTCACCCCTGAGTCTCCTCCTCTCTCTTAAACAAGATACTAGAAAAAGATTCTTTGCAGTGAGGGTGAGGAGACACTGGAACAGGCTGCCCAGGGAAGCCGTGGATGCCTCTTCCCTGGAGGTGTTCAAGGTCAGGTTGGATGAGGCCTTGCGCAAACTAGGCTGGCGAGAGGTGTCCCTACCCACGGCAGGGAGTTGGAACTGGATGATCTTCAAGGTCCCATCCAACCTAAGCAATTCTATGAATGTATGAATTAAGGATCATTTGCAAATGTCTAACAGAATTGAGGATCTCCTCAGCAGTTGATTCCAGTTAGAGGCTGGCACAATGCCAAAGAACACAAGTGGGACAACTGCAGCAGTGACTCTCTGACCACCTGCTTTCCATCCTTTTCCACAGCATGCTTTGCATGTCATCTGCAGAAAACCTCCATGAATGTATATGCTGGGGAAGAAGTTCATCAGGGAAGCCATCTTTAATTAGGTCACTGATGTTCCACAGGCTTTTAGCTTGTGGTTAAGGCAAACACACAGAGGCTGTGATACAAAATGAAGCAAATGAACACAACCAGAAAGCAGAAACCACAACAGTGCTGCCTTCCATTGACTTTTCACAGGGCCAGTGATTTTTACACCCATTTCACAGATGCACAGGATAGTAGGGGTTGCAAGGGACCTCTAGAGATCATCTAGAATCATTGAACTGTCAAGGCTGGAAGAGACAGAATCACAGAACACATCTGGTTGGAAGAGCCCTCCAAACTCACCCAGTCTAACCTTCACCACTAAACCATGTTGCCCAGGGAGGTGGTAGAGGCCCCATCCCTGAAGATATTCAAAGTCAGGCTTGATGGGACTCTGAGCAGCCTGATCAGTTTGGGGATGTCCCTGCTGACTGCAGGGGTGTATGGACTAGATGAAATCTAGATGTCCTTTCCAACCCAGAGCATTCTATCATTTTATGATTATTTGTTTCACTCTTTCCACAGAGCAGCTCCCAGAGGGGATGAGGAAGGTGTAACTGATGCTGTCTCCTTTAAATGGTTCTCCAGAGATCCAAGGGTTGGATACCAGCCCGGGCTCAAGTCCAGTGCTTTCATCACAGGTTTCTCAGGCAAGGCAAAGTGATAAATACCACAGAAAACTGCAGAAGCAGAAAGGAGCCTTTGAGAAGCCCTGGAATTCAACGTGCAGCAAGAAAAGGAGCAAGTAATGGAGGAGCAGGTGAGGGAGGTAGGGGAGCAAATGTGTCACCATCATCATCAGAGGGACTAGCAACAGCAAGTATCAGCCTGCCAAGGAAAGCTAAATGCCTCCCACAGCTATACACCCAGTTTAGCACACTCTCTTGAAAGCTACCATTCTCCTGGAGCCCCCAGGAGCCCCGTGTCAAGTGCCAAAGAGAACTGTGGTGGGGTAACCCTGGCCAGCAGCCAAGCACCCACATAGTTCATGCTTAACTCCTCTGCTCCAGCAGGACAAAGGCAGAAGGTAGGAAGAACAAAACGGAGACACCTCGTGGGCTGAGATAAAGATAGCTCAGCAGGGTAAAAGAAAAAGAAAGGTCTCTCACCACCTGCCATAGGCAGGCTGATGCCCAGCCAGTCTCTGAACACTGGCCACCTAGAAACCACTCACTGTGCCACCTTCTCCCTCTGCAGCACCAGTTTTTGTTGCTGAGCAGGATGTGTCATAGTGGGAAAAATCCCTTTGACCAATTTGTGTCAGCTGTGTTGGCAGTGTGCCCTCCCAACCACTTGTCCACCCCCAGCTTACTTGCTAGGGGACAGAGTGGGAAAAAAGAGACAGGCCTGATGCTGTGCAAGCTCATCAGCGGCCCTTGGGGTGCTACCAGCATTGCCTGAGCCACACATTTACTTGTATTTTTATTTACTGTTTGCAAGGGCAGGTGGCACTAGGACAAGGGGCAATGGTTTGAAACTAGAGCAGGGTAGATTTAGATTAGATGTGAGGAACAAGTTCTGCACCATGAGGGTGGTGGAACTCTGGAACAGGTTGCCCAGGGAGGTGGTTGAGGCCCCATCCCTAGAGATATTCAAAGTGAGGCTGGAGAAGGCTCTGAGCAACCTGATCTAGTGGAGGGGAGACTTTAGAGCTGCATTTCAGTATCTGAAGAGGAAGGCTGGGAAAGGACTTTTAGGAGGGCTTGTAGTGACAGGGAGAGGGGCAATGGCTTGAAACTGGAGCAGGGCACATCTAGACTGGACATTAAGAAGAAGTTTTTCACTATGAGGGTGGTGGAACACTGGAACAGGTTGCCTGGGGTGATGATGGAGGCCACATCCCTAGAGACACTCAAGGTCAGGCTTGATGGGGTTCTGAACAACCTGATCTAGATAGGAATGTCCCTGCTGACTGCAGGGGGGTTGGACTGGATGACCTCTAGAGATTCTTTCCGAAAGAAAGCCCACCAGGTGGGCTGCTATGAATGTTGTGAACTCCATCCCAGGCAGAGCACCGCACCTTGGAGTGCTACTCTCAGTGACCATTACAAGAACCACTTCATGTGATGAGCACCTGCATTGCCTCATGAGCTTGAAGTTCTTCCTCATGCAATGCATTTGCATACCCTCAGGGAAGTTACACAACTCTTTATCCTTTGTGGTGGTTTGGAATTTTCCCACTACATTAACTAAAGCATGACCAGCTCAATTGGAAGCAAATGGAAGCTGTATTTAGAAAACACAAACTACACTCTACAATGGAATGCAATGAATAGGTACAAAATATACAGGATTTGCAATATTTTACAGGTATTTACAATCAGAAAATAGCACAAAACCCCACCCTGGTCAAAAGGACCAGGGAAGTTGCTCCACTCCCCCCCAAACCACCTCCTTTCCCCCTATAATTAGAAGAAAAGAAGAAGCCGTTAGGAGAAACTGTTAGTTCAAAGAAGCAACGTTAGCATCCTTATCTGCAAGGTCAAAAGCGTTCCCCTCCCCAGCCCAGCAGAACAGCCAAGCAGCTAGAGAAGAAGGAGGAATGAAGGCAAAATGTGTGAGATGTTTATAGAACACTTGCTTCTATAGCAGATATTCTGTCCAATGAAGTTCCTTTAGAATAATATTTTGCTTTCCTTTTTACACCGAATTGTGAATGGTTTATATTTTTCTACTTTTCTGCTCGAAATCTGCAGCTAACTTTTAAGGGCATAGTCTAAAACTGCCACAAACAAATGGACACTTTGATTCTCAGGAAGAAAAATTACACCCTTGGCATTCTTTGCTGTTTAGTAATAACTGCTTTTTTTAAAAAGAGATTTGGTGTGTTTCCATAGCTACTCTTTTTAAAAGACTACTAAGATGTTTCTAGCCTTCATAGTTTAATCTGAGCAGGTCATTAAAACTGAATCATAGAAGCACAGAATTGTTTCTGTTGGAGAAGACCCCTAAGATCACTGAGTCCAACTGTCACCCAAACACCACCATGGCCATTAAACCATGTCCCAAAGTGCCATGGCCACATATTTCCTGAACACCTCCAGGGACAGGGACTCGACCACCTCCCTGGGCAGTCTGTTCCAATCCCTGACCACTCTTGCAGGAAAGACATTTTTCCTCCTCTCCAACCTATCCCTCCCCTGGCACAATTTTAGGCCATTTACTCTCCTTCTATCACCTGAGAGCAGGGAAAATGGCCCAACCCCCTACCTTGCGCCAACCTTTCAGGGAGGAGCAATGAGGTCTCCCCTCAGCCTCCTCTTCTCCAGGCTGAACACCCCCAGCTCCCTCCACTGCTCCTCCCCAGCCCTGTTCTCCAGACCCTTCCCCAGCTGTGTTGCCCTTCTCTGTACCTGCTCCAGCCCCTCAATGTCTTTTCTGTAGTGAGGACCCCAAAACTGAACCCAGCATTCAAGGTGTGGCCTCCCCAGTGCTGAGGACAGAGGCTCAATCACTTCCCTTGGAGCAATCCGTCTCACTAACTCCAACTTGAAGCACACTCAGAAGTTTGAACCAGGGGCAGTGAAAGTGTTGGAGAGGACATAGTGGAGTTTACTCCAGTCCTCAGCCTTTCCATGTTGAATTTTGACAGAGTATCTACAAATCTGAGCAGAACAGATCTATACATGCCATTAGGTAATGACTTAGCAACACTGTGTGTAAAATTTAGAATGAAAAAATCAAATGGGCAGTCTTTCCTCACAGCAGAGATGTTCAAGTCCCCCAATCATCCTCATAGCCTCTGTTGGACTCTCTCCAGCGGATCTCTGTTCTCTTCAATTGGGGAGCCCCAAACTGGACCCAGGATTGCAGCTGTGCTCTCAGCAGGGCAGGGCAGGGCAAAGGGGGAGAAGAACGTCCCTAACCCTGCTGGTCACACTTCTCTTGCTGCACCCCAGGATGCCCTTGGCCCTGTTGGCCTCAAGGGCACATCGCTGTCCCATGGCAACCTGCTGTCTACTCCCCGGAGCTGCTTTCCAGCAGGACCACTCCCAGTCTGTACTGGTGCCTGCTGTTCCTCTTCAGATGCAGGACTCTGCACTTACCGTTACTGAACCTCATGAGGTTCCCATTTGCCTGGCTCTCAGCCTGTCCAGATGATAATCATCTTTGTGACATAAATGCCACCCTGTGCCACCTGCCTGGGTGATCCTGCTTTGGCAGGGAATTTGAACTCCATGATCTCTCGAGATCCCATCCAGCCTCCATCATTCTGTGATTCTGTGAAATCCACAATCAGTGTCTGGGGATCTCATGCTCCTCTTCTCTTGTTCCTTAGCTGCTTCAAGCATGACATTTGCTTTGGGATTTTGTTTGGTCCTCCAAGCAACATGCAGTTAGCGGAGATGAGGATTATGCAACAAGTTGTTGCCTATTCACAGGAGAAAAAAAAAAATCAGGGCTCATTCCATGGACTCATAGGATCGATTCTCTGATTTCCACAGACTTCCTGGCCAGCATGTAACACCAAGTGGCTTGGCTCCCAACACAATCTCACAATAAGTCCCAGCAAGAAGGACTTGCAGCTAACCCCACACAGATTTCTGCAGCACGGGATGTAAATTGCTCTCACAGGAAGATGCTGCTTCCAAGTTGTGTGATCAGGAAATATTCCCTGCCTCTGGCATAATTGTTCAGTAAGCTGTGGTTTGTGCATGGGATCAAACAGAAATGCTGATGGACCAGCTTTTGTGGCTGCTGACACAAACTTTCTGAGCTTAGCTGTGTAAGATCTGCTGACACAAACCCTCTCCTTGAGAACAGCTGCAATTGCCTTCTGCTGTGGGGAGGGGGGGTGGTGGTGTTATTTTCTTTCTTTTTCTGTCACCACAGTGCTGGCTGCTTTCATGGGGTTGAGGTATCCACCAATGCCTGGTTATGATACTGATGCCAACCTATCAATGACCAAGTCAGCTCCCCTCCTGACCTAGCATAGAATCATCAAACTGTTCTGCTGGAAAAGACCTCCAAGATCATAGATTCCAACCATCCACCCAACACCACCATGGCCACTAAACCATGTCCCAGAGTGCCATGGCCACACATTACCTCAACACCTCCATCACTAACCTAGGCAGCCTGTTCCAATCCCTAACCACTCTTGCAGGAAAGAAATTTTTCCTAACCTCCAACCTAACTGTGCCCCTGGCACAATTCCAGGCCATTTCCTCTCACTCTGTCACCTGATGCTAGGAGAAGAGACCAGCATCACCTTAGTACAACCTTCAACCTTTATCCACCATTTGTCATTCAGATTATTTAATAATCCCATGCTCAGCAGTATTTGGAGAGCTGGACAGCTGTCAAAAGTGCTGCTGTTCAAGCTTCTCAATGAGAAGCACATGGGAGAGGCAGAAAATGGGGGCAAGAGAGAGGAAATGGGGGGAAAAGAGAGGAAATGGGGGAAAGAGAGGAAATGGGGGGGAAAGAGAGGAAATGGGGGGAAGAGAGGAAATGGGGGGAAGAGAGAAAATAGGGGGGAAGAGGGAAATGGGGGAAAAAAGAGGGAAATGGGGGAAAAAAGAGGGAAAGGGGGGGGAAAAGAAGGTGGAAAGAAAAAGGTGGGGGGAGGGGTTTGCTTAATTTCTGTGTTAAGCATTTAAAAGGCGAAAACTACAGTACCTAAACTTCAACTTAGAAATAAGGAAATAGGCTTAGTTCCTCCTCAAAAGCCCTGAAAACAAACAATGCAGCACATCGAGCTTAACATGCAGGAATGGTATTGTCCCAGGTGGTGCCAAGAGTCACTTGGAGCAAGCCACTTGTGTGTCTCAGCAGAACTACCCTTGAAGAAAATAAGGAAGAAGAGCCCATGCCTACAGGCAGGAGGTTCCCAGAGATAAGATTCTGTGGCCACAAGGGCACACTGCTGGCTCAGGGTCATCCTTCTGTTCACCAGCATCCCCAGATCCCTTTCCCCTACTCTGCTCTTCAACAGATCAGTCCCCAACCTCCTCTGCTCCATGGTGTTGTTCTTTCCCAGATGAAAGACTCTACCCTTGCCCTGGTTGGATGTCATTCAGTTTCTTCCCCCTCAACTCTCCAGCCTGCCCAGGTCTCACCACAGTCTTATGAAGGTGGAATTTCACTATTAAATGCACAAATAATTAATGCTAAACATGGAGAACTGACATAAGTATAGCAAACCTCAAGCAAATCTCATTACATATACACATATAAATATCCATGATCCACAAACTGAGAATGTCATCTCCTTGGAGGAGGTTGCTCTCAAGCCCACAGTCAGTAGTGCCATGCAGAGGAGGATGTAACTGTGTGCTCCACCAGCCTCAGAAGTCTCTCTGCCAAGGGAACCATGTGTGTTAGGGAATGCTACCCTCTGCTGTCCTGAAAATCGGCATTTTAGGAGCCTAACTCAGCTTTTATCAGAAATCACAACACAATTCAGGAGTTAACCCCCCCAAAGGTGAAGCACTGTTGGCTTTCAGCCAATCAGACCTCCACCTCTTTCTCATTCATTAATTATTCCTTAGCTACTGCACTTTTAACAGGCCCTGTATCTCTGGCTTCCTCTCCAATCCCTTTTTCCAAAGGAAAGGTCAGCCAGAGCCTGAAAAGTAATGACTGCTTCTAATAGCACTTAGAATTCTCAAAGCCACAGGACCACTGAACCTCAGAATGGTAGGGGTTGGAAGGACCCTCTGGAGATTGAGTCCAATCCCCCTACCAGAGCGGGGTCACCTGAAGAAGGTCACACAGGAACACTTCCAGAACACATTAATTGTTTTTTTTACCCATTCTGTACCACTTCCAATCTTTACACAACCTTTTACCTTTCTGTTGCCTTCCCACTCCCACCCCTCTTCAAAGCCTGTCATTCATGCTCAGAACAGCCCTGGTTTCAGACACCACCTATTGAAGGGCCTTTGCTAGACAGCTGAAGCAGCAGGATCTGAAGACATAAGAATGCTGTTGAAAAAAGGAGCTAGAAAGTGATCTTTGAATTCAATTGTATCATGAAAACATTCCTAAGAGGGAACACAGAAGGTGTCCCCTCCCACAAATGAGACAAGAAGAGGGGAACTGCATTCTTTCTACCAAAAACCTTGCTGAAGAAGAGCTGCAAAACTACGCTTCATGACCATTTAGATGCAAGCAGAAGATTTGATTTAAAAGGAAAGCATTTTTTCTCCACCTCATTCTACATTTAAAATGAGAAAGTTTACTTGGGTAACAGCAAACAATGATAAAACACAGGGAGGCAGACAAGATGATGATTGCCAGGACAAAAGTACAAAGTATAATACAGTCTGGGGAGCAAGTAGTAGGGAACAGCAAGTAGGAAACAGAAGGTAAATACTCTCTAACTCAGTTAATTTAGAGCTGGAGTTAATTAGCAATGTTTTCCTTATTAATTAAATCTTATGAATGTTTACAAATATCTGAAGGGTGGGTGTCAAGAAGGTGGTGCCAGTCTCTATTCACTGGTGCCCTGTGACAGGCAATAGACACAAACTGGAAGCCGGGAATAGAATAGAATAGAATAGAATAGAATAGAATAGAATAGAATAGAATAGAATAGACCAGACCAGGTTGGAAGAGACCTTCAGGATCATCATGTCCAACCTATCATCCAACACCACCTAATCAACTAAACCAACAATCAACCAAGCACCCTGTCAAGTCTCCTCCTGAACACCTCCAGTGACGGTGACTCCACCACCTCCTCGGGTAGCACATTCCAGTGGGCAATCACTCTCTCTGTGTAGAACTTCCTCCTAACCTCCAGCCTAAACCTCCCCTGGTGCAGCCTGAGACTGTGTCCTCTTGTTCTGGTACTGGTTGCCTGGGAGAAGAGACCAACCTCTGCCTCGCTACAACCCCCCTTCAGGTAGTTGTAGAGAGTAATAAGGTCACCCCTGAGTCTCCTCTTCTCCAGGCTAAGCAACCCCAGCTCCCTCAGCCTCTCCTCGTAGGGCTTATGTTCCAAACCCCTCACCAACTTTGTTGCCCTTCTCTGGACTCGTTCCAGCAAGTCAACCTCCTTCGTAAATTGAGGAGCCCAGAACTGGACACAGGACTCGAGGTGCGGCCTAACCAGTGCAGTGTACAGGGGCAGAATGACCTCCCTGCTCCTGCTGGCCACACTCTTCCTGATGCAGGCCAGGATGCCATTGGCCCTCCTGGCTGCCTGGGCACACTGCAGCCTCATGTTCAGCCTACCATCTACCAGCACCCCCAGGTTCCTCTCTGCCTGGCCGCTCTCCAGCCACTCTGACCCCAGCCTGTAGCACTCAACATGAGGAGAAACTTCTTCACTGTGAGGGTGCTGAGCCCTGGCGCAGGCTGCCCAGGGAGGCTGTGGAGTCTCCTTCTCTGGAGACTTTCAAGACCCATCCGAACATTGTGATCCTGGGCAACCTGCTGTGGCTGACCCTGCTTTGGCAGGGGGGTTGGATTTGATCTCCAGAGGTCACTTCCAACCCCTACCATTCTATAATTCTACCTCTGAATTATTTTTAATTTATTTTTTTTATGGAACTGAAATTTGAGGTCCCCTAGAACTCGATTTGCCTTCTGACCTCTATTTCTAGCTCTTTTGGGTAGGAAACAAGAACACAAGACACTGATGACACGATATGATGCTATGATTTTTTTTTCACTAAGGCCATAACATCAAGCATGAAATACAGGTTGTCAGAAAGACAATCAACACAGAACTCACAACATCCCATCCTTGTCCTTCAGATGACTTCCAAGGCAGGGAGAGTAAACAGCCTTCTCCCAGCTTTCCTAGTGTCCACAGCTGAGAGTGTAGGATGTTTACAGTACCTGTCACTCAGAGCTCTCAAAAACAGACCAAATGTCAGCAGACTCAGTGCAGGCTTACCAGTGATTGCCAGAAACATGCAGATGCCAAGTAAAGGAAGGAAAAAAAACCCAAACCAAACACATACCCTTGACTATTTTATACCACATGAATCCAAGCAGTGTTAAGTCCTTCGTGCACAAGTTGGGAGGTGTAAGAAAGAAGTTCAACATGAATTTGAGCTTCAGCATCTCCAGAGGAAAGTCACTGTGGTACTGCAAGGATTCTTGCCAGTTCGTTCTAAAGAAGTCCTGAATGTCTTGAAGTTGTGCCTGCAGAAAAGAGAGAATTAACCCTTTTAATGAGTGCACATAAACATGCTAACAAACAAGCAAGCAAGCAGGAGAATTGCATTTGCATCCCACATGCAAAACCAGATGTGTCATTTTTTTCCAATGGCCTGTAAGCTCTATTCTAATTTAAAAGCAATTTCCTAGAGTGCTGTCTTAAAGAAATGCCTACAATATCTGGCTTAGTTTTAATTATCAGAGGAATGATGGTTCTAGGACACCTCTGAATACTGTAAGGAAATTGCTACTTTTAAAGACACAGCTTGGTACATTCACAGAGCTCACAGAGCTGGTTGGGTTGGAAGGGACATTGACAATCATCCAGGTCCAACCCCCCTGCCATAGGCCAGGTTGCTCAAGGCCTCATCCAGCTTGGCCCTGAACACCTCCAGAGAGGAAGCATCCACGACTTCCCTGGGCAAACTGTTCCATTGTCTCACTACCCTCACTGGAAAGAATTCCTTCCTAATCTCCAGTCTCAATCTGCCCTCAAAAGTGCCAAATTCTTCTCACCTGCTTACAGCTTCAGTGAACAACTTCTGGTCCTGATAACAATGATTCATTACAAACTGCCTCCAGAATAACTTGTCATGGTTATAAGAAATCCTATGTTATTTCCTGTCTTGATGATCCTGTCTGTGATGGTTTTGTATTTGGCTATTTAAGGAGGGTCTCTGTCTGATGGGAAGAGCTAAGAATGTTCGTGGCTCTCAGGGCTCTCCTGTAGTGCCTTTAGTTTTCTCTGAAGCCATCCCATTAATTTCCTTTGAAGCTTTTTGAAAGGAGGAGGAAAACCATAAATAAAATGTTCCCTTTTAAACTCCTCTAAGACACATACACAATAAAAATATAAAAATCTGAAATTTAAGTCTTTAGTCTTTTAAAACTAGCTAAAAAGAATATTGCCCATGGGCAGGGACACCTCCCACCAGCCCACGCTGCTCAAGGCCCCATCCGGCCTGGCCTTGAACACCTCCAGGCAGGAGGCAGCCACAGCCTCCCTGGGCAACCTGTGCCAGCATCTGCCCACCCTCACTGGAAAGAATTTCTTCCTAATCTCCAGCCTAAATCTGCCTTCCTCAGGCTTCAGTCCCTTACCCCTCATCCTATCACCACAAGCCCTTGTAAAAGCAGTTGCTGTTTTGTGAGAAAGATGCAGGTAAGCAAAAATAAAAATTTAAAATGTAAATAAATAAATAACTTGAACTATGGGATGTTGCAGTAGGAGAACTTTGGGTTTAATGAATTTCTGAGGTACAAAAGTAATGTAAGAAAACTGGTCTTTAATACTGGTGTATTACACAGCTTAACAAAAACCTCTTCTCATTTATCACCAAATGCAGTCAACTCTGCATTTATCTTCTCCCAGTCCAATGTTAAGAGCTTCTAAAAAAAATACAATTAAAGGAGAAACTATGTTCAACTAAAATGCACGAGCACAAAAGGAACTTTTTAGGCTGATGGCTAGGAAGAGAATTTCCTGAAATGCCTCTGTCATGCCTTATAAGGTGGTTTTAGTCCAGCTCTAAGGTTTCAACTTAAATTTCAACTCTATAGATTTCCTTTGCAGAGTTTTGTATCTTATAGATTCCGAGAATGGTTTGGGTTGGAAGAGCCATTGAAGACCTTCTTCCCAACTCCAATTGAGTAAAATTGTAAGAGCAGCAAAAATACAGATACACAGAGGCTTTTCTGGAGCATTTATGCTTTCTTAATAAACATGCTGGACAACTTGGATACTACTATGGAAAAGAGAAATAGAAAGCAGAGACGCAGACAGCATGCTAGAAGCTTTACCTTAAGTAGCTCTGAAGGGGAGATGGAGCACAAACTACTTAGAAGTTGAGCAGCAGCAATCATTAAAAAAAAAAATCTGAAGTAAATCGCTTCACAGTAAACCCCCAAACCACTTAACATGAACAGCAGCAGGGACAAGGGCTTCAAAGTAGAGCAGAGCAGATTGAGCTTGGATGTGAGGAACAAGTTCTGCAGCGGGAGGGTGGTGGAACCCTGGCACAGGTTGCCTTGGGAGGTGGTTGAGGCCCCATCCCTGTAGATCTTCAAGGTGAGGCTGAACAGTGCTCTGGGCAGCTTGATGCTGTTGGGGATGTCCCTGCTGACTTCAGGAGGGTTGGACTGGATGACTTTGGAGGCCCCTTGCAGCCCAGATCATTCTATCCTCCTACATTACCAAAGATCATCTGGTCCAACCTTTCTAGGCAAGAGTGGAGTTGGACTGAGCTGGCCCAGCACCCTGTCAAGCTGAGTCTTAAACCTGAGCAGTGCAGGGGAGTCCACTGCTTCCCTTGGGAGGTGATTCCAGTCTCTGACTGTTCCCATGGGGAAACATTTCCTTCTGGAGTCCAATGGGAATCTCCCCAGCAGTAACTTGTGCCCACTGCCCCTTGTCTTTTCCATGGGACTCCTTGCAAAAAGGGAGTCTCCATGCTCCTGGCAGCCACCCTCTATGCACTGCTCCATGGTGCTGAGGTCTGCCCTAAGGCTTCTCTTCTGCTGGCTGAACACCCCCAGCTCTCTCAGCCTTTCCTCATGAAGTAGCTCTGCCAGTCCTCAAAAATTACTCCTCATCACTGTTGGCCACTTCAGTAGAAGTAAAAAACTGAACTTTAGCAGCATGGCAACATCTACATCCCTCATCAGAGTGAAAAGCTCTCCTGGAGCTCTTCATGCCAGTACCAGGAAACCATTCTCCAGAGCCCAGCAATGCAACACCTCCTGCCAACACAGCAGTAATGCTGGGAGACTCTAAAACAGGAACCAAAAAGGAAATTGAAAAGGTAAGCTAGGTTCAGATTTTTAATTTGAAAGCAGTAAAATCCCACATTATGATTTCAGAAAGGAAAAGTGAAGACTCACATCACCTGACTTTAAAAAGGCCAAAAGATGACACATTTGCTTTGGGCCACTGACTATAAGAAGGACGTTGAGGGGCTGAAGTGTGTCCAGAGAAGGGCAACACAGCTGGGGAAGGGTCTGGAGAACAGAGCTGGGGAGGAGCAGCTGAGGGAGCTGGGGGTGTTTAGTGTGGAGAAGAGGAGGCTGAGGGGAGACCTCGTTGCTCTCTACAGCTCCCTGAGAGGAGGCTGCAGTGACATGGGAGTTAGGCTCTTCTCCCTAGTCTCAGGTGTCAGAACAAGAGGAAATGTCCTGAAATTGTGCCAGGGGAGGGTTAGGTTGGAAATGAGGAACAAAAATTTTCATGCAGGAGTGGTCAGGGACTGGCACAGGCTGCCCAGGGAGGTGGTGGAGTCCCCATCCCTGGAGCCATATCTAAAGAATCTAAAGACACATGATGTAAAACTGAACATCACTCAGTCTTCACTTCTACATTTTTCATTTCAGAATGGATGACTTTATTGCTTTAAAAATTAAAATCTGAACCTATGAACAGAAAGTGCCACAAGTCTGAGAGACTTAAAGCATTGAGAAACATCTGAACCACCAAGAAACATTTAAAAGCTCTTTTAGCTTCAACAACTTGGTAGGCAAGAGAAGCTGAGACACTCTGCACTTCTGAAGACAAGGCAGACTGGGTGCACCTCACGGTGAGTACCCAAGCAGGAACTTAAGCTTCTGTGCAAGCACCTTCACAAACATCAGTCGGTTGGAACTGGGAGAGAAAACCAACCCAAAGATGTATAACCACACACAAATAGCAGACAAACTTAGAACTGTGTCCAGCTGACACTACTGCAAGGAAGATGCTTTCCATACCTTTGTTTCATGCTTGCACCTTTTTGTCTGCGTCCTGAGAAACAGTTGCCCCTTCTTCCCCCTCAATACACATCCACTTGTCAGGGTAAGTCTTAAATCAATCTTGAAGCAGCAATACTGACAAAAGATTCAACTCACTCTGATCTGACTCTGTCCTCATAAGCAGCAACTGCAAAATGCCTGAGGCAAAGAGGTGTTCAGTTCCAAATGTTAATTATTCAGACTCTGAACTGAAATGCTCAGGTTCTCCTCCTCGGATCTTCAGAGCTGCAGACGTTCCTGTTGAGGAGAAGCAATGCTCAGGTCAGACAACCTGACCATGATTTTTCAGTATGAGTTCACAGCTCTTTTTCTATCAGACTGTCAACTCAGCACACTGGAATGGAAGGAAGTGTAACAAAAAGAAGAGCTTTCAAACAAAGCTGCCCTCTGCAGTTAGCTGCTCCCAGGAATGAAACACCCAAATCTCCAAGGCAGCACCCAGACAGGTTCATCCAACACAGCTTCAGGGTAGAAATGAACGAAAGAACTATGCTCTCTCAAGATTCCCTCATATGAGACATGGAATCCTTCTGTGTAGATAGTTGCTATGGTGCAGACTTAAGGGGAAAAAGGAGATCAGACTTCTTCCTTACAGGTTTCCAATATGCTCTACTTGATCCATCTTGAAATTGAAACCCTTTAGCTTCCTGTCTTTATGCTGTCAGATGGTAGAGGACAAACACAGCTACAAAGCTACAATGTGTTCTGCACAGATCTAAATATCCACGTGGCCTGGATGATAAACAGGAGGGACAATCTACATGGGGAAAAAACACAGAAAGAATCAAAGCCATAGCAGACCTTGAGCAACTCAGTCTGGGAAAGAAGTGCAGATTCCCTTTGGAAATTGTCACCACCTCACCACAAGGTAACCCTGCACGGCCTACAAAAAATAAACTCTTCCGGTATTCTTGGGCCAAGTCCCGGTTCTTTGTGCTCTTCTGGACAGTGCCTGAGGGAGCTGGGGGTGTTCAGCCTGAAGAAGAGAAGGCTCCAGGGAGACCTTAGAGCAGCCAAATGTAATTCCTTCCCTAGACAGAATAGAATAGAATAAACCAGGTTGCAAGAGACCTTCAAGATCATCATGTCCAACCTATCATCCAACACTACCCAATCAACTAAACCATGGCACCAAGCACCCTGTCAAGCCTCACCCTGAACACCCCCAGCGATGGCGACCCCACCACCTCCTCAGGCAGCCCATTCCAGTGGGCAATCACTCTCTCTGTGTAAAAATTCCTCCTAACCTCCAGCCTAAACCTCCCCTGACACAGCCTGAGACTGTGTCCTCTTGTTCTGGTACTGGTTGCCTGGGAGAAGAGATCAACCTCCGCCTCACTACAACCTCCCTTCAGGTAGTTGTAGAGAGCAAGAAGGTCTCCCCTGAGCCTCCTCCTCTCCAGGCTAAGCAACCCCAGCTCCCTCAATCTCTCCTCACAGGGCTGTGTTCCAAGCCCCTCACCAACTTCATTGCCCTTCTCTGGACTCGTTCCAGCAAGTCAACCTCCTTCCTAAACTGAGGGGCCCAGAACTGGACACAGTACTCGAGGTGTGGCCTAACCAGTGCAGTGTACAGGGGCAGAATGACCTCCCTGCTTCTGCTGGCCACACTGTTCCTGATGCAGGCCAGGATGCCATTGGCCCTCTTAGCTGCCTGGGCACACTGCAGCCTCATGTTCAGTCTACCATCAACCAGCACCCCCAGGTCCCTTTCCACCTGACTGCTCTCCAGCCACTCTGACCCCAGCCTGTAGCTCTGCATGGGGTTGTTGTGGCCAATGTGCAGAACCCGGCACTTGGATGTGTTCAGTCTCCTGCCCTTGGACTCTGCCCATCTGCCCAGCCTGTCGAGGTCCCTCTGCAGAGCCTCTCTACCCTCCAGCAGATCAACTCCTGCCCCCAGCTTGGTATCATCAGCAAATTTACTGATGATGGACTCAATGCCCTCATCCATATCATCAATGAAGATGTTAAAGAGGATGGGGCCCAGCACTGATCCCTGGGGCACACCACTGGTGCCTGGCTGCCAGCTGGATGTGGCACCATTCACCACCACTCTCTGGGCTCGGCCCTCCAGCCAGTTCTCCAGAACATTAGTCTAGACCCTTTTTAGCAAAGTCTTCTATACTGCCTGCTTGCTGTGTGAGGAGCGGCTGGAGAGCAGTCTTAGGAGAAGGCCTTGTGGGTATCAGTTGGTGATAAACTCCCCAGGAGCCAGCAATGGTCACTGGCAGCCCAGAGCCATCTGTGTGCTGAGCTGCATCCAGAACAGGGAGAGCAGCAGCACAGGGAGGGGATTCTGCCCCTCTGCTCTGCTCTGACCCCCACCTGCAGCACTGCCTCCAGTTCTGGGGCCCCCAGCATAAGAGGGATATGGAGCTGCTGGAGAAGGTTCAGAGGAGGCCATGGAGATGATCAGAGGGCTGGAGAACCTCAGCTGTGGGGACAGGCTGAGAGAGTTGGGGCGGTTCAGCCTGGAGAAGAGAAGGCTCCAGGGAGACCTAATAGCAGCCTGCTAGTACCCGAAGAGTGCTGCAAAAAAGCTTGGGAGGGACTTTTGACAAGGGCTGGGAGTGATGGGATGAGAGGGAATGGATTGAGACTTGAGGAGAACAGATTTAGACTGGAGATTAAGAAGAAATTCTTTCCAGGGAGGGTGGTGAAACACTGGAGCAGGTTGCCCAGGGAGGCTGTGGATGCCTCCTTCCTGGAGGTGTTCAAGGCCAGGCTAGATGAGGCCTTGAGCAGCCTGGGCTGGTGGAGGTGTCCCTGCCCACAGCAGGGGGTTAGAACTGGATGATCTCTGAGGCCCCTTCCAACCCAAACCATTCTATGAATCCTAGAACTGCCTTAATCAACTTCTCTTTAGTGTGCACACACAACAGCTTTGTTCCCCGAGTCAGCCAGGGACCAGTCTGGTTCTGTACAACACTGCATTTTTACTGACCATGCAGGGCTGGGTAATAGCTAACAGAGTATCCAGAACAGTTCCAAGTTCAGGAACTTAATGATGCACTGATCCTAAGCTAAGTACAAAGTTCCCTGTGCAGAGATGCCTTTAAAGACCTCCAGAGGGAGTTGCTGTCTAACTTTTGGCATCTAAATTGCTGCCAACATCCATCTTGGGCATCATAATTGGCCACACCAGCATCTTGCTGCAGCCTGAATGTTCTGTCAGGTCAAGAATACACAACTGAAAAACAAATAGGATAGGAAACAAGAGTTCTGACAGCTTTTAAACACCATGGCAGAGTCTTCATTTTAGACTCAAATTTCTTCATCCCCCCATCTGTGATGCTGCTGTTTGCCATCGTCTATTTCTTGCACTGGTTAGGCTGCACCTCGAGTCCTGTGTCCAGCTCTGGGCCCCTCAGTTTAGGAAAGATATTGAGTTGCTGGAAGATGTCCAGAGAAGGGCAACAAAGCTGGGAAGGGGTCTGGAGCACAGCCCTGTGAGGAGAGGCTGAGGGAGCTGGGGTTGCTTACCCTGGAGAAGAGGAGGCTCAGGGGAGACCTTATTGCTCTCTACAACTACCTAAAGGGAGGTTGTAGTCAGGCGGGGGTTGGTGTCTTCTCCCAGGCAACCAGCACCAGAACAAGAGGACACAGTCTCAGGCTGCACCAGGGGAGGTTCAGGCTGGATGTTAGGAAAAAGTTCTATACAGAAAGAGTGATTGCCCATTGGGATGGGCTGCCCGGGGAGGTGGTGGAGTCACCATCACTGGAGGTGTTCAGGAGGAGACTTGATGGGGTGCTTGGTGCCGTGGGTTAGTTGTTTAGGTGGTGTTGGATGATAGGTTGGACACAATGATCTTGAAGGTCTCTTCCAACCTGGTCTGGTCTATTCTATTCTATTCTTTCTTTACTTGTCTACAGTTTGGACAAAGTGCCCCAAATTGCTCTTTCATCATAACATATACCTGGGAAAGTTCCACTAATGCCCCAAATCATTTCCCCCCTATTGCTAGCAAACAGCCTAAACTCAAACAGCAACATCTAATCTGCATTTCTGCTACCACGAAATATTTGAAGGGGCAAAAAACATAATAGCCTGAAGGATTATTAATTAGTATATACTGACTTCCATTATTCTTTGACTCATCCATATTCTGGGATTTGTTTCCAAGGGAGGATCATCAATCTCCTGGCTGTTGACCCAGAAGCCCTCCTGACTGTGCCCTGCCTCCTGAAATCAGACCTGGGGCCAGAACAGCGACTAACTTTTGAAACGCTGGAAGAAGTTTCATCCCTTCACTGCAAGCACACCAGGTTCTCCCTCCCCACTAATTTAACAAGCACCTGAATGATTCAGCTATATGCCAGTTCTCACAGCTCTCAGACAAGGATGTTGTGCAAGGAAGCACCCTGCACCCAGGGCTTCTAAAGCTGTACTCATTACAATCCACCCAGTAGCAGCAATATTCAAGAGACTCACAAGGTTCCCATGGAGAGAAAGCTGAGACCTTGTCTAATTTCATTTCAAATCAACTGAAAGCAGAGGAGAGCTTTTGCCAAGGCAATTTTTGGCAAGGACTTCCAGCACTATCCTGGCTTGCCAAACTGCATCTGAATTTTGCTGGACTGACTTACTTGTTCAGTATGCTGGGAGAAGTAGAAATGTTTCTTGCTGTAGAGAATCTGGCTTTGAAGATCTGGAACAACACTTAAAAGATTAATCAGGCTGACTGACTTAGGAATTTGATCTATTAACCTCAGCTCGTAGTGGTGGTGTGTCCTGAAGTGTTAGAACTAATCTGTAGCTAAGCTGCTTCAGCTCTGTGGCAAAACAACTCTCAAGCAACACTTTCAATGGGTTACTTTTATAGAAACAGAATAGTTTGGGTCGGAAGAGACCTCCAAAGTCATCCAGTCAAAACCCCTTCACTCAGCAGGGACAACCCCCAAACTAGAGCAGGTTGCCCACAGTCCTCTCCAACCTCACCTTGAACATCTCCAGGGATGGGGCCTCAACCACTTCCCTGGGCAACCTTTTCCAGTGTTCCACCACCCTCATGGTGCAGAACTTGTTTCTCACACCCAATCTAAATCTATTCTGCTTTAGTTTGAAGCCGTTGTCCCTGGTCCTGTCCCTGCAGGCCTTTGGGAACAGTCCCTCTGCAGCCTTCTTGTAGCCCCCTTCAGATACTGTAATGATACAGCAGAATAGAATAGAATAGAATAGAATAGAATAGAATAGAATAGAATAGAATAGAATAGAATAGAATAGAATAGAATAGAATAAACCAGGTTGGAAGAGACCTTCGGGATCATTGCGTCCAACCCATCAACCAATCCAATACCACCTAAACAACTAACCCACGGCACCAAGCACCCTGTCAAGTCTCCTCCTGAACACCTCCAGTGGTGGTGACTCCACCACCTCCTCGGGCAGCCCATTCCAATGGGCAATCACTCTCTCTGTGTAGAACTTCTTCCCAACATTGAACCTAAACCTCCCCTGGTGCAGCCTGAGACTGTGTCCTCTTGTTCTGCTGCTGCCTGCCTGGGAGAAGAGACCAAACGCTGCCTGTCTACAACCTCCCTTCAGGTAGTTGTAGAGAGCAATAAGGTCACCCCTGAGTCTCCTCCTCTCCAGACTAAGCAACCCCAGCTCCCTCAATCTCTCCTCACAGGGCTGTGCTCCAAGCCCCTCACCAACTTTGTTGCCCTTCTCTGGACTCGTTCCAGCAAGTCAACCTCCTTCCTAAACTGAGGAGCCCAGAACTGGACACAGCACTCAAGGTGCGGCCTAACCAGTGCAGTGTACAGGGGCAGAATGACCTCCCTGCTCCTGCTGGCCACACTGTTCCTGATGCAGGCCAGGATGCCATTGGCCCTCTTAGCTGCCTGGGCACACTGCAGCCTCATGTTCAGTCTACCGTCGACCAGCACCCCCAGGTCCCTCTCAGCCTGACTGCTCTCCAGCCACTCTGACCCCAGCCTGTAGCTCTGCATGGGGTTGTTGTGGCCAATGTGCAGAACCCGGCACTTGGATGTGTTAAATCTCCTGCCCTTGGACTCTGCCCATCTGCCCAGCCTGTCGAGGTCCCTCTGCAGAGCCTCTCTACCCTCCAGCAGATCAACTTCTGCCCCCAGCTTGGTGTCGTCAGCAAATTTACTGATGATGGACTCGATGCCCTCATCCAGATCATCAATGAAGATGTTAAAGAGCATGGGGCCCAGCACTGATCCCTGGGGCACACCACTGGTGCCTGGCTGCCAGCTGGATGTGGCACCATTCACCACCACTCTCTGGGCTCGGCCCTCCAGCCAGTTCCTAACCCATCGCAGTGTGCTCCCATCCAAGCCATGGGCTGACAGCTTGGCCAGGAGTTTGCTGTGGGGAACGGTGTCAAAGGCCTTGCTGAGGTCCAGGTAGACTACATCCACAGCCTGCCCTGCATCCACCAGGCAGTCACCTGATCATAGAAGGAGATCAGGTTGGTCAGGCAGGACCTGCCCTTCCTAAACCCATGCTGGCTGGGCCTGATCCCTTGGCCATCCTCTAAGTGCTGTGTGATTGCACTCAGGATGACCTGCTCCGTAATCTTTCCTGGCACTGAGGTCAGGCTGACAGGCCTGTAATTCCCTGGCTCATCCAACCGGCCCTTCTTGTGGATGGGCACCACGCTGGCCAGCTTCCACTCATCTGGGATCTCTCCAGTGAGCCAGGACTGATGAAAAATGATGGAGAGTGGCTTGGCCAACTCATCTGCCAGCTCTCTCAGCACCCTAGGATGGATCCCATCTGGTCCCATGGACTTGTGGGGATCCAAGTGGCTAAGCAGATCACCAACTACCCCATTCTGGAACAGAGGAAGACTATGCTGCTCCCTGGCTCCTCCTGCCAGCTCTGCAGGCCAGCTGTCTGGAAGACATTCTGTCCTGCTAGTAAAAATTGAGGCAAAGAAGGTGTTAAGTAACTCTGCCTTCTCCTCATCCTTTGATACAACGTTCCCCTCCGTGTCCACCAAGGAGTGGAGGTTGTCCCTGCCCTTCCTCTTGCTATTTGTTGTCCTTCACAGCAGAGGCCAGTCTAAGCTCCAAATGTGCTTTTGCCTCCCTAAATTTCTTCCTACATGATCTAGCAACATCCTTAACCATTCCGTGGGTTGCCTCCCCTTTCTTCCAAAGATGATACACCCTCTTTTTTCCCCTTAGTTCTTTTAGAAGCTCATCACCCATCCAGGCTGGCCGTCTGCCCCGGCGGCTCCTCTTCCGGCGCATCGGCACAGCCTGCTCCTGTGCCTTCAAGAGTTCTTCCTTGAAGCAGGTCCAGCTCTCCTGGACCCCTTTGTTTTTAAGGGCTTTATGCCAAGGAACCCTCTGAGTTAGTTCCTTGAGCAACCTGAAGTCTGCCCTCTGGCAGTCCAGAGTGGAGGTCTTCTTGCTGCCCCTCTTAGCTTGACCGAATACCGAAAATTCAATTCTCTCCTGGTCACTGGCCCCTAAACAGCCTCCGACCACCACATCCCCACCAGCCCTGCCCTGCTGGTGAAGAGGAGGTCAAGCATAGCCTTACCCCTGGTAGGCTCACTCAGCACCTGGGATAAGAAGCTGTCCTCCATGCACTCTAAGAACCTCCTGGACTGTCTCCTCTCTGCTGTGTTGAGATCCCAGCAGATGTCAGGCAGGTTGAAGTCGCCCATGAGGACAAGGTCAGGAGATCTTGAGACAGCCTTAAACTGCCTATAGAATGCTTCATCAACATCTTCCTCCTGGTTGGGTGGTCTATAACAGAGTCCAACCAGGATGTCTGCCCTACCGGTCTTCCCTCTAATTCTTACCCACAAGCACCCAACCCGATCGTCCCTAATCTCCAGCTCAATGGCATCTAGTGCCTCCCTGATGTACAGCTGAGATTTACTCCTTTCAAAAACACCACTCAAGCCATAAGACAACCCAGAAGATCCTCTTTAGGAATCAAACCAGCACAACTCTATTTTATGACAAAAATCAGCATTCTTTGCCAGCTGTGGTGGGGATAAACCATAAAGGCCTGATTTTCAGAAGATCATTAAGCATCCTGTTTCTCTGTCTCTCTCAAAACAAAGTTCCAGCCCTTTAGGACATCTTTAGTCAAAGGCTGATCCCTCCCAAACTTTGTGCCCACCCTCACTCCCCACAGGGTGAGAGCTCTGCTTCCATCCTGTCACTGGAGCACGTAGGAATGCCTTTGATCAGATGAAGCAAGGATACACTGGTGACGTTTTGCCCAACAGTCAGCCCCAAGTGCTCAATTCAAAACCTAGAGTGAAAATCCCCTCAAACTATTTCAAAAGCATTCTCTGCAGTGCTTGTTTCCAAGGCTGCTTCTCCTCCATTTGCCCACTCCACACTTTCAGCTTTACTTGATTGCTTTTACTTGTTTTCCTTCCCCTTCCCCTCCCCGCCCCCACCAAGACACTCCCTCCTCATGCCTCCCTCTGTTTCTCTAACAGCGCCACTACTTCCCATCAGGCATGGGACATTGCTTAGATGTTGCTTAGATGGATGAGCTCAAAAGGTTGTGATCAATAGCTCAGCATCCAGGTGGAGACCAGTGGCAAGTGGAGCTCCTCAGGATCTGTCCTCAGCCCAGAGCTGTTTAACATCTTTGTCAGTGCTATGGCCAGCAGCATCAAGTCCAGCCTCAGCTAGTTTGCTGGGGACACCAAGCTGTGTGGTGGGACTCACCTGAAGGAAGAGATCCATGTAGAAGGATCCTGACAGGCTTCAGAAGGGGACAGCTGCATGAGGCTCAGCAAGTCAAAGTGCAAGGTCCTGCATCTGGGTGGGGCCAATCACAGGCACAAATCCAGGCTGGGTGCAGAGTGGGTTGAGAACAGCCCTAAAGAAAGTCTTGATGTTATTGATTGCTGAGCAGCTCCCCAGGAGCCAGCAGTGCCCTCCTGCAACCCAGCAGGCAGTGGTGTGCTGGGCTGCAGCCAGAGCAGTGTGGGCAGCAGGGCAAGAGAGGAAATTCTGCCCCTTGGCTCTGCTCTGCTGAGACATCACCTCAAATCTGGCTTCCAGTTCTGGTGTACCCAGCAGAAGGAAGATACAGAGCTGCTGGACTGAGTCCAGAGGAGGCCACAAAGATGCTCCAAGGGCTGGAGCACCTCTGTTGGGAGGACAGGCTGAGGGAGCTGGGGCTGTGCAGCCTGGAAAGGAGAAGGCTCTGGGGAGACCTTAGAGGTGCCTGCCAGGACCTGAAGGGATCCTCTAGCAAGACTGGAGAAGGACTTTTCCTGAGGGTGTCCAGAGACAGGACAAGGGGGTATGGTTTGGAGCTGAGGCAGAGCAGGGTGAGACTGGAGCTGAGGAAAAAGTTCTTCAGAATGGTATTCTGAAGAATGGTGAGACTCTGGCACAGGCTGCCCAGGGAGGCTGTGGCTGCCTCTTCCCTGGGGGTGCTGAAGGCCAGCTTGGATGAGGCCTTGGGCAACCAAGTCTAGTTGAGAGCTGTCCCTGCCCATGGTGGGGATGTTGGAGTAGATGATCTCTAAGGTCCCTTCCAACCTAAGCCACTCTATGATCTTCATTACACCTTACAAATATTTAATTCATTTGTCAGGTAACAGGAATACCTCTGATTTCCTCTAGATAAACCAAGAACATAAAAATTAACCAAGAGAAGATAAAGAATCTATGTCTACCTCTTCCCACCCTTGAGGAACATGCCACTCCACGATGAGCTTTCATTGATAACTATGGCTTTAAATCTGTTCACTGATTCTTAATCCTTGTCAAACACCATACCTGGATTTTTTACTCTTTTGCTATTTTCACATCAGGATGTTTGGGTTGCCAAAGCAAATATCCTCAAAGATCATAAAGGCTGTTGTCCATATGAGGCTATTCATACAAAGAAGTGAAGGCTGAGAAGGGATCTGAACAATGTCTATCAATACCTGAGGGATGGGTGTCGGGATAAAGGTGCCAGCATCTCTTCAGTGGTGGTCAGCGATAGCACAAGGAACAACAGGTACAGACTGGAAGCCAGGAGGTTCTACCTCAACATGAGGAGAAACTTCTTTACTGTGAAGATGCAGAGCCCTGGAGCAGGCTGCCCAGAGAGGTTGTGGAGTCTCCTTCCCTGGAGACTTTCAAAACCTGTCTGGATGCATTGCTGTGTGACCTGCCCTGGGTGACCCTGCTCTGGCCAGGGCTTGGACTGGATGATCCCTAAAGATCCCTTCCACCCCCTACCATTCAATGTTTCTGTGACTCTAAAATCTGCCTGCCTTAACATGAAATAAAAGAGATGACACAGCAGATGAGCTCCATTCCCTGGTATGATTTACTCCACTCTACTTTGATCCAAACTGTATTTCAGTATTTCTGCCCAGACTCCTGTCACACTGACAGCCTGTAGGCAATCGTGCACTCTACTCACCCAGGTGAGCCCTGGCCCAATTCAGTTTCTCTCCCTAACCTGGAATACTCCAATTGGAGATTAGCAGTCCACAGTTTCTCATATCAGTCCTCTTTAACTCCTTGATACAAGTTATTGGCATCTTCTAAGCGATGTCATATTTTAATGGCTGGTGGCAAACATCCTCCTGGCTTGCTGCAGTGGAAAGAACACCATCAACATTTGTATCTTGACTAAAATCCAAGCTTTCTAACCATGTACCTGACAAATCTACCAAGTATTGCTGTCTTTAGGTACTGCTCCATGTCTTGGACTTCCACCTCGGTCATGGAGCACCAACATCAAAGTTACTTTTGTTTCTAATTAAAGTCTTTCTTTCTCTGACTGTCCAGCTGTCCTCCCTCCACCTCTGTCATTTTCTTACTGATTTTATGCATTGCTTCATTATCTCCTATTTTATATTCATGGAATAAAAGCTGACAGCTATCTATTCAGGGATTTCTGGTAGCAGGAGGAAGGGAAAGAGTATTTTTAAAAGCCATGTCCACCTCTATTCTCAGATATTTTACCTTTGCTATCTCCCTTGATTGTGGATTCTTCCACAACCAGTAAAATTTGGTTAAGCCATTCCAATGGGCTCTCCTTTTTTTTCCTGTTCGTATTTCATCTTTCTCCATGTACTGTTCAAAAGCTTTCCACCTTTTGAATTTTCTCCTCTGAGAGGAAAAGATTGCATTCATTGGATGACATCCAGGCTTCTAGAAGACAAGGTGCTCATACCTGAGCTAGTTATCTCTGGCTGACTTTGAAGCTAAAGGAGGGCAGCTGGGGACAAGTCAGCCCATTCCTAAATATATATCTAAAAGAAATCATAGAAACTATCCTTCTATAGGACCTCTCCTTCTTCACTGCCATAGGCTCGAACCAGTCCAGCTGGGACATACTTAACTACGCCACAGCCGTAGTAAGTTCAGCAATAAGAAATCCTTATCGGATGTATTTCCTACCGACTTTCATCAACAATCATATCCTCACAGAGTATTCAAAGGTAAGGGCTACTACTGGAAGGTGTCCCTGCCCACAGCAGGGCTGTGGAACTAGATGACTTTTCAGGTTCCTTCCAACCCAAACCAAGCTATGATTCTGTGAGACAGTAAGAACTGTTGTGTCTCACATAAGCTTTGTTACTTCACCATTGTTTAATTTAAGCTGTAAAAAACTCCTCCATATGTTTCAACAACATATCAGAACGCTCACACAGCTATAGAATTCATCACAGAGTCATAGAATAGAGTCATATGACTATTTTGGTGGGAAAAATCTTCTCAAATCATGGAGTCCAGCCAGCAACCCAGCCTCACCATGGCCACTACACCATGTCCCAGAGTGCATGGCCACAGGTTTGTTGCACACCTCCAGAGACGGTGACTCCACCACCTCCCTGGGCAGCCTGTGCCAGTGCCTGACCACTTGCTCTAAAAAAAATGTCCTAATGTCCAACCTAAACAATTGAAACAGAAGAACTTCACAACTCTTTCTAGCCTCCACACATTGAATTGCTGATGAAATAAAAAGGTCTGTGCTCTAAAGAGCAGCATTTGTTCTTCATGTAAACAGACTAAATACTCAGTTGCTTTAGTTTTCTTTTTTTTCTTTATAGCAGTAAGTTTCAAGCAAGAGCTTCAGATGAGCACTTCTTCCATGGAATGATGCCATAAATGAAATGCAGGGAGAATGATGTAAATAATAAATAGAATACAGGTAGAATTGCAGCCCAGAAGCCAGCTGTGTGCTGGGCTGCACCCAAAGCAGTGCGAGCAGCAGGATGAGGGAGGTCAGTCTGCCCCTCTGCTCTGCTGAGACCCCACCTGGAGTACTGCATCCAGTTCTGGTGCCCCCAGTGTAAGAGGGACATGGAGCTGCTGGAACAGGCCCACAGGAGGGCCATGAAGATGATCAGAGGGATGGAGAACCTCCCTATGAGGACCCTCCCTATGGGGTCTTCAGCTGGAGAAGAGAAGACTCTGGGGGGACCTAAGAGCAGCCTGCCAGGACCTGAAGGAGCTGCAAGAAGGCTGCAGAGAGACTGCTGGCAAAGGCCTGCAGGGACAGCAGCAGGGACAATGGCTTCAAAGTAGAGCAGAGCAGCTTGAGCTTGGATATGAGGAACAAGTTCCACAGCAGGAGGGTGGTGGAACCCTGGCACAGGTTGTCCAGGGAAGTGGTTGAGGCCCCATACCTGGAGATTTTCAAGGTGAGGCTGGAGAGGGCTGTGGGCAACCTGATCTAGTTGGGGATGTCCCTGCTGAGTGCAGAGGGATTGGACTGGATGACTTTGGAGGTCCCTTCCAACCCAAACCATTGCTGGCTCCTGTCCAGCTTCTCATCCACCAACACCCCAAGTCCTTCTCTGCAGGGCTGCTCTCAATTTCATCATCCCCCTGCCTGGATTGATATGGAGGGTTGCCCTGACCCAGGTGCAGGACCTTACATTTTGTCTTACTGAACCTCATAAGATTCTCCTCTTCTTGCCTTGCCATCAGCAGAAGCTCTGCATTATCACAGCAGGTATGTAATCAAAGGTCACACAAGGGAGGGAGGAAGCCAAATAAAAACAAAGAATAATCTTCATCAAGACAGGACAGACAGTCACTGAAAGTATCTCAGATTTACTCACAAGAAAAATCAAGCAGCAGTGAGAGGAAGCCTGAACTGAAGCAAAATGCAAGATCTCCGTATTACATCAAGAGAGGAATTGTTGAATCCGAGCAGCTAGGTTTGCAGCCACGGCTAAAATGATGCCTCAAGCCAGCATCTGGAAAAGCATAGTGCCCCTGCCCGGCACAGGGCTGCCTTTTCATATCCTTTGTTCAGTTATTGGTTTCATAACAACTGTTTGAAGCTTGAAGGCAAAACCCAGAACAGCCTGTATAGGTCAGGACAAAACCAACAAAGATGGAGTGATTGCATGCACCTTACTTTACAAATTACTCCTTAAAGGGGAAAAAATTATATTCCCAAATCAGCTCTGAAGAACCATCCTAGGTTGGGACAATCCTCAAGTATAAATTCAGGGTGGGAGATGATGAGATTGAGAGCAGCCCTGCAGAGCAGGACTTGGGGGTGCTGGTGAGGCATAAGTGGGACAGGAAGAGGCAGTGTGAGCTTGCAGCACAGAAGGCCAATGGCAGCCCGGGCTGCACCCGACAGCATGGGCCAGAGATGGAGAGAGGGGATCCTGCTCCCCCTGCTCTGGGGAAACCTCACCTGGAGTACTGCATCCAGCTCTGGAGCCCTCAACACAACCTCTCAGGGCATCCTGCTCCAGGGCTCTGGCACTCTCACAGTGACAAAGTTTTCCCTTATGTTCACCTGGCAGCTCCTCTGCTCCAGCTTGCCCCCAGTGCCCCTTGTGCTGTCCTTGGATATTCCCAAGCAGAGCCTGGCTCCAGCCCTGCACCTCTTTATCCCCAGCAATGAGGGCAATGAGGGCTCCTCTGCTCCAAGCCCCAGCTCCCTCAGCCTGGCCTCACAGGGAGATGTTCTACTGCCTGCAGCAGCTCTGTGCCTCTGTGCTGGACTCTCTCAAGCAGTTCCCTGAGGTCCTTCTTGACCTGAGGGGCCCATAACTGGCCACAATATTCCAGATTTAGCCACAGTAGGGCAAAAGAACTCATGTGCATGTTGTGAGCTCAGAGGCTGAAGAAAGCAGTCTCACCACACTACATTCTCCAGGAGGAAGCAGGCTGAGCTGAGACAGTACATAACTCAGGAAGAGCAGTAATAGAATGGGCATTGCAAGAATTTCCTGTCCAAAGCACAAATATTATCAATATGTAAATCTTCACAGGAGGTACTTAATGCTTTTGATATTAAATACTTTGCCTATGCAAGTTCTCTCCTATTGCTCAATCATCTTCTTCAAACAGATAGCAAAGCTTTCCAGATGAGGAGATTACATCAAGAATCTCCTGCCTAGAGAGTGTTTCTCAAGTGCATCCAAGTTTTATGAATTGCATTATGAGGTCACTTAGGAAGCTCTCTGGGTTGTCAATAAAGCCAGTTTTAAGCCCAGGAAGGCTGCAGAGGCATTCCTCTAAACACTTGTTATTTGTTGAATCTCAGAGTATCTTTGGTTGGAAGAGACATTCAAGATTCTCTAGTCCAACATAGCAAGGTCAGCACTAAACAATGTCTCTAAGTGCTGGGTCCTCAGGCTGCCTGAACACCTCCAGGGATGGCAACCCCTGGGCAGACCATTCTAATGTTTGAGAACCCCTTCAGGGAAGAAACATTTCCTAGCATGCAGCCTGAATCTCCTCTGGTGCTGTTGCTTGTCACCAAGGAACAGAGGCTGCCCCCTCCTAACTCCAATCTCCCTTGAGGGAGTTGTAGAGAGCAATGAGCTCTCCCCTCTGCCTCCTTCTCTCACAGCTCTCTTCCTTACTGTCTTACTTTGTCAGGTACCACCCAGCTCTACCATTCCCAAACATGACCTGCCTGTTGTCGGGAATTCCTGTTCCTCTTTTGCCATGGATAATCCCACAAAATTCTACAACAGATCTTGGCCCCAAACTTTGTCAGCGTGTTCAACCTCAACCAGGCTAACAAAACTCTGTTATCCAAAGGTGGAGACACTTAACACACATACCAACAAGATGTATATCTTCTGGCCAAGAAGGCCAATGGCATCCTGGAGTGCATTAAGAAGAATGCAATCAGCAGGTCAAGGGAGGTTCTCCTCCTTCTCTACTCTGTCCTGGTGAGCCAGCATCTGGAATATTGTGTCCAGTTCTGGGCTCCCCAGTTCAAGAGGAGCAAAGAACTACTGGGAGACTGCAACAGAGGGCTGCAGAGATGCTGAGGGGACTGGAGCATGTCTCTGAGGAGGAGAGGCTGAGAGCCCTGGGGCTCTTCAGCCTGGAGAAGACTGACCAATATCTAAAGGGCAAATGTCAAGAGGCTCTTTTCAGTGGTGCCAGGCAATAGGACAAGGGGCAAGGGGCATAAACCTGAACAAGGAAAGTTCCACTTTTAAACATAAGGAAAAACTTTACTTTGAGGATGACAGGGCACTGGCACAGGCTGCCCAGAGAGGCTGTGCAGTTTCCTTTACTGGAGACTTTCCAAATCCACCTGGACACAATTCCTGTGCGACCTGCTCTAGGCAAGCCTACTTCAGCAGGGGGGTTGGACTAGATGATTTCTGGGGTCCCTCATTAAACTCCCACCATTCTGTGATTCTGTCAGGACTGAACACAGCAGGAGTGCCTTCAGTGCCCACTTGGATCAGCTAGGTGCTACCACCTCAGTGATCTTTTCCCCATGTGATAGCAATCATCATTTAATACCCTTGCAGTCACATAAACTCTCCTCCATGGCCCAGGGTCACAAGTAAGCACAGGGATTCACCCACACGTAAAACTAGCTGGCAGGGCTGGAGCCTTGAATTTGTCTCAACTGACTTCTAGAAAATATGAATCAGCTGCCTCCTTTCTATTTATCTTTTTTGAAAGGGAGGAGGCAAGAGTAAAGGGGGAGGATCTCTGGACCTCAAACAGCTGTGGTGCTGCAGATATGTCAGAGGTGAACCTCGCCACATGAAATCTCTCCCTGACCCTCCCCATCATATTGCAGACTTGGGCTCTTACAGGGGAAAAAAAGAAGTATTTTTTGTTTGATATTTTTTTGTTGTTTTTGTGGAGATTTTTTCATGCTGCTGGGTGGTTTTGTTTGGTTTGGTTCTTGTTGTCGTGGTTTGGGGGTGGGGTTTGTTGTTTGTTTAATGGTTGCTCTAATTGCTGCATTCCTAGTTTCCAGAACCTCTGGAATTGCTTCCCTCAAGGATTAGGATTTCAAATTCTACATTGCAGAGATGCTAAAGGTGTGAAATACACCCACGAAAACTTTGTAGCAGAGTCTAGAAATGAAGCCAAGCAGCCTCTACAGCCAATCAAGCACAGAAACCCACCTCTGAAAACTCAGAATTCATTCTGCAGTTACAAATACAACCTAATTGATTACAATTGTTGCTGTTTCTCCTATCAGAGATTGGATGACTTATAGATCCCTCCCCTCTGCTCTGGTGAGACCCCACCTGGAGTACTGCATCTAGTTCTGGGGCCACCAACACAAGAAGGGACATTGAACTGCTGGAGTGGGCCCAGGGGGGGCCACAAAGATGATTACAGGGGTGGAGAATCTCCCCTATGGGGACAGGCTGCAGGAACTGTGGTGGTTCTGCCTAGAGAAGAGAAGGCTCTGGGGTGCAGCCTTCCAGTACCTGAAGAGGGCTAAAGGAGATCTGGGGAGGGACTTTTTACAAGTGCTTGTAGTGACAGGATGAGAGGGAATGGGTTGAAGCTGGAAGAGGGCAGATTTAGACTGGAGATGAAATTCCTACAGTGAGGGTGGTGAGACACTGGCACAGGCTGCCCAGGGGGGCTGTGGATGCCTCCTCCCTGAAAGTGTTCAAGGCCAGGTTGGATGAGGCCTTGAGCAACCTGGGCTGGTGGAGGTGTCCCTGCCCATGGCAGGGGGTTGGCACTAGATGATCTTTGGAGGCCCTTCCAACCCAACCCATTCTATGATCCTCAGACACAGACATCACAGGAAAGATTCAGTTATGTAGAAAAGTTTGGCCTAAATTCCTGTGTCTGAGATGCACCAAAAAGCCCAGAAGTTTTAAACAGACAGCTCTGCTGTAGGTGTCAAACATCTCTTGATGTCTGTGGCAGCTGGCAGCTGCAAACATCCGACTGAAAGCCACATCTGCAGCCTCACAGCTTCCAGTCGAGGATGTTTACAGTCGCTCACTGTCAACAGCAACAGGCATTCCTCAGCTGCTTACTGTATGTCAGTGACACGCAGAGGCCTCCCAGCACGTTCTTCACCATCCCTGCCGCTGCAGCGCTGTCTTGCTGCTCCCAGGCATACAGGGGGCTGCTCTCAGAGCCAGTGACTAAGGAGATCAAGTGTGAATTCCAGAGGAATATTGCACACAGCCAGGGGATTTGCTGTTTGAGCATTACACATGCAAACTGTGTGCTGGGCCGCAGTGAGAGGAGTGTGGCCAGCAGGGCAAGAGAGGGAATTCTGCCCCTTGGCTCTGCTCTGCTGAGACATCACCTCAAATCCTGCCTCCAGGTCTGGTGTCCCCAGCAGGAGAAGGAGCTGCTGGAGAGAGTCCAGAGGAGGCCACAAAGATGCTCCAAGGGCTGGAGCACCTCTGCTGGGAGGACAGGCTGAGGGAGCAGGGGGTGTTCAGCCTGAAGAAGGCTCTTGGAGGTGACCTTAGAGCTGCTTTCCAGTACCTGAAGGGATCCATCAGGAAGGCTGCAGAGGGACTTTTCCTGAGGGTGTCCAGAGACAGGACAAAGGGGAATAGTTTGAAGATGAGGCAGAGCAGGGTTAGACTGGAGCTGAGGAAGAAGTTCTTCAGTACCAGAGTGGTGAGACTCTGGTACAGGCTGCCCAGGGAGGCTCTAGACACCTCCTGCGTGGGGGTGTTCAAGGCCAGGCTGGATGAGGTCTTGAGCACCTGAGTCTAGATGAGAGGTGTTCCTGCCCACAGCAGAGAGATTGGAGTGGATGATCTCCAAGGCCCCTTACAACCTGAGCCATTCTATGATCAAGAGTCATGTTGCCTAGTTTACAGCCAGTAGGAACTGAAATAAAGAGGTATGAAAAACAGCTACTTGGCTTCCAGTGCTGATGTCGTTTTGTTCTCAGAGGCTGGAGCAATCGTGTCATGTTTCTTACAAAACCTGCACTACTCTACAACTAAGTTTGCTTATCAATGCAGTGAGTAAAGATAGCAACCAGCACAAAAATAGAACCAAACCCCTCCTAACTGTATTTCACTAGTGTCTGAGATAGATTCCTTCCCAACAGAAAAGTGGATGTGAAGGAATCATGTGGTATTAGAACTTAGTTTATGCAACATTTGCTTCCAGATACAAACAAAGGCGGGGGGGGAACCACAACACAGCAACCACCCAGGGAGGATTTAGCTCTGCAAAGACTTCAATACAGATCAAACCTGCGGGAAGATGTCTACAAATGATCTGAGCTAACCAGTAGCTGCTGCACTCGGCTGGCAGAATGGCATTTCTCACCACAAGAGATAGCCAAAAAAGATTTGGCACGAGACTAGCTCAGTTCTGATGTTTGTTTTTCCTTCTATCTCCCATTTCCTTATTAAGTTAATGATGGGGAAAATTAAAGATTAATCACTCAACTATTTTCCTCAAGTCACATGAAACCACAGCAGGCAAGCAGAGTGATTCTATCACTCTAATTAGAAGCTGTTGGGTTTTTGCCTTGAAACTTTCTTGTCCCCAGACAGAATCACTGCACTGTAACCCAGTCAGTTGTGAAAAGCCCCAAGCTGGAACGCAGAAGCCTGTGGCATATTTACTCAAACTGATAAGTGTGAAGGATCTCCATACATCACTTTCCAAACTCAGGGTTATATCTTCTCTACTATGGTAAAGGAAGTTAATCTTTCAGGCAGCAGGTGAAAACAAGCAGAATTATGTTGGGGCCTTTTCCTTTATTCAATATCAACTTTGAGCTATTAAGGCTTCCTAGGGAACCACATTTTCTCAATGGGTCAAGTCACTAAGGAAACAAAGCAAACTTTATCAGTGCTGCACAAGTCTGCATTCCAGGAATTCCTAGCACTTGGCATCTATATATCACGCCAGAGACACGGGATCCACTCACTCCCTCCTCAGCAGAGCTACCATGACAAGCTCCAAAACTCTCACTAAGGTGCCCACCCTCACAAGGTTGCCAGTATGAGAAGGCAACCATAACCCTGAATGAGGTGTACCAAAAGACATGAGGGTAAGAAAATACATTTCAAGGAAATACATTTCCTACACCTCTAAAAGGAAAACAGAGTTCCTGTTCTGCAGGTCTCATCTTGTTTATCACAAGTCAGCTAAGAACAACACAGTCACCTCACAAGGCAATGAGTGAACTGTGGACAAAAAAATGAAGGCAACAAACATGTCCTTTTATGCAAACCACTGCCTACAGAGTGAAAAGATCTCAGCTTAATTACACCTAGTCAGAAATGGCCCCTTTGTAAATGTACTGGTGTGCTATATACAACTTAAAGGAGAAAAAGTAGGTGAGACATTGGCACAGGTTGCCCAGGGAGGTCATGGCTGCTCCTTCGCTGGAGGTATCCAAGGCCAGGCTGGATGTGGCCCTGAGCAACCTGGGCTGGTGGAGGTGTCCCTGCCCGTGGTAGGGGGTTGGAACTAGGTGATTTCTAAGTTCCTTTCCAACCCAAACCAATCTATGAGTCTATGAAATCCTGCCACTTTGAATTAACGAGATTAAGGACATGATGTCAGCAACAATGTGCAGTTCCACTCCACGGCTGGGTTTCTTTCTGCTTTTAAAAGATATCAAACAGATGACATCTGTATGAAACCCTAAAACTGTGAGGCACTTCATCACACAGCATGGCCTGTTGGGGCAGGAGAAAGCAATCAGTTATCTCTACTACTCTGGTTTTCAATTTGTATTCTTACAGAATGGTAGGGCATTTGGAGGGCAGATTCAGATTAGATGTCAGGAAGTTCTTCACCATAAGGGACCTTAAAGCTCATCCAGTTCCAACCTCCTGCCATGGGCAGGGACAGCTCCTACCAGCCCAGGTTGCTCAAAGCCTCATCTAGCCTGGCCTTGAACACCTCCAGGGAGGGGACATCCACAACCTCCCTGGCAACCTGTTCCAGTGTCTCCTCACCTTTCATACAGATGAGATGATATGCAAACTCAGCCAGGTAAATCAGTTTTAATTATATTAGAGTGACACTGGAATGTCAAGATACAACAAAATGTAAATTCAAAGCTGCATGGAACTTGAAAAGGCAAAACTTAACTCCTGGCAACCCTTTCCTACTTGCTTTGTAATATACCAGTAAATTTTCACATCTGCTTGTCAAAAACCTTAAGATCATCACTAAATATGGGAGAAAAAACCCTCTTCCTCTTCCTGTCACTGACAGCAAGGGAAGATTAAGCACACATTACTCCTATGAACTCAAGATCGCAGCTGTTAGGATACAGCAGGAGTATCTCCAACTGTCACTGACAAATCCACTTCTCCCAACTGCATTTGAATTCACTCTAAAATGCCTGAAGGAAGCTCCTCCTGTGCTGAGCAGGCAGTTGCAGGCAAGCAGTTGAAATTATGCACCACAAGAGACAGAGAACATCCAAAGGTACAGGAATGAGATGTCACAACTGTTGGTGAAAGAGCAACACCACATTTTCATGAGCCTCTTCCCAACAGTGTCCCCACTGTCTAATCCCTGGTGATTAAATCACCTTTTAATCCATTTATCTGAATTAACTCCACAGGTACCTCAGCAGAAATATATCTGGAGGGAGAAAAACCAAGAACTTACTTCCTGGGTGCCATCTGATCCTACTTCAGTCCCCTGTTCACAGGAGATACCACACCTCCAGGGAGAATTGCATTCTTCAGCTGCCAAAGACTGCTCCTCACATTTCCAGGAATCTGTATCAGACACATGAACAGAAGTTATTGTAATTCCAGAAGTTCAGTAGTTCAGATCACACAGTTCTAATTATTAAGCCTGTCTGCAAGAAGTCAGATAGCTTTTAACAACTCTTACTGAAACCTTGTCCTTTCCTGGCACAGCCACTTCAAACTTTGGAAGTGTGCAAAGTGACAAATTACTCCTGAATGCAGCTGTCTCTCAATTAGAGGAGAAAAAGCTAAAATGTCAAGGTAGCATAAATATCCAGAACCTACACTGAAGCAGTTAAATTTCCCACCATAGACAGCTAACAACTTCTTTTGTTAATTATTGTAAGAAAAAAAGAAATTATACAACCAAACAAGATAATAAATCTGAGATCAAGCATCACTTCAGAAAAGCAAAATCCCCAAGGTTCAAAAAGCAAAATGCTCCTTGTTAAGCCTTTAAGACAGAGAAGGAATCGATTCACACTGTCATTCTGGAGGGAGAGGGACATAGAGGACCCTTCAGTAGATGGACCCAAGACAGAACCACATTACTAGTTGAACACCAAAGAAAGAGAGAGATAGAGATTGAGAAGAACGTGGAAAGGCTGCCCAGGGAGGCTGTGGCTGCTCCCTCCTTGGAGGTGTTCAAGGCCAGGCTGAACGAGGCCTTGAGCAACCTGGGCTGGTGGGAGGTGTTCCTGCCCATGGCAGGGGGCTGGAACTGGATGATCTTCAAGGTCCCTTCCAATCCAACCCATTCTGTGAGTGTATGTGGAAGAACATAGCAAAGGGAACTAAAGTAAAGCAGTCTGTAGCACAAAAACGTCCTTCTAAGTTGCAGAGACAGGGACTCAATGGCTGGACTGCTCAGTGGGTCACACAGAAAGAGTAATGGTCAATGGCTCCATGTCCAGGGTGACAAGTGGTGTCCCTCAGAGGTCTGTACTGGGACCTTCACCAATGACACAGACAGAGGGATCAAGTGCTCCCCCTCAGGAACTTTGTTGATTACACCAAACTGAGCGGTGCTGTTGATACGCCAGAGGGACAAGATGCCATCCAGAGGGACTTGGGCAAACTGGAGAAGGGGGCCCAGATGAACCTCATGAGGTCTAACAAGGGCAGGTGCAAGGCCCTGCACCTTGGTCAGGACAATCCCCCCTATCAATACATGCTGGTGGAATGTGTGATAGAAAGCAGCCCTGAGGAAAAGGACATTGGGGTGCTGGTGGGGGAGATGCTGGACAGGAGCAGGCAGTGTGAGCTTGCAGCACAGAAGACCAATGGCAGAGTGGGCTGAACCAAAAGCAGTGTAGCCAGAGATGGACAGAGAGGATCCTGCCCCTCTGCTCTGGGGAGCCCTCACCTGCAGGGCTGCGTGCAGCTCTGAAGCCCTCAACATAGGAAGGACACGGACCTGATAGAGCAGGTCCAGAGAAGGGCAACAAAAATGATCAGGGGGGTGGAACACGAGGACAGGCTGAGGGAGCCGGGGGTGTTCAGCCTGGAGAAGAGAAGGCTCCAGAGAGACAGACCTCACAGTAGCCTGCCAGTACCTGAAGGGGCTACAAGAAGGCTGGGGAGGGACTTTGGTACCACAGGGGCCTGTGGTGATAGGACAAGAGGGGGATGGTTTTAAATTAGAGCAGGGTAGATTTAGGTTGGATTTTAGGAAGAAGTTCTTTACTGTGAGGGCACTGAGACACTGGAACACGTTGCCCAGAGAGATGGTAGAGGCCCCATCCCTGAAGATATTCAAGGTCAGGCTGGATGGGACTCTGAGCAGCTTGATCTAGTTGGAGATATCCATGCTTACTGTGGAGGGGTTGGACTAGATGACCTCTGGAGATCCCTTCCAATATGATGCATCCTGTGACTCTATGATCTTCTCTTGTCACTCTGCCAGCTCCAGCAACAAGTGAAGGCTGAGAAGCATCAGTGCTGCAGGGGCTCTGCTGCAGCATCAGTGATCAGTAGGGTGTTGTTCACTACTCTGCATCTCAGTGTCACAAGGGCATCACTGTGCAGCCCACAAGCCTTCCTTACTACTGCAGAGGAAGGGGCAATAAGCTCAACTGCCCTCTACACCAGCTGGCAGAAGTGGGTAATGCCCAGGGGATTCAGAGCATTCAGAGCATTGTCAGCAGAGCCAAAAGCCAGGCTGGCTGCTGCTCCACCTCAGAGTGGAGCAGGTGACTGGACTGAAGCTGAGTGAAAGCATGCATCCTGGTGTCAGTCTCTAAACCGAATGCTTAAGGTTACCTTTGCTATTTCAGACAAATACACAGAGCACATACTGGGGAAGTGCAAGAACAAAGAGTGTACAGTGGATAAGAAAACAGCCCTTGAGAGCAAGAACTCCTTCGCCTGGTTATTTGGGAGAAGCATTACCCAGGAGGTGTTAATACTCCAGATCCCAGGTTTAGCAAAGAACATTTACTTCAATTTAACAGGGTGAACACAACTCGTTCAGCTGCACTGTCCATATTCAAAGGGAAGGGGAGATAGAGCTGAAGAAAGAACAAGCCTGACACAGGGGACATGCCACAGGCAGCAGGTGGTCTTGGTCTGAGATCTCTGCACACATGAGTGAGCATATGTTTGGGCTGACCAGGACTGCCTTCCAATACAAAACTCCCTCCCAGTATATCCCAAGAATCTCTAGGATGCCTTCATCCTAGCTGTTGCAAACTGTCTCCTAACTCTCACTGCAAGGAGGACACTGAGGAACTGGAGCAGGTCCAGAGAAGGATAACACAGCTGGGGAAGGGTCTGGAGAACAGGGCTGGGGAAGAGCAGCAGAGGGAGCTGAGGGTGCTCAGATTAGAGAAGAGACTGAGGGGAGACCTCATTGCTTTCTACAGCTCCCTGAAAGGAGGCGGCAGTGAAGTGGGGATTAGGCTCTTCTCCCTGGTCTCAGGTGACAGAAGGAGAGGAAATGGCCTGAAATTGTGCCAGGGGAGGGTTAGGTTGGAGACAGGAAAAATTTCCTTCCTGCAAGAGTGGTCAGGTACTGGCACAGGCTGCCCAGGGAGGTGGTGGAGTCCCCATCCCTGGAGGTGTTCAAGAAACCTGTGGCCATGGCACCTGGGGTCATGGTGGTGTTGGGTTGACAGTTGGACTCAATCATCTTAGAGGTCTTTTCCAGCCAAAACAATTCTACAATTCTTATGTCCCTTGCTCAGGCCACAATTCCTCTTAAGTCACATCTCTGGAGAAACAATTTTACACCCTGCTGTACACTCAAAGAGAAGCACCAAGAACACTGATCGTCGCAGTAGTCCTGTGGCCCACTTCATATTTCTGATTTCAGGGTTGAGTAATTTATGCAGGAGTTAGTTCTGCTTGCCCACATCCAGGACACAGGACCCATCCCAATGCCTTTGCAAACACAGGGAAGGCCATTTTTGTCTTTCCATCACTCCTTCCCTCATACAGAGCTCAAACACACAATTAGGACATAAGACTCTTACAATACAACCAGCACAATCATGATGTTTGTCCTTCATCTCCAGTAGATCAGAACAAATACAGCTCTGACCACAAGACTGTTTTTACCTGCTGTGCTCCACAGTGAACTGCACAAGCCCCAGATGCTGCAGAAGAGCCTGCGAAGGCTTTCACCTCTGAGGTTGTGCAATGCATTGATTAATCTTGTCCCAAAGGTACTTGAAGTTTACCCAAAATTAGTGCTAGATGCAAGAGAACTTCTGGGTAATGTGTTAAGCAAATGATCCACTACAACTGTGCAGAAAGCAGCTTTGTTAACAACACCATGCGCTAAAGTCATTTAGAAGACATTTGTTTATTCACAACACCAGGCAAGTAAAACAGAACAGCAACAATTAAAGGACAAAACTAGAGCTTCAGGATCAGCACATACATTAACCTCTGAACATGTGAAGTATGGAGCAAAATGGCCTGCATCAGGAACAGTGTGGCCAGCAGGAGCAGGGAGGTCATTCTGCCCCTGTACACTGCACTGGTTAGGCCACACCTCGAGTCCTGTGTCCAGTTCTGGGCCCCTCAGTTTAGGAAGGAGGTTGACTTGCTGGAATGAGTCCAGAGAAGGGCAACAAAGTTGGTGAGGGGTTTGGAACACAAGCCCTACGAGGAGAGGCTGAGGGAGCTGGGGTTGCTTAGCCTGGAGAAGAGGAGACTCAGGGGTGACCTTATTACTCTCTACAACTACCTGAAGGGAGGTTGTAGACAGACGGATGTTGGTCTCTTCTTCCAGGCAGCCAGTACCAGAACAAGAGGACACAGTCTCAGGCTGTGCCAGGGGAGGTTCAGGCTGGATGTTAGGAAAAAGTTCTATACAGAAAGAGTGATTGCACATTGGAATGGGCTGCCTGGGGAGGTGGTGGAGTCGCCATCACTGGAGGTGTTCAGGAGGAGACTTGGTGGGGTGCTTGGTGCCATGGGTTAGTTGTTTGGGTGGTGTTGGATTGGTTGATGGGTTGGACGCGGTGATCTTGAAGGTCTCTTCCAACCTGGTTTATTCTATGTATTCTATGTAATACATTCAGCTCAAGTTCTGCCCCTCATTCATTCCCAACAGTCCTTCCTTTCCCTGGGCATAACGAGCTCATGGCGTGAGGAAGCAGAATGAGGCTGAACATCAGCTTTCAGGTTGTTAAATACCTGATTGTTCCCATATTTGTAATTAAGTACTCTGACCTCGGGGATAAAATGCTGACATCACAGTAGCAGGGCCATGAACCTGAGTCCTGTTAATGTTACACTTTAGAATTTCTCTCAGCCTGTTTTCTGAAAGGGTCTTTCCTCCCAGCTTTCCAGAAGCAGAAGCTGCAACAGACCGATAGACACATGGGAAAACATTCACCTAGGTGAAGAGGGAAACAAGTCAGTCCTGCAAAGCAAGAAGAAAGCATCAGGATGATCACAGAGCTGCAGGAGAGAGACCCTGCAGGAAAAGGGGTGGGTAGAAGAGGGCACAAAGAAGAAACTCCCTTCCTAGCTTCAGGCATTGGAAACTTTAAATTATCCTTCTTCACCCCAAAATTTCCAGCGTAAGTCACAAAGAGCTACTCTAAGTGCTACCCACACACAGCCTTCTACAGATTCAAGTAAGTGGTGTAACTGCATGTTGCTGCTGATCAGCAGAAATAATTACCCAGAAGTTACAGAAAATGCATATTAAAAACGGACAAGAGGACATCTATGAAATGGTTTCCTATCAAAAAACCCCTTTTCTGATGTTTACCAGCAAACAGATAAATGCAGCTTTTTCAGTCAGCTCAAAATTGGAGCTATTAGAATGTACCTTAACAACTCCAAGGACAGCTCACAGTTGCTCAGACTTACAGAAAGTTTATCATCAACTTCTCACAAAAGCTTTAATTTTGAACATGTGTCATTGAAAAAAACAAAACCACCACACCGAAGCAAGACCAGACTCTACCTTCCCAATGTATTCCTAACTAACCCCCTTTGGATTACGTCAAGCACGGCACATTAGGGTGGCTCAGGCTCCCCTTGACCAGCATGTATGTTAAAATGCAACTACACCTGTCTGCAACTCCTGCTTCCTGACATTCCAAATGCTTACAGAGCAAAGGCCTCTCTTGGATTAGTGCTGATGGACACCACCCTGCAGTCCTGTTCTATTCAGGATGAAGTGCTGCAGGCAAAGACCAGTCCTTAGAGAATAAAGTGTAACTATTTTTCTACACATCTGAACTCAGAGAATTGAAGATTTTGCTTTGTGCTTGCTGTGGTAGGCTCTGTTATTACAAAAGGTGGAAGTCTGCAGCACAAGTGGTTTGATATGTAAATGACTGGATTAAATCAGAGCTGAAAATGAGCTTTTCCTCTTTTCTGTTAATTTATGGCCTAATGTTACATTCCTTCCATGCAATGCCATAATCTTCAGTGAATGACTTCACATTATCCTCCTCAGAGTAATCTAGGAATGCAGACACAAAGAACATCAACCCTCACTGTCATGCAACTCTCCCTCTTAACCCTCAAGGGTTTAGGTGCCTGGTAGAGTTTTTAGACATGATCAGAACTTTAAACATCCTGATGAGCAGTGCTACAACCCAGCTGCTGCTGTTACTGCCCTTGAAGCACACAACTTTCTGCCAGTGGGAGCATGTACCAGCACCGAAGCCTTCGTAACACTGCTTGAACCAGAACCTCCACGTGTTCTCCAATGCCCTGCTCATCCTCTCACACCTCAACTGTCCAAACACAAGGATGTGCTTTTCAAAGCGCAACTTCCAGATCTGTCCTTTTCCCCAACAATAAAATCAGGAGTTTGGGGAATGAGCCAGCTACAACAGAAGCCTTTTTTGCACAATACCAATACTAGGACAAGCAGTGTTTGGGTTTAGAGTCCCTACTGGGACTGTCTCAGGCTGCAAACCCTTTGCTTTCATTCCCCCAGCTGAACTGCTATGCCCTTGCAATGATGCCTCTCATGCTCTTTCCAATTAATTCAACAGGAGAGGCTTGGGCTGAGCTCCCGCCACCCTGAAGAGCAGCACATTCAAATCACTGCCCTGAATTAGCAAGATTACCTAAAGAAGAGCCTCGGCAAAAAGCGACTCTGCTCCAGGACAATATTTGCAGCTGCAAACATGAACACATCAAACACTTTCATGCAGCTAAACCCTAGACGTAAGCCTCTCTAAAAGCTGACCTGCAGAGCAGATCTCTCTACACATCCCACTGGTCAGCTGAGGCCACTTGTGCTCTAAGGTGGTCAGAGGACACCTTGCATGGCCTTGCAGGTCACACAGATGGAGCAGGTGCCAACTCTGGGCTGCTGGGCATGAGAGCAGCTGCAGGCCAGGCATCTGCATGCTTCAGCCCTTAAGCTACTTGAGGTTCTGTCTACTGTACAGAAAGTACAGACGTGCTGTTGGCATATTTATCTTCACTCGGCTCTCCAAAGAGTCAGCGAAATGAATCACATGCAGCACTTGTGTCCATCACAGTAAAATAAACAAAACTCAACCACAAGATCTCCTTTCAAGTATTCAAAGCACTTGCACACTGGTGGAGGCAGCTTTGATGAAACACTCCCTCAAATGCCTCCCTTTCTCCCCAGGGGTGAACAGCTCCTAGCTCTGCAGAACGGCAGTGCAGCTACTGGGCTGCAAACAGCCTGAACATCAGAGCTGACTTCACGGTTAAAGGAAGGGGATTCCAGTGACAAAAGCAGCCTCGAGAGAATAGCTTAGAGACGTGCAGCAGCACGGCCAGGGCTCTCACTCTGTAAGTAGATTTATAATTAAGAGCTATTAATTAGTTTTCAATGGAAAGAGCAAGGAGCTAATGATCTATTAGGAATCACAGACACTGCATTTAACATGATCTCTCTCACTTCTCACGAGGAAACAGATTCACGAATTCAGCGTATGACACAAGAGGTCTCACAGGAAAAATACTGCTGGTGATTTTAACCTCACTGGGAAACCTCCAGGAAGCGAATACAGCAAAAATTAATCGTTTCCTAGACCTTTTGAAAGCAACCTCGCAGGTAATGCTTCCGTTCCTGGCATCTCTACGAGCTTTGGTTACTACCAAAGCTGTGGAGAACAGCCATGCAGCAGGTCACACGTGTTTTAACACCAGTAGATAAAGGCTAACTTTAAAGAGCCAAGTTTCTTTGAGGAGAAGTTATCATCTCCTGCAATCAACCTTCAGCCTTCTGAATTTTGAAGAGTTTAAAAGCGAAAAAAGAGAGCCACTGTGTTTTGACTCGCTAAAGCAGAAGTAACTTTCAAGGTTACCTTGCCCTGCGTGCAGCCTCAGGAAGGAAAAAAACACAGTTTCAGCAAAGGAATTCCTTGCCTGGCCGGAGGCCACACCCGCCGCCACAACCGATGGCAGGAAAGCACTCGGATTCACGACTCTACCCGCAGCACCCAGCCCCGGGCGAAGCAAAACTTTCTCATTTCGGGAGACGAAAAGAAACTCTTGCTCAATGAGTAGCAATTATGCTGCAGAATTTACATGCTGCGCACGGCTGAACGTAGGAACACCAGATCAGCCAACCATAGCTTTGGCGCTTTGAGTATGATTAACAGAATGAACTTTCAAAGGTCAATTAAATGTCAACTCGTTTTTAAAGAGATACTCTTCTGAAGTTGAGGGCAGTATGTCAGCAGTACCTTCCAGAGCCGCTGTGCTGCTTTCACCTGAAAATTCCACCCCTCTGGTATTTATACGTGCAGCTAAAAAGCTAATTAATTAACCTTGAAGAGAAAATAATGACAATGCTCCTGGCTACCTGATCCCTAAACTGTCTTCAGAACTTGTGTCTAACCAAGGTCGTAGAGACACTCCTCTCCCCAAAATTTCATTTCAACTGATCAGGATATGAGTGAAGGGAGGAAAAAAGAGCAAGCACAGTTTGGAAGTCTAATAATTTAGTACATGAAAATGAGAAGAGGCTTTTGATACGCAATTGGGCGCCCTGGATGTAACTCTAGAGGAGGGAGCGAGGGACGACGGGCTGTAGCAGAATTAATTATGAACGCATTAATCATGATTCTAGTCAGAGCAGCATTTTATCTAATCGCTTCTAAATATATCTGGAAATCCAAATTTTAGGTAATTAGCTCAAGACAGAAGCTGAACACTCGGTACAGACCCATTTAAATCGGCTCACAAGCTGGATGCTCAGTTAGTTAAAAAGAATAACTACGGCTCCATCTCGGTACAAAGTGAAAGGATCCCAATCCTGGCCAAGGCCTCACAACACTATTATAATTATTTTGACACCAGAAATATTTCTTCCAGGGCAGAGCTAAAGCGTAACTCGGGAGTTGCGAGCTGGCGAGTGGCGCTCTGCGCGGATGCCACACGAAAAAGGCTGAGGAGTTCTGCTCCGGCAAGGGCAGCGGTCCCAGCACGCCCTCGCAGGCAGGTTTCGAACTCAAGGCAGTTTTAGGAAGGCTGTTTCAGGACGTGCCCATTCCGGCACAGATCAGTGCCCTCCGGGTTCTGGGCGAGGTGCCCCCGGGCAGGGGCACGGTGGCGGTTCTCCCGCAGACAGGGGCCCGAGCGGTCGACGTTCAAACTTCCTGAAAACTTCCCAGAGTCGGAGTTTGCTTAACCTCTACCCTGCATCCCAGGGGGCCGCCGGAGCTCCGTCCCTCCCGGCCGGCCGCACCTGCGGATCCCACAAGAGCCGCCGGGAAGCGGCAGGCAGGAGCGGGCAGCCCGGCCCCGCAACTGCAGGTGTCCCGATCCGCCCGCGCGTCCGCCGCGCCCGCTCCTTACCTGGCCAGGTCCCGCCGCGCCCAACTTTACCGCTCCGGGGAGAAACTTGCGGCAGGCAGCGGCCTCCAGCCCAGCCAGTCCCGTCCAGTCCCGCGGGGCGGGGGCCGGGCCCAGCCCCCGCTGAGCCCCATCCACAGGGGCGGGGAAAGGGGGCGGGGAAGACGAACCTCAGGGGCCGCCACCGCCGCCACCTGGGCTGGGCTGGCCGGGCCGGGCCGGGCCGGGCAGGGCATGGCATTGTCCGCCCCCGCAGCGCCCTTCCCGGCGGGAGAGGGGGTCGGAAGCTCCGCCTTCCCTCGCCATGTTCTTTGTTTCTCCGGCTTTCCCCGGCCGTTCCTCCTGACAACTGCAGGCTCCGCGGCGCCGCCTGTCCCCAGCAGGGTCCCCCCAGCTCCTGCAGCGGCGGGATCGGAGTAGCGGAGCCGCCCGGGCCGCAGGTGACCGAGCGGCCGCCCCCGGCCGGCGCCTCAGCGCCATCCCCCCCCTCCCCGCCAGACTGGGACCCCGTCCCGCTCCGCCAATTAGCTCAGGGGGAAAGGGGCAGCCCTGGCCAATAGGGCGGCGCGGAGGTTGGAGAGTCCCCCAGCGTGAGCCAATGGGGCAGGCAGCAGCGGGCGAGCCCGCCTCCCCGGCGCGCAGACCCGGCCGGCAGCGGCAGAGGGATCGGGGCTCGGAGCGCCGATGTTGCCCGCGCCGCGGGGTCGACTCTGGGCTGCGGCGCTGGCAGAGGCGGCTCGGTTCCCAAAGCTCGGGCGTGCGGAGCGGAAAGGAGCCGGGGGCTGTTCCGCGGTTGATCGGTGTCCCCTGAGCGGCGGGGCTAGCCAGTGGCACCGGGGCCCGCAGGGCCTACTGGCCGCTATCGGCCCTCCGACGCTGCAGCCCTGCCTCCCCACAGACTTCTTGGGGGAGGGGAGAGGAGTAAGATGCAAAAAAGGCTTGTAAGAGGAGAGACCTCCCGATTGGGGTGCAGAGGCAGCAGTCGTAGAGACCGGAGCAGTTTCCAAGAAGGAGAAGTGGTGTCTTCGCCGTGGGCGTGATTTGCCTTCTATCGGGTTGAGAGTGTAAGGAACACGAAAGCCCTGACACGCTGCAGAAGAAATAAATAAACTCGTAGAGTTGTTTAGGTCGAAAAAGACCTTTAAAATCATAAAATCCAGCTGTTAACCCAGCATCTTTCAAGCATGTTTATAAAATACGTTAAAGTCCTTCAAAAGTCTTAATTTCTCAGTATTCTCAAAGGTCAGGGCTCATGTAAGCATATGAAAAACTCGGGTGGAATCACAGAACGGTAATGGTTTGAGGAGACCTCCAGAGATCATCCAGTCCAACCCCCCTGCCAGAGCAGCATCACCCAGAGCCGGTCACACAGAACACATCCAGGGGGCTTTGGAAAGGCTCCAGGGAAGGAGACTCCACAACCTCTCTGGGCAGCCTGCTTCAGGGCTCTGCACCCTCACAGTAAAGAACTCTCCCCATGTTGAGGTGAAACTTCCCAGCTTCCAGTCTGTACCTGTTGTTCCTTGCCCTGTCACTGGGCACCCCTGAAAAGAGCCTGGCACCTTCATGCTGACACCCACCCCTCAGCTATTGATAGACATTAATCAGATCCCCTCTCAGCCTTCTCTGCTCCAGACTAAACAGCCCCAGGGCTCTCAGTCTCTCTTCATAGCAGAGATGTTCCAGTCCCTTCATCATCCTCATAGCCTCCATTGGACTCAATTGAAAGGCTTGGTTAGCCCAATCTTGCTCTCCTATGAAGAGCTGAACTTTACACTTGAAATAATTTGGTAAACATATACATTTCACTCATATATTTAAGATACTGCTTTCAGTCAAAGGTTATTACTGTAATATCTGTGAGGGAAAAGGATTAGCCTCTGCCAAATGAAATGTTCTTGGAGTTGAGTGCACGTTCCTCACAAATGCAGGTCAGTGGTGTCCTTGTAGTGATCAATAGAGAAGCCATTCAGTGATTCCTGGGGGTTGCTGGGGTTTGTTAATTACCAGGAGAACTTTCTCATCAAATCCCTTGCTCAAAGACAAAAGAACTGTGTTTTACTCATTTTCAGTGAGTAGTGAGATGAAAAAGCGTTGATGCATTCTCCTCAGAGGTCACCAGAACTACAAAGTTGTGGACTTAATGTATACACACAGACCGGTGGGTGGTGCCTGAAGCTTATTGTACTGGAAGAGAAGCTGAGCTGAGAAGGAGCTGAGAGGAGCTGAGAAGGGAAGTTGCAGATTAAACAAGACATTTGGAAAGAAGAGGTGTGTACCCTAGAAGGCATCTGATGTGCAGCAGAGCTGCTGGGTAAGAGGCTAGAGGGGAGGAAAAGCACAGTTGTTTTACTGGAGTTTTTAATGAAGGACAAACATACTGCAATACTAAGGGGCAAAACTAGTGATGCTTTGTTGCTCCCGATCCAATCTCAAGTAATGTGCTCAAGTCCCTTTTGAACCAATACTCCTGGCCTCACAGATTGTTTCCATCAGAAAACCAAGTCGAGGGTAGATTCGAGAGTGGCCCTGACAAAGTTCTGCCTCCTTGTAGCATCAGAATCATGTTGGAAGGGAACTCCAGAGATCATCCAGTCCAACCCCTCTGCCAGAGCAGCATCACCCAGGGCAGGTCACACAGAACACATCTGGGGGGTTTGGGAAGTCTCCAGGGAAGGAGACTCCACAACCTCTCTGGGCAGCCTGCTCCAGGGCTCTGTCACCCTCACAGTGACAAACTTTTCCCTTCTATTCCTGTGGCACCTCCTCTGCTCCAGCTTGCCCCCAGTGCCCCTTGGCCTGTCCTTGGACACCACTTGATACTAGCAAAAAGGAAAAATAATCTAGCACTCAGAGGCAAACAGGTTTTAACTAGAAATATTTGTAATAAACATATCTGAAGACACAGAAGTTCCCCTGGTACAAGATCTATTTATTTATCTCCTGGTACAAGATTCATAGACTTATAGAATGACTTGAGTTAGAAGGGATCTTAGAGATCATCCAGTTCCAACCCCCTGCCATGGGCAGGAACACCTCCCATTAGAGCAGGAGCACCTCCCACTCAAGCAGGCTGCTCAAAGCCTCATCCGGCCTGGTCTTAAACACTTCCAGGGATGAGGCATCCACAACTTCTTTGGGCAAACCCCTTCCAGTGTCTCACCACCCTCTTAGTAAAGTGCTCCTTAATGTCCAATCCAAACACACCCTGCTCTAGTTTAAAATTGCTGCCCCTTATTCTATTACTACAAGCCCTTATAAAAAGTCCTTCTCCAGCTTTCTAGTACCTTTAAGGTATTGCAAGGCCAATATAAGGTCTCCCTGTCCCATTGCGGTTAGGAGAAACTTCCTCTGATGTCAGTCTGGCAAACCTGGCCCTTTGTTCTTTAAGCAACTCAAAGTCACATTGCCCTTATTGTTGGCCTTCAGCACTCAAGATTTTCCTCATGCCTGGCTTCACTTTGATTTCGTGGCTAAGGTTTCAGCTAATGATGCTATCAGACAATAGAATACAGTTCAAAACAGGTACTGGAAAAATCCCTACCCACTTCCAAAGCTGCCAGGCGAGGACGAAAGGACTTCAACAGCGTGAAGCAAACACAAGCGGTGAAGCCATCAGGCCTCTGCCTGTGCAGGAATTTGGTCACTCCTTCTTGTTGTTCTCCCCTGGCGCAGCCTGAGACTGTGTCCTCTTGTTCTGGTACTGGTTGCCTGGGAGAAGAGACCAAACACTGCCTGTCTACAACCTCCCTTCAGGTAGTTGTAGAGAGCAATAAGGTCACCCCTGAGCCTCCTCTTCTCCAGGCTAAGCAACCCCAGCTCCCTCAGCCTCTCCTCACAGGGCTGTGCTCCAAGCCCCTCACCAACTTTGTTGCCCTTCTCTGGACTCGTTCCAGCAAGTCAACCTCCTTCCTAAACTGAGGGGCCCAGAACTGGACACAGGACTCAAGGTGTGGCCTAACCAGTGCAGGGGCAGAAGGACCTCCCTGCTCCTGCTGGCCACACTGTTCCTGATGCAGGCCAGGATGCCATTGGCCCTCCTGGCTGCCTGGGCACACTGCAGCCTCATGTTCAGTCTACCGTCAACCAGCACCCCCAGGTCCCTCTCAGCCTGACTGCTCTCCAGCCACTCTGACCCCAGCCTGTAGCTCTGCATGGGGTTGTTGTGGCCAATGTGCAGAACCCGGCACTTGGATGTGTTAAATCTCCTGCCCTTGGACTCTGCCCATCTGCCCAGCCTGTCGAGGTCCCTCTGCAGAGCCTCTCTACCCTCCAGCAGATCAACTTCTGCCCCCAGCTTGGTGTCGTCAGCAAATTTACTGATGATGGACTCAATGTCCTCATCCAGATCATCAATAAAGATGTTAAAGAGCATGGGGCCCAGCACTGATCCCTGGGGCACACCACTGGTGCCTGGCTGCCAGCTGGCTGTGGCACCATTCACCACCAGTCTCTGGGCTCGGCCCTCCAGCCAGTTCCTAACCCATCGCAGTCATGTATGTCATACAATACTACAATTTCCTAACCAGTTAAAATTTGGAAGTGAATCAAGAAACGAGAGAGAAAGCAATATGAAGTGGTATATTGTAAGAGCTGGGATTTACTCAGTTTTGGATGGTTTTGTGATGGTAAATGTGTGTAATGTGTAGAGCTGTGCATGAGCTTATAATGATCAGGCTACTCTGAGGAGCTGTCATCAAACAGCACAAACAAAACTGGTCTGCTTTGCAGTGCAAGCTACTCAGTTCACACCTAGCACAGGAGTTCCATAAAGCTTCTCTAGATGGGACAGAAAAGCAAAGTAATTAGTCCACATCTTTTGCCTTTTTTCAGAGATTGCATTTTTTCTTAATTTTTTTCCCCCTAAAAGTTACTTTCAAGCTCCAGGCTTTCCATGCTGTCCACTAAAACATTTGTACAGTAGGTTGAGTATGAGGAGTGAACACCACACTATTGTATTGCGTTATTACTTTGGTAATATTAAATCACAGAACATGCATCCTGGGCTGCACCCAAAGCAGCAGGGTCAGCAGATAGAGAGAGGTGGTTCTGCCACTCTGTTCTGCTGGGATCTTACCTGCAGTGCTGTGTCCAGCTCTGGAGCCCTCAACACAGGAAGGACATGGACCTGATGGAGAGGGTCCAGAGGAGGGCCATGCAGCTCTGCTCCAAGGACAGGCTGAGGGAGCTGGGGGTGTTCAGCCTGGAGAAGAGAAGGCTCCATGGAGACCTAAGAGCAGCCTGCCAGGAGCTGAAGGAGCTTCAAGAAGGCTGCAGAGAGACTGTTGGCAAAGGCCTGCAGGGACAGGAGCAGGGACAATGGCTTCAAAGTCGAGCAGAGCAGACTGAGCTTGGCTGTGAGGAAGAAGTTGTGCAGCAGGAGGGTGGTGGAACCCTGGCACAGGTTGCCTGGTTGAGGCTCCATCCTTGGAGATGTTGAAGGTGAGGCTGGACAGGGCTGGTGTGACTCTGGCACACTGGGGCTGAGACCTTCAGGCTCCCCATAGAAACCACAGCCCCTCAAAGGAGCTTACCTTTGCTTCTAGCAGTTGCTTGTTCTCCTTAGCACCAGGCCTCCTTAGTGGGTTTCAGTGGTAGCAGCAGTTATAGATTTAAGGAGCTTAGGTATCACTCCAGCACCTACCACACTGTTTTCACATGCCAACTCTTCCACCTGATCCTTTTAGGCATCATCCTTTGATCCATAGCCATCCCCTGTCCCTGCCAGCTGCCCCAAATCTGCCTCATTCCTTCCATTTCTTTCCTCTCTAAAGATCTTGGTGATCTGCCTGTGCAGAGCAGTGCTGGAGAGACAGGTGCCAGTGAGACAGAGCAGAGCAAAGGAAGAATGGACCAGAAAGGACAACAGCTCTGCCTGATCAAGTGACAAGCACCAAGAACATGTGAAACCAAAGAGATGAGCTTCATATCCTCCTGCTATATCTGTAGAACATGAACCTGTTTTGCAGGTCTCAGTAGCTGTTTCTCAGCAGAAACACTGAATTTCTGTGTGTCCTTCAGCTGTCCACAACAGAAAATACCTTTTATGGTTGCACATTTCCAAGTTTACAACCAGAAGGTTCTGAAGCAAGCTGCTGCTTTCCTGCAGAGATGCTTTTCGATTTACAGTGGTAGGTATCTGATGGCTCTGACACCAAAGGGACTTAGAGAGCCACTGTGAAGAGTCAAGGTTGTGTGCCTCTGCTGGAAGGAAGGATGCCAACAATGTTTGCTGAAAGACTTCTTTCACTTGAGCTGCTTCTCTGCCCAGGCCCTTATTCCACCCTCATGTTTGCACAGAACCATAGAACTGTTGAGGAAGGGACCTTATTGCTCATCAGTCCAGCTGCTCGCCTAGAGCTCACAACGCCACCACTGCTGCTAAGCCACTACCACTGAACTACATCGCTCAGCACCACACCCACCTGTCTTTTAAACACCTGCAGGGATGGTGACTCCACCACCTCCCTGGGCAGCCTGTTCCAACACCTGATAACCCTTTCTGGAAAAAAAATCTTAATATCCAACCCTTGTGCATCCCACACTTGTCTCCATGTCTCACCCTTTTCTTCACATCCCACCCTCCTCTCTGCATGCTGCCCTTGTTCTCACTGAATGTTTCACCTGGAGCAGATCTTCCAGACCCAGAACAGTTTCATACAATCACAGAGTGTTAGGGGTTGGAAGGGACCTGCAGAGGTCATCCAGTCCAACCCTCCTGCCAGAGCACGATCGCCCAGGGCAGGTCACCCAGGAACACATCCTGGAGGGTTTGGAAAGTCTCCAGAGACTCCACAGCCTCTCTGGGCAGCCTGCTCCAGGGCTTCAGCACTCTCACAGTAAAGAAATTTCTCTTGTGTTGAAATGGAACTTCCCATATTCCAGCTCACATCTGCTTGGCTCTCATTGCTTTCATGGTCATGCCATCATGGGTTCCAAAAGTCTGCGAAACTGATAGCACTGTTGTGCTGGATTAGCTGCAAGATGTCTGTCCTAAGGCAGACAGCATACTGCTTTAGCACTTACTCCCATCTCCTAGAAGCCAGCTGCTCAAAAAGTGAAGTCTAGAAACACTGTAGTCTATAGTTTTGAATGGACTCTGCTTTTTCTCCATCAGCTGAATGGTTTCGTACCTGTGCTTGTTCAGCAAAGCTGGGAAGGAGCTGCTGTTGCAGTAGCTTAAAGACAAGCTCCGACTGCCAGGCAGCGCTGTGTAGAGTAGGTCATTAACTCCTCAGTGCTTGGGACAAACATTGGATTCTTTGGGGCATCTTTCAACAGAAGGAGCTGAAAAGCAGCTCCTACAAAGTGACATTTTCTAGCAGTCCCAGAACCTGTAATCTGGTTTGTTAATTAAATCCTCTCAGAAAGCAGCGTGGCTGAAGCGTGTCCCTGCCACAGGAGATGAAAGGACAGGCCCCAGGCCTGCACAGCGTGCCTCAGCCCACGCTTCCTGCACGGGATACAGCTTGTTAGCTTTCAAAATATCCTGAATATATGTTATTTATATCTGGCTTTACTAAGACCCGTGGGAGTCATGGTAGAACTGAAACATACAAGAACTAAGGGGGAAAAAATAATAACTGGACTGAGGAGGAGCTGGCATACCCTGACTGTTACCTCTCCAGGTCAAGAGAGGTTTGGCCAGACTTGCTCTAAAATGAACACAAAGAAAGAGTCTTTGCTTAAACATTCATCAAGGAATGTTTCAAAGGGATTGATTGAGCTAAGTGGCACATAAAGAGAAATAAAGGCTGTCTTAACATGACTAAAGGAAAATGGAATTAAATAAAAACTACTCATCATGGAATCATTGTGGCTGGAAAAAAGCTTTAACGTTCATAGATTCACAGAATGGTTTATGTTGGAAGGGACCATAAAGATCATCCAGTTGCAACCCCCCTGCCATGGGCAGGGACACCTCCCACCAGCCCAGGTTGCTCAAGGCCTCATCCAGCCTGGCCTTGAACACTTCCAGGGCAACCTGTACCAGTGTCTCACCACCCTCACTGGAGAGAATTTCTTCTTAATCTCCAATCTAAATCTGCCCTCCTCAAGCTTCAATCCATTCCCTCTTGTCCTGTCAGTATAGCCCCTTATAAAATTCCCTTTCAGGCTTTCTTGTAGGCCCATTTCAGGAGGAGGCTGCCAGATAGCTTGATGTGCTGGGAAGGCCAGCACAGCTTTTGTAGGGCTGCCAGTGCCAAGCAGGGTCATTTGCTAGCTGCAGAGGAGAGACCTGGAGTGTAGACATGTGAAGAAAGGGCTTTGCTCTACATTTCAGCAAGCTCAGGTAGTCCAGAGGGTTCCTGGCTTGTAGCAGGAGCACATTCTCACAGCACTGTCCATACTGGGAGAGTTTCCTACACAAATAAACCCACAGAATCCAGAGGTGCTCTCCCTCTGTGCAGGGAGAGTACAAGGGATCTGCTGCAGAGAGTCCAGTGGAAACCTGAACCTTTCTGCTATGAAGAGAGACTGAGAGCCCAGGGGTTGTTTGGTGTGGAGAAGGCTGAGAGGGGATCTGATCAATGTCTATCAATAGCTGAGGGATGGGTGTCAGCATGAAGGTGCCAGGCTCTTTTCAGGGGTGCCCACTGGCAGGACAAGGAAAAACAGTTACAAGCTGGAAGCCAGGAGACTCTACCTCTACATAGGGAGAGACTTCTTAACTGTGAGGGTGCAGAGCCCTGGAGCTGGCTGCCCAGAGCGGCTGTGGAGTCTCCCTCTCTGGAGACTTTCCAAACCACCCTGGATGTGTTCCTGTGTGACCTGCCTGGGTGATCCTGGGCTCACGGAGGTCCCCTCCAGCCACTACCATTCTGTGATCTCCAAGAAATGCTTGCCTTGTCGTGGTGGTTTGGATATCCTCAGGTGACACCTGGTGATTCCATTCAAAGCACTTTGGGGCTGAGGGACGTCTCCCATTTTTATGACATCTAAGCTAAACAAGGGAGTAGAAAGCCTGACAAGCTGCTGTGGGTTTGAACTGAGAATCTCCACCAACTCATGTTGGTGCATTGGGCTGGAAGGGTCCCTCCAAGGTCATCCTGTCCAAGCCCCCTGCAGTCAGCAGGGACACCTCCAACTAGAGCAGGCTGCCCAGGGACACATCCAGTCTGATCTTGAATGTCTGCAGGGATGGGGCCTCAACCACAGCCCTGGGCAGCCTGTTCCAGTATTTCACCACCCTCATTGTAAAGAGCTTCCTCCTGATGCCCAACCTAAATCTCCTCTGCTCCAGTATGAAACCATTGTAGCTCATCCCATCCCCACAGGCCTTTCTGAACAGTCCTTCCCCAGCCTGCCTGCAGGGCCCCTTCAGATACTGAAATGTAGCTGTAAGATCTCACAGAAGCTTTGTGCTCTCCAGGCTGAACAGGCCCAACTCTCCCAGCTGGTCCTTGCAGGCCAAGTACTCCAACCCTCTGATCACCTGTGGCCCTCTACTGGACCCACGCCAGCAAGTCCATGTGTCTCTTGTACTGGGAGCACCAGAGCCTCCTTTTACAAGAGGACTGAAAGGGAATTCCTTTGAGGTACTGTATTTGCAGACCTCAACTGGCAAGAAGAAAATGCATCATAATTTGGCTTCTTTCTACTCTGAGAGGGGGGAAAAAAGTCTAGTATGCTTCAGGCTCCAAGTGGGTTTCACTGTAAATAGACAATAGCTCCTAAGATTACCAGGACAAAGTATGAGGCACACACAAATCACAGGAATTGAACAGCTAAAGCCCTGCTCAATTTACTGAGAGGCTACTGAGCTTTTGATATGTCAAGATCTATTTGTCTAAACATTATCTGTAAAAACAACATAATGCAGTGAACTGAGCCTGGGACTGCAGAGGCCAGAAATCAATATTCTAATCTTGGCCCTGCCTCAGATGCGTTTGGTGGCTCCAGAGCAGTTGTTTAATCTCCCTGTGTGCTCGCCAGAGATAAACCAGTTCAAATACAATAAACTCTTCTGAAGAGCTGTGCAGATCAATTCTCAGCTTCTGGGTACTGCTCTGAGGACCTGGACTGTTACAAAACCACAAGCAGTCCAAGGAGCACTCCTGACTCATGTAGCTCTGGATTTGAAATGGCAGCAGGTCTTGTTTCTAGTAGGCACCCCCAGCCCATGGAGACTTCAAGCACAGCCTGGTGGCAGAACAGAAGCCACCAGGGTGTCTGCCATGATAACCATGGTTTGGGTTGGGACCTCCAAAGTCATCCAGTCCAACCTCTCTGCAGTCAGCAGGTTGCCCAGAGCCCTGCCCAGCCTCACCTTGAACATCTCCAGGGATGGAGCCTCAACCACCTCCCTGGGCAACCTGTTCCAGTGTTCCACCACCCTCATGGTGCAGAACTTGTTCCTCACATCCAAGCTCAATCTGCTCTGCTCTGCTCTACTTTGAAGCCACTGTCCCTGCTGCTGTCCCTGCAGGCCTTTGCAAACAGTCTCTCTTCAGCCTTCTTGCAGCCCCTTCAGGTCCTGGCTCAGGAGGTGACCTCATCGCCCTCTACAACTACCTGAGGAGGCTCAGGGGTGACCTCATTGCCCTCTACAACTACCTGAAAGGTGGTTGTAGCCAGGAAGGGGTTGGTCTCTTCTCCCAGGCAACCAGCACCAGAACAAGGGGACACAGTCTGAAGCTGCTCCAGGGGAGGTTTAGACTCGAGGTGAGGAGAAAGTTCTTCACCGAGCGAGTCGTTCGTCATTGGAGTGTGCTGCCCAGGGAGGTGGTGGAGTCACCGTCCCTGGAGGTGTTCAAGAGGAGACTGGACGTGGCACTTGGTGCCTTGGTCTAGTCCTGAGGTCTGTGGAGACAGGTTGGACTCGATGATCCTCGAGGTCTCTTCCAACCTTAGTTACACTGTGATACTGTGATACTGGCAGGCTGCTCTTAGGTCTCCCTGGAGCCTCTTCTCCAGGCTGAAGACCCCCAGCTCCCTCAGCCTGTCCTTGGAGCAGAGCTGCTTCAACCCCCTGATCATTTTCATGTCCCTCCTCTAGACCTGCTCCATCAGGTCCATGTCCTTCCTGTGTTGAGGGCTCCAGAGCTGGACACAGCACTGCAAGTAAGGTCTCCCCAGAGCAGAGAAAAGGGGCAGCATCACCTCTCCAATAATAGTATCTTCTTAATTATTCTTCTTTCTTTTTCCTTAAACTTCCTTAATTCTGTTAAACCAGAATTATTTACAAGATGGTTCAGATATTTTCTCCCAGGCAGCATCCTCCTTCTCATCCTAGCCATGGCAGGAGTAGAGTGCACTTCAGCAGAAGCCCAGGGACAGGGACCTATGACCTGTTTATTTAGGAAGTAAGAGTAGATACATTCAGGCCTTCAGCAACCTGGACTAGTGGGAGGTGTCCCTACCCATGGCAGGTGCTTGGAGCTAGATGATCTTCAAGGTGCCTTCCTACCTAAGATATTCTATGAATCTATGAATAATTTAATTCCACCTGGATTAAAGCACTTGAAAATGTGCTGGGCTTCATCTTTCACTCATTTTGCCCAACATCATCACTTCTCCCAAGTAACTACTGATAGAACAAGAGGGAATGGCTTCAAGCTGTACCAGGGGAGGGTTAGGTTGTCAGGCACTGGAACAGGCTGCCCAGGAAGGTGGTGGAGTCACCATTCCTGGAGGTGTTCAAAAGCCATACAGATGTGGTACTTGGGGATATGGCTTAGAGTTAATGGTTGGAGTCCATGACCTTGCAAGGTCTTTTGCAACCTAAACGATTCCGTGATTCTCTTCCTGGAGGCTTAGGTGAGCCACACTCAAGGATCTCAGAGGGGTTACCTGAGGGCACATGAAAGATAGGTGAAAAAGCCTGAGTGAAGCCATAATGGCCTCTTTCAGCTTTTAAAAAACAAAACAAACTCCCCCCCAAAAACAACCAACACACACCACTACCAATTATCTTCTGTAACATAGGAAAGGAGAGGAACTTTTTACAAGGGCTTGTAGTGACAGGATGAGAGGAAATGGAATGAAGCTTGAGGAGGGCAGATTTAGACTGGAGATTAGAAGGAAATTCTGTACAGTGAGGGTGAGGAGACACTGGAACAGGCTGCTCAGGGAGGTCGTGGGTGCCTCTCCCTGGTGGACCTGAAGGCCAGGTTGTGGAAGATGTCCCTGCCTAGGGCAAAGGGGTTGGAACTGGATGATCTTGGAGGTCCCTTCCAACCCAAATCATTCTATGAATCTATGCAAACTGGCTGCATCCCTCTGCCATGCAGCACCTACAGAGGAGTGTCCAAGTCCCATCGGAGTGTGCACCTCCCCAGCCCAGAAGAGCCAGTTTGTGAGTTATTCTAGCAACTGCTTTTGAGTTGCTAAGGAACAGTCAGTGCTAGCACAATGTGGTTTTCACATGTCCAGGCAGGTCTGCTTGGGCTGCAGTCATTAGCACTTGCACAGAGGGGTCCAGCACCTCTGACAATCCTGGATTTTACCTCCCATGTTAGTCAGCCCTGGTGGTGCTGTGGTTAGCACAGGCTGTGGCTGGCAGGTGGCAGCTACACCCGAACCTAGCCAAAGTTTTGTGCAGCATCAGGGAAAGTTGAGAGTCCTCCCTGTGTGCAGCGGGGAGGCAGCAGAGGCCGCAGCACATGTGGATGATGCCTTCACAGCAGCCTGGGTTGCTAGGCAGGCAGCCTCTGCCATGCCATGGAGCAGGCAGCACCAGGCAGAGCCCTCAGGGCTGCAGGCAGCTGGGTGTTCGAGGAGCTGCATTTGTAGAGCTTAAGGTGCAGCAAAGGGTCAAAAGTGCAGGGCTGAAGGGCTAAAGCCCACGCTGATCACATCAGATCCCATCCTGTCCTCAGAGGAAGAGCACTTCCAGAGGAGCTGCAAGAAAAAGAATCTCACTGCAACCAAGGGAAAATGTTAAAGGCTGAAAGCAAGAATGTTAAACATAATTGAACTCAAAGCAGAAGTGAGCAGGTCGGGCAGAGCTCATTGCCACAAAGCTTGTAGGGTATCCATCTGCCCCAATAAACCCAGCACAAGGAGAGCAGTGCAAAGGAAAATGAGGCTCAGAAATTCAGAGATTGACAGAAAGGTCTCAGTCAGAAGAGACCTGAAACATCACAACTCTCCTACCATGGGCCTGGACACATTCCACTAGCACAGGTTGCTCAAGGCCTCATCCAACCTGGCCTTGAACACTTCCAGGGAGGGGACATCCACAGTCTCCCTGGGCAACCTGTTCCAGTGTCTCTAGACCCCCACTGGAAAGAATTTCTTCCTTATCTCCATTCTAAATCTCTCTCTCTAAATCCAGAGCTTCCCCCTTCCAGGTTTAATCCATTCCCTCTCATCCTGTCACTGCAAGCCCTTGTAAAATGTCCCTCTCCAGCTTTCTTTTAGCCCCCTCAGGTACTGCAAGACCACTGTAAGGTCTCCATGGAGCTTTCTCTTCTCCAGGCTGAACAGCTCCAACTCTCTCAGCCTGAGATTCAGATTCTCTGTGGTTTACACAACAAACCCAAAATGACTCTTTGCTTCTCATATCTGTGTGACCTTAGCATTCCTTCACCTGAATTGACACTTGCTTATTTTCCAGTGTGCATATTTGCCTATTTCCCTGGGCATCATCTTCACCTGGAGGCTGCCAGAGAGCAGAGCCCTGTCTCATGCAGCGACTCATGAGCTGACAGTGTGCCCAGGTGGCCAAGAAGGCCAACAACATCCTGGCTTGGATCAGGAACAGCGTGGCCAGCAGGAGCGGGGCAGTGACCGTGTGCCTGTATTCAGCACTGGTGAGGCCATTTCTTGGAACACTGGGTTCAGTTTTGGGGCCCTCACTACAAGAAGGACATTGAGGGCCTGGAGTGTGTCCAGAGAAGGGCAACAAAGCTGGGGAAGGGTCTGGAGAACAGGGCTGGGGAAGAGCAGCTGAGGGAAATGGGATTAGGGATAGGAGTTTCTAGTCTGGAGAAGAGAAGGCTGAGGGGAGACCTCATTGCTCTCTACAACACCCTGAAAGGAGATTGGACTAAGGTGGGTCAGTCTCTTCTCCCTAGTCTCAGGTAATAGAACAAGAGGAAATGGCCTGAAATTGTGCCAGGGGAGGGTTAGGTTGGAGAATAGGAAAAATTTCTCTGTGGAAAGAGTGGTCAGGGACTGGCACAGGCTGCCCAGGGAGGTGGAGTCCCCATCCTTGGAGATCTCAAGAAGCCTGTGGCCGTGGCACCTGGGGCCATTGTTTAATGTCCATGGTGGTCTTAGGTCAGTGCTTGGAATCAGTGTAGAGAGCTTTTCCAGACAAAACAATTCTGTGATTCTGTGACTCCCCACAGCAGGCCCTCTGTCCTCTCTCTTTTCTCTTGCTGACAAATGGTGTTTGCTTCTGAGTCTGAATAGTGACAAAGTCAGAGGGGCAAGCCCATGTCTGACCACTTCCCCTGCTGCACTCAGGGACTTCAGTGTCGGTGCTTTTTTCACTTGTACTGAGGTCACCAAGACTGAGATCGGCCCCACAGCAAATATTCATCAGAGTGTATCCAAGGGCAAGCAGCCCAGAAGGGGACAAGCAAGCAGCCAGTTCCACTGAACTTGGCCAAGAGAGATTTCAAAGTCAACAGAAACCACCCCAGAGACACAGAACTAAACGAAGTAGAACACATCAAAAGGATATAATGAAGTGAGAGTTCCAAACACTGGTGTCCTACAGAACAGTTCTCAATTACTCACAACTTGCAAAGATTAAGAAGGAAACCCTCCCACAGAACTAGCAAGCTCCAAGCACAGCCAGTGATAGCTTGTGGCTACGCAGAGTGGTTACTCTGCTGTTCCTGGGAACATCTCAGCCTCAGTATGGAGCCCAGTGTGGCCCTTGCTGCAGAGCAGTGAGAAAGAAGCAGGCCAGCATTCACAGCTGATTAGAAATAATGGGATTCCACACTTTAATTAGGTAATTAAAACTGTGGTGCTGCTTTGCTACATGCCAAGGACAGTGGGTTTCTTGGCAACAGACCCCTAATTTCCCTTCTTTGATATCCAGGTCACAGCCATTTGGATTAGAGGCTCAGGATTTCCAGCAGCAGTTCATGGCAATGGCACACACCTCCCCTCCTGCTCCCAGAATCCCTCCTAAAGTCTGGCTTCTCTCAGACATATTTAGAATTATAAAAGATGTTACATTAAAGTCCTCAAGAAGTCTAATTTCTCCATATTCTCAAAGGTCAGGGGTCATGTAGGCACATGGAAAACTTAGGTAGAATCACAGACTCACAGAATGGTAAAGGTTGGAAGAGACCTGAAAAGATCATCCAGTCTAACCCCCTGCTAGAGCAGGGTCACCCAGGGCAGGTCACACAAGAACACATCCAGCGGGGTTTGGAAAGTCTCCAGGGAAGGAGACTCCACAACCTCTCTGGGCAGCCTGCTCCAGAGCTCTGCACCCTCATAGTAAAGAACTCTCTTCATGTTGAGGTGGAACTTCCTGGGTTCTAGTCTGTACCTGTTGTTCCTTGTGCTATCACTGGGCACCACCACAAAGAGCCTGGCACCTTTGTCCTTACACCCACCCCTCAGCTATTGATAGACATTGATCAGATCCCCTCTCAGCCTTCTCTGCTCCAGACTAAACAGCTCCAGGGTTCTCAGTCTCTATAGATGTTCCAGTCCCACAGTCATCCTTGCAGCTCTCCCATGAACTCTCTCCAGCAGCTCTCTGTCTCTCTTAAGCTGGGGAGCCCCAAACCGGACCCAGGATTGCAGCTGTGCTCTCAGCAGGGCAGAGCAGAGGGGGAGCAGAACCTCCCTAGCCCTGCAGGCCACACTTTTCTTGCTGCACCCCAGGATCCCCTTGGCTCTCTTGTACAGAAGGGCACATGGTGCGACATCACAACACCAAGAGCTTCTTACAGCAGCAGCAGCGCCTTGTCCTGTTCTAGCTGTAGCCTAGGAGTGAAAGGACAAGACCAGAGCTCTCCAGCTTCTCTGGATGCTTGGCCTCCTTCATCCCTGACCATTTGCTATCATCCCACCCCCTCAGGGAAAAGCAAACATGGAAGAGGTCTGCCTGCCACCCACATCTGCAGTGAGCAAACGGTGTGGTTTGGAGGAACACTGACTCTGTGAGCACAGGCTCTGGCACTGCTACCACTGCTTTGCTTGAGCTGCCATCAGCCAGCAGTGTGCTCAGGTGGCCATGAACACCACCAGCACCCTGGATCAGTAACAGTGTGGCCAGCAGCACCAGGGAAGTGATTGTCCCCCTCTGTTCAGTATGCTGAGGTTACATCTCAAATACTGGAATCAGTTTTGGGGCCCTCACTACAAGAATGACATTGAGGGGCTGGAGCCAGTCTAGAGAAAGGCAACCAAGCTGGGGAAGGGTCTGGAAGATAGGGCTGGGGAGGAGCAGCTGAGGGACCTGGGGGAGTTCAGTGTGGAGAAGAGGAGGCTGAGGGGAGACCTCATTGCGCTCTACAGCTCCCTGAGAGGAGGCTGGAGTCAGGTGGGTGTTGGGCTCTGCTCCCTAGTAACAAGTGATAGGATGAGAGGAAATGGCCTCAATTTGCACCATGGGAGGTTTAGGTAGGATATCAGAAGAAACTTCTTCATTGAAAGGCTTCTCAGGTTCTCAAATTTTAAGTCAGAAGAACTTTTTCCTCTACAGATAAGCAGACCTTAAATACTGTTACTGTTTTCTGCTTATCCAATAGCAAGTTATATGCTACATGATTTCCTGTGGAACAAAACAATCAAGCACTCCATGGTTGTATTTTGGATGAGCAAGATCTAATAGACCATGGATAGCCTTGGCAGCCTTACCATTCTCTGGGAGCTAACTCTGTTAGGCAGCCTCTTGTAGCTGGGACACAGGTATGAGGAGTTCCCAACTTGTGGTTTAAGATTTTTCTTCTGTTTATTTGGGTTATCATGTAAAGGGAACATTCCACAGTGTGATCATAGAATCACAGAATTGTTTTGGTTGGAAAAGACCTCTGAGATCATCCAGCCCAACCAGCAACCCAACACCACCATGGCCACACATTTCTTGAACACCTCCAGGGATGGGGACTCCACCACCTCCCTGGGCAGCTTGTGCCAATCCCTGACCACTCTTGCAGCAGAGAAATTTTTCCTCATCTCCAACTTAACCCTCCCCTGGCACAATTTCAGGTCATTTTCTCTCTGTCACCTGATACTAGGGAGAAAAGCCCAACCCCCAACTCATTGCAGCCTCCTTTCAGAGAGCTGTAGAGAGCCAGAATGTCTCCCTTCAGCCTCCTCTTGTCCAGACTGAACACCCCCAGGTCCCTCAGCTGCTCCTTCCCAGCCCTGTTCTCCAGACCTTCCCCAGCTGTGTTGCCCTTCTCTGGGCATGCTCATGATGTGTCCATGCTCAGGATGGCATGCAATGATGCCACGCAAACCTGTCCAGAGAGCAAATCTTGTCACCAGCTAAAAGCCATAAAATTACAGAGTTTTAACACACCAAAAGTGCAGTTAAGTCAGAACACAGGAGAAGAAAGAAACTATATTAGAGGTAATACAGGACAGTTATTTTTTGTATGACAACTTGCAGCAAGGTGGTTTAAAAGGTCTTTTAAAAAACTCTCCAGAAAGCATTTCAGACTTCAAAGCAGCAGCTTGTTAAGAGGCAGCTTGCTTGCTTTTGTCACTTGATTTTAGATAATTATTTTCTCAGTTAATAATCAGCATCTGTCTCATGTTTGGACTTAAAAAGCTGCCTATCACCTTTGCATTTGAGTAGCAGGGATTGCTGCAGGATTTGTGTCCTGAAATCATCACCTCCTTCATTACTATCCCAGATATTAAGTCAGTCCCAGTTATCCTCTTACCTATCCATGAAGCCTTTGAAATATTGTGACCTACTTTGTTGTGGCTGCTGGTTTGTAATTGCATGTCTGACACCAATGAATGGGATAAAATAGGACTCCTTAGAAAGCATCACATTTCCCCTCTCTGAAGAAAAGCTGTTTGCTTTCCTTCCCTGTAATTTCCCCCTTAAAGCCTGTGACAATGGTGTAGCCTGGATTCCTCACTGCTGTTTGATGGTCTTCCACTGATGGTCAGCAATTTGTTCTCCTCGGATGACTGCTCAGAAGACTCTGGAGAGTGATGCAGTTTCCCCAGTTCAGCTTTTAATTACTAGGTACTCATCCCTCACATCAACTTGGCAGCAGTTTCTGAGCACAGAATAGAAAGGAGTTCCTCCAATACTGAAATTCAGGCCCTCTTTCCTGTAGGATTGAGACATGCTAATCAAGAAGCCTCTGGACAGTTCTCTTTCTTATCCAGAGAAGGAGGATCTCCTGAAGCCCTGGGATGGGTTGTCCAGGGAGGTGGTTGAGGCCCCATCCCTGGAGGTGTTTAAGCCCAGGCTGGATGAGGCTCTGGCCAGGCTGCTCTAGTGTGGGGTGTCCCTGCCCATGGCAGGGGGGTTGGAACTAGATGATCCTTGTGGTCCCTTCCAACCCTGACTATACTATGATTGCCCAAAGGGACCAATAAACATTGTACACACGCCCGCAAGCACTGGAGAACCATGTCCAGGTCTCATTCTGACTGTAACTGTGCTAATGCCTATGAACCAGGGATGTGTGCTTGGAAAGCTGCAACTTGGAGAGGCACCTGGGGGTACTGGTAGGCAGCTGACTGAGCATGAGCCAGAAGTGTGCCCAGGTGGTCTAGAAAGCCAATGGCATCCTGGCTTGGAATAGAAACCAGCAGGCACAGGAGGTGATCATCACCCTGCACTCAGCACTGATGAGGCCACACTCTGGGTATTGTATTCAGCTCTGGGCCCTCCCTGCAGGAAGGACATTGAGGGGCTGGAGGTGTCCAGAGCAGGGCAATGAGGCTGGAGAAGGGCCTGGAGCCCCTGGGCTAGAGGAGGGCTGAGGGAGCTGGGGGTGTTCAGGTGGAGAAGAGGAGGCTGAGGGAGACCTCACTGCTCTCTGCAGCTCCCTGAAGGGAGGTTGGAGTGAGGAGGGGGCAGCCTCTGCTCCATGGTGACAAGGGACAGGAGCAGAGGGAATGGTTCCAAGCTGCACCAGGGCAGGCTCAGGCTGGAGCTCAGGAAATATTTCTGCACTGGAAGGGATGTCAAACATTGGAGAGGTCTGCCCAGGGCAGTGCTGGAGTCACCATCCCTGGGGGTGTTCCAGCAGCCTGTGGAGCTGGTGCTCAGGGACATGGTTTAGTGGTGACCCTAAACTGGATGATCTTGGAGGACTCTTCCAACTGAATGTGTTCTCTGACTCTGTGATTATGTAACCAGTCCAAAGGGCACAGGTCTTTCAGAAAGATGACATCAACAGCCACTGTCCTCCAGCAAAAACTGGAGTGATTCTGTGACCTTCCTGTTTTCTCAGACAGTGTTTCTTCATTCTTGGAATCCCTTACCTTCAGATGCAAGTGCTTCATCAACAGACTTTGTATGTCTCTCCCCAGCATAAATCCCAAAATGCAGCTGGTCATCTTTTACAGTAGCCCAGGACATCTGCTTGGTGGAGAACCTTGCTGCCCACTCTCCTGAACTGCTAACAACAATAACACCTCCCAAGCCCCCAACTCGTGTCTTCATGTAGTCTAATGCCGTGTCAGCAGCCATCTCTGGTGGCATTCCTAAAAAGAAGAACAAGATAACATCACAGAGTGCACTGTCAGCAAGTTTGCTGATGACACCAAACTGGGAGCACTGGTTGATGCACCAGAAGACAGTGCTGCCATTCAGTGAGACCTGGACAGGCTGGAGAAATTGAATGAAATACAAGCCTAAGAGCAGAGTCTTGCATCTGGGGAAGAAAACCCCCACGGACCAGGGCAGGCTGGGGGGTGACCTGTTGGAGAACAGCACAGAGGAGAGGGATGTGGGGGTTCTCGTGGACAACAGGATGACCATGAGCCAGCAGGAAGGCCAATGGCATTCCGGGGTGGATTAGAAGGGCTGTGGTTAGCAGGTTCACAAAGGTTCTCCTCCCCCTCTACTCTGCCCTGGTGAGGCTGCATCTGGAATATTGTGTCCAGTTCTGGGCCACTCAGTTCAAGAAAGACCTCAGGGAACTGCTTGAGAGAGTCCAGCACAGAGTCACAGAGCTGCTGTAGGCAGTGGACCATCTCCCTCTGAAGCCAGGCTGAGGGAGCTGGGGCTTGGTGCTTGGAGCAGAGGAGCCTGAGGGCTGCCAGCAACCATTGCTGTCTCATGGGGAGTTTGTCATCAACTGACAGGCACAAGTCTTGTCCTCCAGACTGCTCATGAGCCACTCCTCACCCAGCCTACATTTGTGCTTGGAATTACCCTGACCCAGGTGTAGGACCTTGCACTCGGCCTTGTTGAATTTGTACTGGTGCAGTGGAGCTCAAAGCAAGTATCTCACATTGTCATCATTTCTCAAAAGCAGACATCAGCATCACTCTTCCTGGAATTTCTGAAAGCACCAGGCAAGATGAGAATCCAGTGAAGTATCTGAGAAAGGACTCTGAGGGAGCTGGGGGTGTTCAGCCTGGAGAAGAGAAGGCTGCAGGGAAACCTTAGAGCAGCCTGCCAGGACCTGAAGGGGCTGCAAGAAGGCTGCAGACAGACTGTTTGCAAAGGCCTGCAGGGACAGCAGCAGGGCCAAGGGCTTCAAAGTAGAGCAGAGCAGCTTGAGCTTGGAGGTGAGGAACAAGTTCTGCAGCAGGAGGGTGGTGGAAACCTGGCACAGGTTGCCAGGGAGGTGGTTGAGGCTCCATGCCTGGAGCTGTCGAAGCTGCATCTGGACAGGGATGTGGGCAACCTGCTGTAGTTGGGGCTGTCCCTGTTGAATGCAGAGGGGTTGGACTGGATGAGCTTTGGAGGTCCCTCTGAACCCAACCCATTCTATGACTCTATCAGAGAAAGGACCAGCAAACCAACTTTATCTTTCCATCACACTTCATTGATATCAACAGAACTATTTTCTGAAGAGCTCCAGAGTTGCTGTGTACACCACACACACAGGCTTGTAATAACTCTACAATATTTGTTCTCTCCAAGTCTGAATGGAAATTTGGGAATGCAGTCGGCTCAGCTTAGCTGTTCTAAGATATATACCATTGGTGATGTGGCTGCAGAAGAAAACCTGACCTCCCTGTCTTCCCTGAGAGTTTTGAGTTAAAACCAACCAAGCCCCTCAGCAGAGTCAGAATTGTTCCCAGCACTGGAGACTGACAGGATCAAGCTCCTTCCTCTGACAGCAGGGGTGTCACTGTGACTATTCCAGGCAGTGACACTGACTTCAAAGGGTCACTATTCCACTCTGATTTTTTTTGTGTCAAGACAACTGCTGCCAGCATAAGACAGAGACTCCAACAGCTGTTAAGACTGGCAACACAAGAGTAAATGTTGCAGCATTGATCCAGAAGAAGAGCTGAAACTGAAGTTGTACTTAAAGCGCAGCTTGGGCTGACAGTTCCAGGACTCAACAAGAGTAACCTGAGGGTTTGTTTTCAGTGCCTTCATGGGAATGTGGAGGGAGAAACCCCCAAAATCAGTCTACTGCTGATGTATTTTCCTGGCAGCTGAGCTATGCTTTTGGGCAGGACAGGCATGGGCAGGAGGAACAAGTGCAAACCAGTCAAACACACACATGTGCCCTTTAGTTCCTTTTTTTCCCTTGGGTTTTTTTTGACTCTTCACAAACAAAAACTTTTCAATGTGAGCTTCATTTGCCTTTCATACTGATTTCATAGAATCATCACAACATACAACTCTGTCTTTACACACAAAGTACATTGCAGAAGTCACAGAATCAGAATGTTAGAGGTTGGAAAGGACCTCTGGAGACCGAGTCCAATCCCCCTGCCAGAGCAGGGTCACCCAGGGCAGGCCACACAGGAACACATCCAGGGCGAGGTTTGAAGTCTCCGGAGCACCCTGGAGCAGGCTGCCCAGAGAGGTTGTGGAGTATCCTTCTCTGGAGAATTCAAAACCCACCTGGACATCTTCCTGTGTGACCTGCCCTGGGTGATGCTGCTCTGGCAGGGGACTGGACTGGATGCTCTCTGGAGGTCCCTTCCAACCCCTAACGTTCTGTGATTCTCTCCCAAAGCTTTACAAAGACACTCTCAAACTACAAAGACCTTTGCTCATTATATGCAAACAAAAATACTCTCAGCTGTTACTTGTCTCTCTACTTGCCGCTTCTCCAATGAATATGCAAATTGAAAGTTCTCCAACTCTTTCCCAGCTCAGCTGATCTCCAAGGCAGTGACAGTGCACTGCCCAGGAGCTATACCTTCCAAAAATAACGATGATCTCTCTATTAATGGTTCTTCAGCTGCAGGAGAGACAAGTATGTTGTTTGGCTATGTTTGCAGGCTGTAATATAACCAAGGGTTTAGATGACAGACAACTCATGAGGGTAGAGCTCCAAAGGGTCATCCCCCAGTCAGATTCTATTACAGTCACACAGACATCCTCTGTCAGCTGCTTGCCACATACCCACCCAGGCATTTCTAGTGTATTTTCCAAAACAAGAAGAAAATTTACATCATAGTTCAAGTGTCTTAAAAGCATTTCTGCTGCTATAATGAGAGACCTTTACAGTTACTCAGAAAGGTGATATCCTGGGCATTCATCTTTCTGCAAGGATTACCAATCCCCAGCCCTCTCCTGCTGCTCCCTTAAATATATCCTGATTTTTCTTGGTTTCTAGCTCTTTGGTCACAAAATAGCACATTAAAACTGGGGGGAAAAAATTGAAGGACTTCAGTTAAACTAAGTGTTTCCCAGGGGTCAAGTACTGGGTTCAGTGTTATTCAACATGAATGAGGGAATAGAGTGAACCCTCAGACAGTTTGCTGATGATACCAAACTGGGAGGACTGGTTGACACCCTCGGGCTGTGCAGCTGTTCAGTGAGACCTGGGCAGCCTGGAGACCTGACTACACAGAATCACAGAACAGGAGGGGTGGGAAGGGACTTCCAGAGATCATCCAGTCCAACCCCCCTGCCAGAGCAGGGTCATGCAGGGCAGGTCGCAAAGAACACATCCAGGTGGGGCTGGAAAGTCTCCAGAGAAGGAGACTCCACAGCCTCTCTGGGCAGCCTGCTCCAGGGCTCTGCACCCTCACTGTGAGACTTTTTTCCTGTATGTTCAGAGGGGAACCTCATGAAGCTCAACAAGAGAGGTTGCCCAGAGAATCTCCTTCCCTGGAGACTTTCCAAACCCACCTGGATGTGTTTCTGGGTGGCCTGCCCTGGCAGGGGGCTTGGATTTAAAGATCTTTGGAGGTCCCTTCCAACCTTTACCTTTCTATGATTCTATACTGTCTTTCAGTGTACCTGATCTAAAAGCACAATTAAACACCAAGCAGCACACCTCCTGTTGGGTTAAGGCTACTTTAGCACTATTAATATTGCACTACTTGTTTGTTTTCCCAGGGCGGTGACCCATCCACAACTGGGAGCAACTCTGACAGCTGCTGTAGGATGGTGGTAGCACACCAGCTGAAACCAGCCATGAGGCAGTGTTCCTTATGCTCACTGCTGTGGCTCACAGAAGCTGGGAACTTACCTTGCTCCATGTGGTAGAGGATCAGTCGCGCTAAGACCACTTTCATAATGCTCTCCCCGTGTCCTGTGGTTGAAGTGGCACCAGAACTGTTATCAGCATAACCTCCACTTCCTTTTCAGAGGGAGAAAAAGAAAGAAGGCAACATTCTGTAATACCATTTATGAGCCCTGCCTTGTTTCAAGCAGGTACCAACCACTCTACCAAAGTCCCGGCAGTTCTGTGCACCTCTGGGAGCAAAGTGTCAGTGCCAAAACCCTGTCTCGTGTCTGCCTCAGTTTGTAAAACACATGAAAGAGATTCACAGCTGGATGAAGTCAGTTCCCAGACCAAGAGAACAGGAAGAGCACTGATCTGCTTGTGGTTCAAGCAGAAGCAGGCCGACACTTCCCAGAGGGATGGAACAAACCAGCAAAGGGATGACACACCAAGGGTCAGCAGACAGAATGGGATGCACAATGCCAGGCCACACGACATTACCGACTGAGAGACAGAAGGGAAGATCTTCTGAGGATATTGTTGAACTGACCAAAGTTTGAGGGGACCTTGTCTGCAAGAGCATAAGCCTGGGCTCTAGTGAAGCATGGTGAAGCACCCCTGCAGAAGCTTGCAAGTCCTCACCATAAGCAGAGTGCATCTTCTGTTAAACTCGATCCCCTTTCCATTTTCTTTTCCCTCCCATCCTTGTTTTGCTGGCACATTCCACACCCTGTTCTCCACCAAGCTTCTGCTTGCTCAACACCCATGATTCTAGCACATCCCCTAAGAAAAATATTTCCCAAGAGATGGGGAGGAACATACCACAGCATTATAAACAAAGCACTGAGGGAAGGCAAAGAGGCATAGAAGGAAAAGCAATGGAATTTTCTTCTCTTCTGTACATTATAAAGATCAGAAAATTTCACCAGGCTCTGATTTCCATGTGGGTAAACACTGCCACAGACAGTCTGTCAAAGGCCCCTTGCAAAAGGCTCTAATATTTAAAAGGCCAGCCAGCATTTCTGTAACCAGTCCTGCAGATACCTTTCAAGCAGAGAAGTTGCAAGCAGTATGCCCAACAGTGCCCAGTTCCACCTGTACTTGACAGGCCTAGGTCCCGCTCTACCTAAGAGAAGGGTGTTTGCAATCAGAAATGAGCTGAGAATCATAGGCAAGATGTAGAGGGGACCAAAATATTAACTTTGGGTGCCAGAGAAAGTTGGTATTAGCATCATAGAATCACTGAATGCTCTGGCTTGAGAGGCACCTCCAAAGCTCATCCAGTCCAACCCCTCTGCAATCAACAGGGACAGCCCCAACTACAGCAGGTTGCCCACAACCCTGTCCAGATGCAATTTCAACAGCTCCAGGGAAGGAGCCTCAACCACCTCCCTGGGCAACCTGTGCCAGGCTTCCACCACCCTCCTACTGCAGAACTTGTTCCTCACATCCAAGCTCAAGCTGCTCTGCTCTACTTTGCAGCCCATGTCCCTGCTGCTGTCCCTGCAGGCCTTTGCCAACAGTCTCTCTGCAGCCTTCTTGCAGCCCCTTCAGGTCCTGGCAGGCTGCTGTCAAGTCTCCCTGCAGCCTTCTCTTCTCCAGGCTCAACACCCCCAGCTCCCTCAGCCTGTCCTGGAAGCAGAGCTGCTCCAACCCCCTGAGTATTTTCATGGCCCTCCTCTGGAGCCTCCCCATCAGGTCCATGTCCTTCCTGTTCAGAGCTGGACACACCACTGTAGGTGAGGTCTCTCCAGGATCCCTGCTCTCCATCTCTGGCCACACTGCTTTGGTTGCAGCCCAGGTTGCCCTTGGCCTTCTGTGCTGCAGGCTCACACTGCCTGCTCCTGGCCAGCTTCTCCCCCACCAGCACCCCCAAGTCCTTTTCCTCAGGGCTGCTTTCTCTCCCCTCCTCCTCCAGCCTCTACTGACAGTGAGGATTCTTCCAGCCCAGGTGCACAGCCCTGCACTTGCTCTTGTTGAACCTCATGAGGTTCAGCTGGGCCAACCTCTGCAGCTTGTCCAGGTCCCTCTGGATTAGTTTTACAACAAACATGTCCTGCTAACAGAAATGCTATTTGAGTTTGGAACATGTTTTACTAAAAATAATTATTTTCCAAATCCAAACTGCATGGCTGAACCCTGAAGCAATCACTGGCAAGTCTGTCCCATGAGAGGAAGGAGTCTGGGGAAAGGATTTCAAGGGACTCTTTCTACTTGGATAAGAGCTCTCTTAAAATATTTCCTTTATTCTACACTGCATCTCTTAGTCTCTGAGGGAGCCTTATCAGGGCTCTCTAAGAACAGGAATTCACTCCAAGCTGCCAGTCATTTTGGAGTTCTGGCTCACTGATAGAACAAACAGCAATTACAATTACACCTACTTCCTTCAGTATGAAGAGAACAGCAGCTCAGTGTGGAACAGGCTAGCTTCTGACTTATCTGTAAGCATGGATGTGCAAAAAAAGAGCTTTATTAGACTGAACAGAAATGAAACAAAAAGAAAATGTTAGCACTCAGGAGAGAATAGAAAAAAAAGAAATTCCCATTCCCATTTTCCAGTCAGAACAGTGCAGGATGAAGGTAATAATGACAGCACTGCCCCTTTGCTCCCAATCCTTACTTTCAGTCTCAATATTGTGTTAAGGAACCTTTGATGTATTTAAGTGTCAGGTTTTCATTTCAGTGTACCAGTATTTATGTTCCAAAAGTGGGGGACTTAGAGCCACCTTCCAATACCTGAAAGGATCAGAGAATCACAGAATGATAGAATGGTTTGGCTTGAGAGGGACCCACAAAGCTCACCCAGTCCATTTCCCCCTGCAGACAGCAGGGACAGCCCCAACTACAGCAGGTTGCCCACAGCCCTCTCCAGCCTCCCCTTCAACAGCTCCAGGCAGGGAGCCTCAACCACCTCCCTGGGCAACCTGTGCCAGGCTTCCACCACCCTCCTGCTGCAGAACTTGCTCCTCACAGCCAAGCTCAAGCTGCTCTGCTCTCCTTTGAAGCCATTGTCCCTGCAGGCCTTTGCAAACAGTCTCTCTGCAGCCTTCTTGCAGCCTCTTCAGGTCCTGGCAGGCTGCTCTTAGGTCTCCCTGGAGCCTTCTCTTCTCCAGGATGAACACCCCCAGCTCCCTCAGCCTGTCCTTGCAGCAGAGCTGCTCCAACCCCCTGATCATTTTCATGGCCCTCCTCTGGACCTGCTCCATCAGGAAGGCTGCAGAAGGACTTTTCATAAGGGTGCCTGGTGACAGGACAAGGGGGAATGGTTTGGAGCTGAGGCAGAGCAGGTGTAGAGTGGAGCTGAGGAAGTTCTTCAGTAGAAGGGTGGTGAGACTCTGGCACAGGCTGCCCAGGAAAGCTGTGGCTGCCTCCTCCCTGCAGGTGTTCAAGTCCAGGTTGGATGAGGCCTTGAGCAGCTGAATCTAGTTGACAGGTGTCCCTGCCCATGGCAGAAAGGGTGGAGTAGGTAATCTCTAAGGTCCCCCAACCTAAGCCATTCTATGTTTTTTCTATGATTTTTTTTCTTTTTCTTTAATTTCTTTAAATAAGGCATCTCCAAAAATGAGAGGCAAGACCTCACATCCCATACCTATGCAGGCTGTGTCACCAACACGGCCAACCAGTTTATTAGAGAGTCCTCCAGTGGATGTTGCACAAGCTACGTTTCCTTCATTGTCTATGGCGACAGCACCAACTGTTCCAAGGTCTCTGCCAAGAAAAACAGTGCACAAAATTAGGTAGAATTAAAGCCTACCTGTCAAAGCATGCTGCATTTCTTTCCAGGTACCTTTAAAAAGGATTGCTGCAAGAAAAATTACTGCTCATCATCAAGCTATTTTTCACCATGCTTCCCATGACAAAAATAACAAGCAATGTGTCACAATTCTCACAGCTTTATATTTAATAGAGTAGAAAACACTCAAGTGGGTTTTTATCTCCTCCTATGACTCGTCTACCTTCGTAGGATAATCAGAGGGCTGGAGCACCTCCCCTGTGGGGACAGGCTGAGGGAGCTGGGGTTGTTCAGCCTGGAGAAGAGAAGGCTCCAGGGAGACATTAGAGCACCCTTACAGTACCTGAAGGAGGCCACAGGAGAACTGGGGAGCAATAGGAGGAGGGCCAATGGATGGAAGCCTGAGGAGGGCAGATTGAGACTAGAGATTAGGAAGAAATTCTTTCCAGTGAGGGTGGGGAGACTGGCACAGGTTGCCCAGGGAGGCTGTGGATGTCACCTCCCTGGAGGTGTCAAGGCCAGGCTGGATGAGGCCTTGAGCAACTTGGGCTGGTGGGAGCTGTCCCTGCCCATGGCAGGGGGTTGGAACTGGATGATCTTAAAGGCCTCTTCCAACCCAAACCATGCTATGAATCTATGAATAGGATGGAAACTTTCACCAGTGGAGGAGTAAACCCAAAACAACAAAAGCACACAGGGCAGAAATACTTCTAGCCAACAGTTCTGGAGTAGGTTTTTTTTTGTCTGCAAAAGAACACCTGAAAGACACAAGAGTGGTCTTCACTGTCTGAATGGGAAGTGAAGCAGAATGAGTAATGACAATGCACATAACTGAGTGAGCACCAACCAGGACAGTAGTGTTATGCACGCACTGAGTCATTTCCTTCCTGTTCCTCATCTTTCCTCTTCCTTACTCCCCTAAGGTTTTTTTGTGTCTTTCAACTAGCATTCTTCACAAGACATGGCTCACACATTTTTGTCTTTGCAGTCTTGAGGTTTAAACCACTTGGTCAGCAACAGTCAGTTGAAAGTGCACATCAGCTTAAAACCCTTCATGCACTGAAGAAAAGAGAATTTCAACCACAGCTTATTCTCCAGCATGGAAAAATCAGAGATAACAGGCTGCATACAACATAATGTGTGTTCACACTCAAAGGAACAAAGGCAAGAGTAACTCACTGCAACCTTTGCTGCAGCGATAAGCAAGACACTACTGGGAAGAAGGGGCTAAGCGTCCATGCCTTCCACTCCTGGCAGTTCATGTAGACACCTAAAACAGGAGCTGCCCAGGAAAGGTATCCCAAGAAAAGCTAAATCCCTCCACACAGGGAAAGAATTTATCATAGACTCACAGAATTGTTTTGGCTGGAAAAGCCCTTCAAGATCATTGAGTCCAAGCATCAACCCAACACCACCACGGCCACCAAACCATGTCCCAGACTGCCCCGGCCACACCTTTCTTGAACACCTCCAGGTGACTCTACCACCTCCCTGGGCAGCCTGTGCCAATCTTTGACCACTCTTGCAGGAAAAGAAATTTTCCCAATCTCCAACCTAAACTGCTTCCCCTGGCACTATTTCAGGCCACATCCTCTTGTTCTATCACCTGATACTATGGAGATAACCCCCACCTCTCTCCAACCTCCTTTCAAGGAGTTGTAGAGAAGCAGAAGGCCTCTTCTCAGCCTCTTTTTCTCCAGACTAAACACCCCCAGTTCTCTTAGCCGCTCCTCACTGGCCCTGCTTTCCAGACCCTTCCCCAGCTTTGATACCTTTCACTGGACCTGCTCCAGCCCCTCAATGTCCTTTTTGTAGTAAGAGACCCAAAACTGAACTCCGTACTCAAGGTGCAGCCTCACCAGGGTTGAGCACAGGGGCACAATCCCTACTCCTGCTGGCCAGACTGTTTCTGATCCAGGCCTGAATGCCTTCTTGGCCACCTGGGCACACTGTTGGCTCATGTTCAACTGCTGTCAGCCAGCAGTTTGTAAAAATTCTTCAAGGCAGTGCCCAACAAATGACTGGAAGAGGAATACCTTTGGAAGTTGCCCAGGCCCTGGTGAGGGTTTACCTATAACCACATAAAATTGTAGCTAATTAAGTCAGACAAAGTCTGTGTTCCATGAGACATCAGCTCCCCAGAGACCCAACTTCCTGTTCCCTCCTGCTTATGTAAATACACTGTCAGGCCCTCAACTTCATTCACAGCAACTCAAAGTCGACTGATGAATCACAGACCTTACAAACTGCTCTGACATTTATGTGGAGAAGGACCTCATCTCCAACTGCTCTGGTGCTGCAGATGGGCTTCCCACCCATCCATCTGTTACAAATGATTTGCTGAAAAGGATATTAATAAATTCAGGACTCCTTTGCACACTTGAGTGCCACCCTGCAACTAGCTAAGGTTAGTTCCTCCAGAGAAATCACAAGAGGTGCATCCAGATGTACATTTTCCTAAGGTATTCACCTTAAGCAACTTAAGAGGCCTTGAGCAGCCTGGACTAGTGGGAGGTGTCCCTGCTCATGGCACAGGGGTTGGAACTAGATGCTCTTTAAGGTCCCTTCCAACCCAAGCCATTCTATGAATCTGTAAACTGTGAGAGTAATGGAAGCATACAGATGGCATCTGCTGCTGGCAGCTGAGCTGTTTTGAGCACTCAGCTGGCAACAAATGACAAAGTGAATGTGCCCCACACCTCTTCTGAGCAAACAGACAACTACACTCTAGTGCTTACTGTTTCTTTAAACGTTTCTGTTGCTTCTTTGTGCTTCTTCAGAACAAAGCCAAAAGAGATACAAACAAGCTCATACACAGCTAGTTGACTCAGAACCATTGCCAAGGCAGGCAAAACTGTCTAAGTAGAGATCGTACAATCATCCCTCTATGGTTAATTACCAATAGCAGCAAGAACCAAGACATTGAGGTACTGAAGCAGGTCCAGAGAAGGGCAACACAGTTGATGAAAGGTCTGGAGAACATGCCTGGGGAGGAGCAGCTGAGGGAATTGGGGGTGTTCAGCCTGGAGAAAAGGAGGCTGGGGGGAGACCTCATTGCTCTCTACAGCTCCCTGAAAGGAGGTTGGGGTTAGTCTCTTCTCCCTAGAATCAGGTGACAGAACAAGGGGAAATGGCCTGAAATTGTGCCAGGGGAGGGTTAGGTTGGAGATGAGGAAAAATTTCTTTGCTGCAAGAGTGATCAGGGACTGGCACAGGCTGCCCAGGGAGGTCGTGGTGTCTCCATCCCTGGAGGTGTTCAGGAAATGTGTGGCCATGGTACCTGTGGACATGGTTTAGTGGCCATGGTGGTGTTGGGCTGCTGGTTGGATTGGATGATCTCAGAAGTCTTTTTCAACCCAAACAATTCTGTAACTCTCTAAGCACCTGCAGTGTAGCAGAGGATGCTGTTTGTAGCAATGATTCTGTTATTCAAGAACTGTCATTGTGCATGCAGTTCATGCAGGGACTAGAAGCCCAGCTGCTACCTGATAGGTGGACTCAGCTGCCTTTCTGTGGAGTTCTCAGGTAATCTCCAGAAATTCTTGACAGAGATATGGTCAGAATCATTGGACCGAGACTGAAGGAAAACCAAACTGCACTTTCTTCTCAGCAAAAGGTGCAGGAGATGCCACATTGTATGTGCAATGGAATCAGAAGCTTTAAGCATAAATGAATGTAGACTTCTAACCAGCACAGGAGAAAGATCTCCCTTACGGAGATATCAGCTTTTGCTTGGAAAGCCATGAACCCCCATGGTTTCCCACATTGTTAGGATCAAAGGACTGGATGTAATATACACACCAGCCTTCAAATTCCCAGTCTGTTCTGGTGTTAGCCTGCCTCTCACTACTTCACCTTCTGTCTGTTCATCTCAGGTATGTTTCTGCATGAACACTATGGACAGAACAGGCAAAAAGGACATTCCACGGGTAACCTGGGGCTGTTCAGTCTGGAGAAGAGAAGGCTGAAAGGGGAGCTGATCAATGTCCATCAATATCTGAGGGGTGGTTGTCAAGAAGGTGCCAGGCTCTTTGAAAAGAGTGGTGCCCAGCGATAGGACAAGGAGTGATGGACACAAACTGGAACCCAGGAGGTTCCATCTCAACATGAGGAGAAACTTCTTTACTATGAGGGAGTAGAACACTGGAACAGGCTGCCAAGAGAGGCTGTGGAGTCTCCTTCTCCTTCTAATCCTGTCTGGATACATTCCTGTGTGACCTGCCCTAGGTGATCCTGCTCTGGCAGGGATTGGACTCAATGGTCTCCAAAGGTCCCTTTCAGCCCCTAACATTCTGTGATTCGGTGATACATGACCAAATGGGCTTATAAAAGAAGACCTTGTGAATTTAGGATGATGTTTGGGGCACTGGTTGGCAGAAAAAAGAACAGTACGGTTAAGACAAGAAAAAGTCTTGAGCCCTTCAGAAATGTACAAGCCTCTGCTATCAAATACTCCAGAAGATGACAATGCTGAAATGGAAGGTGTCTAACATTGTTGCAAGAGAAAAGAAGAATGAATGGAGACACAGGTGCCATGCCATTCCAACTTACATATTCAGGAGGCATCCCAGCAGGGGCGTCTACACCAGCCTTAAAATTCTTCATAACAAAGAATCACAGAAACACAGAATGTTAGCGGGTCCCGTCCAACCCCTCTGCTACAGCAGGCTACACAGAAACACAGCCCTTGGATAAACCAAGGGTTAAAAAAACCTTCTATTAGATACAAGATAAACTATGACTGGCATCTCATGGTCAAGGAACAACTTCACTTTGTTTACAAGACCATAGTTAAACTTGCTTCACTAGCACCACACAGTGAGGGTGGTGAGACACTGGCACAGGTTGCCCAGGGTGGCTGTGGATGTCCCCTCCCTGGAGGTGTTCAAGGCCAGGCTGGATGAGTCCTGCCCAGCAACCTGGGCTGGGGGGAGGTGTCCCTGCCCATGGCAGGGGGGTGGATCTGGATGATCTTTAAGGTCCCTTCCAACATATACCATTCTATGAAGCTCTGAATTTACGAGCCTCATTTTTCTTTCCATGGCACTCCTCATGTTGTTGCTGTTGCTTGGTTTGGTTTTTAAACTGATTGCAAACAAAATTACCTGAATTTAAGAAGAAAAACTTACTTCTGAAACTCTGCAGGGTTGGAATCTGGCTCAAGGTTCTTCTTCCATCTTTCCAGAGATCTCTTGGTGATGAGTTTCTCTCCAGGAGTCTCAGGAATGCCCATGGCCTGAGCGAAGAGATGTGCACCACTCTCTGTCAGCAGCATGTGCTTCGTCTGCAGGAGACAAGAGATTTCCTTGGCAATTTTTATTCCACATTGTACCCAGCAGTATTTATTATCACTCTTTATTTTTAGAAGCATCCACACAAAGACACTCCCAGTTTCATCAGTTTCAACTTGCTACATTTCTGTACCTCTGGCCTCTTCCACCAGCTGGTAAAATCCTTCAGCTCTCCATAACACAGAAACCAAGCCTTTGTTAGTAGTAAAGAACTGATTTATCTGATTAATATTTGTTGTAGTAGGAGAAGAAAAAAGGGGAAATTTGCTCTTTTGCTGATTTAAAGGCAACTTCTTTGATCTGTTTCCAGTCAATCAGCAAATCACTACTTAACTGTTTTGTCCAGTTAACTAAGAGATCTAGAAGGATCTAACTTAGAAGCTATCAATGGTAAATAAATTTCTGTTCTGTTTGGAAGTATTAAACCTCATGAGAATAGCCAAAAACATAAACCTCCTACACTGAAGTGTTTCTTAAGATACAATCATAGAAGGGTTTGGGTTGGAAGTGACCTCTAAAGGTCACCCAGTCCATGAGGGTGGTGGAACACTGGAAGAGGTTGCCCAGGGAGGTGGTTGAGGCCCCGTCCCTGGAGATATTCAAAAGGAGGCTCAACAGCGCTCTGGGCAACCTGCTCTAGGTTGGGGATGTCCCTGCTGAGTCTAGAGGGGTTGAACTGGATCTTTGGAGGTCCCTACCAACCTAAACCATTCCATGATCCTTGGTTTGCAAATTCCCATGCCATTTTATTGACAAATGAAGTCCTCAATTCATGAGAGCATTGTTTTAGGAAACAAGAATAAGGGTTAGAAGGAAGAAGCCTTCTGTGTATGTAAAAGTGAGCAGCAGGCTTTCATGCTGTGAAGACAACCAGAGACCTCCCTGTCTCTAACAGAGCCAACTTGAAAGCCAACTTCTTTGTGCAACACTGCCCTCCTCTGCCACTAAACCTCCAAAAAACAAGGCCAAATAATTCAGGTTGGGATTGGCTTTGTGTACTTTGGGTGTTATTATTAGGAAACACATTGAACTTTTCTTTTGACTTTGTCTGTGCCAGAGGCCTGTGTCATCCAGCACTTGCTTTCTTCAGCAAACAAGACTCTGTATCACCCTTTAATGGAGGTTCTTGGGTTTTTTTTAAATGATTTTATGAAAAAACTTCCATTTTTTTACAATAACTAATTCAAAGGGTTCCCCCCCCCAATGCAGATTCTGATAACACACCCACCTCTCTCAGCCGCACAAACAACAAACACTTGCATGGAGAGGAATAAGCTGCTCTGGAAAACACCAGGAGGGGGATCTCATCAATGCTGATCAATACTTGAAGGATGGGTGTCAGGAGGGTGGGACAAGGCTTTGTTCAGTGGTGCGCAGCAACAGGGCAAGGGGCAATGGGCACAAACTGGAACATAAGAACTTTCACCTAAACATGAGGAGGAACTTCCAGAGCACTGGAACAGGCTGCCCAGGGAGGCTGTGAAGTCTCCTTCTCTGGAGACATTCAAAACCCACCTGGACATGTTCCTGTGTGACCTTCTTCAGGTGAACCTGCCTTGGCAGAAGGGTTGGTAGACTGGTAAGACTTTGTGTTTGGCTTTGGGTTTTGTTTGTTTGGGGGTTTTGTTTGTTTTGGTTTTTGGTTGGTTGGTTGGGTTTTTTGTGGGGTTTATATTTTGGGGTTTTTTTCTGTTCTCAGTGAAAGAAGGTCTTTTAACAAGAATTTCATTTGGTTTTCTCTTCAATGCACCCTGCCAATCAAAACTACAGGTAGGAGAGGGAAGTTGTGGACGCTCCCTCCATGGGTATGTTCAAGGCCAGGCTGGATGACGCCTTGGGCAACCTGGGGTGGTGAGAGGTGTTGGAACTAGATGATCTTGAAGGTCCTTTCCAACCTAACACAAACAACCAAAAGCACATTTTTCTGTCTCATCTTTCTGCAGTTTCATGAATCTGTTTGCTAACTTGGAAGTGCTTTGTTTTTCTGAGGACATATTCATACAAAGTAACCCATAAGTTTCCACAGGTCTTACCAGCAAACAACAAATGTTGGCAAGTTTAATTAATTTCATGGGAAACACAGAAGAGGAAAAACCCTCAGAGCTCTGCAGCTGGCCTGAACTTCAGCTGATCACAGTTCTTTACTTAACAAGGCTGGTAGTGTGCAGGGCACAGCAAAATGTGTACCTTTGCCTTCTAAGCTCAATTCTCTTTGGTCTAAAGGGCTGGCTGATATAGTAGGGGAAAATATAGACTCAAGTTACCTATAGCAATGAATGAGTGCTCTAATGTTCACCAGCTGTTCATCTCATGAAATGTGGGAGCTGAGAGCACTACAATGTCCCATTAAAAAAAAAAAAAGCCATTTCAATACATCAAACGGGAGTAATTCAGCAGGAATTTAACTGCTTGCTTAAGGATTTGTTGAATTAGTTAACAGACTAACCTACTTCTATCTCTAAAGACGGAGTAAATCATGAATAGAAATTATTCCGGTGCCCTTTTTTCTTCTTAGACAAGTTTGAGCCCAGTGGGAATGGGACAGCACACAGGATGAACGTGCACCACCACTCTAGAAGAGCTGCTCTGGCCACCAGATGGAGCCCAGATTGTTCCAGATTAGAATGACAAAAAACTACAAGCAGGTGGGGAGGGCATTTAAGGGTTGGTTGTTCTGGGAAGCTGCAGATTTCAGAATTCCTTAGGGCACCAAGGCATCTCAGAATTACTGGGCAATAAGCATCCTAACATACAGTAACACTGCAGTGGAAGTGGTGTCCCTCAGGGCTCTGTACTGAGACCTGTGCTGTTCAATGTTTGTATCACTGCCATAGACAAAGGGATCCAGGCACCATCAGCAGTGTGCAGATGGCACCAAGCTGAGTGGTGCTGTCAATACCTCAGAGGGACAGGATGGGATCCAGAGGGACCTAGACAAGCTGCAGAGGTGGCTCAGGCGAGCCTCATGAGTTTCAACAAGAGCAAATGCAGGGCTCTGCACCTGGGGTGGAACTCTGTCAGTACAGACTGGGGGAGGAGGGGATAGAAAGCAGCCCTGAGGAAAAGGACTTGGGGATGCTGGTGGGGGAGAAGCTGGCCAGGAGCAGGCAGTGTGAGACTGCAGCACAGAAGGCTAATGGCAGCCTGGACTGCATCCAAAGCAGTGCGGCCAGAGATGGAGAGCAGGGATCCTGCCCCTCTGCTCTGGGAACAGTGAGACTCTGGAACAGGATGCCCAGGAAGGCTGTAGATGCCTCCTGACAGGGGGCTGGATAAGACCTTGAGCAGCTGAGTCTAGTTGAGAGGTGACCCTGCCCATGGTGAGGAGGTTGGAGTAGAGGAGCTCTGAGGTACCTTCCAACCTAACATTCTATGACTGTATGATTATACCTCACAGGCTCAGAGGATGTTAGGGGTTGGAAGGGACCTCTGGAGATCACCCAGTCCAACCCCCCCTGCCAGAGCAGGACCACAGAATCCAACACAGGTCACACAGGAACTTATCAAGATGGGTCTTGAAAAGTCTCCAGAGGAGACTCCACAAACTCACTGGGCAGCCTGTTATAAAGTGCTCTGTGACCCTCAAAGTAAAGAAGTTTCTCCTCATGTTGAGGGGGAACCTCCTGTGCTGTAGTTTCCATCCACTGCCCCTTGTCCTATCCTAGCTGAGCAGAGCCTGTCCTCTCCCTCCTGACACCCAGCCCTCAGATATTTATAATCATTTACTCGATCCCCCCCTTAATCATCCTTGTAGATGAATGTTAAGATTTCCTTTCAAATGTGGCCTCAACCCTTCTGAACACCAGAAGCACCACACAATGACAAGAAGCCCCTGTAGGAGTCAAGAGCAAAGGGGGTTTTGCTGGGGGACCTTTTTACTTTGGTTTATTTTTTAAGAACTCTTTGGAAAATTATGTTCCCAAAACCCAACAGTTGTTATGATTTCCTTCTTGTTGACTTAAATGAGATTTTGTCACAGAGAGGACAACAGGAAAAAAAGTCATTGGGCAGAATATGAACTGTACAAGGGGCACTAAAAGAAGTTATTTAGAGAAAGAAAAATAAACTACAACATGCCAGAAGAAATCTCTGCCCCCAACCTTCTACCTACATTCTCAAATCTTGAAAGATTTGGTCACCTATTTATTTGTTCTAGCTAAAGGACAGAATAAAACCAATCTGAAGGAATAAAAAGCTTGTTCGTCACTTACTTTAAGAAGCTTAAGTGAAATGTATGTCTCCTAGAAAAGTATTTATCATAAAGGCTTCAGTGAAACCAGAACTGCCCACTAAAGAATTTGTATTAAATACTTTAGTGGGAAGTTCTGGTTTGAAAAGCAGAACTATCTTGCTGTTCAGGGCAAAACAGAATTCCAGTCTTCTTCAGAGGTTGCTGAGGACAAATTATATTGCAGTCATCTTTATAGATCATCAAGAGGTTTTGTTTCCTCCAAAGTTCTACTGAAAGGTTAAAAATAAATCTTCTTTGTTAATGAGTGGTTTTGCAAATATGAACCCTTTACAACAACCCTAGAATTTTTTGGGTTGGAAAAGCCTTCTAAGATCATCCAGTCCCACATCAACCCAACACCACCATGGCCACTAAACCATGTCCCAGACTGCCATGGGCACAGGTTTCTTGAATGCCTCCAGGGACAGTGACTGCATCACCTCCCTGGGCAGCCTGTGCCAGTGCCTGACATGGGACAGCTGCACTAACAGGATGGAAAATGTAAACTCCAGGTAACGGCAGAACACATGGACATGGACAGCCTAATCCACACCAGTTCTGTGTTTCTGGAAAATGAGAGGCCTGAAGTGGCAGATATTAGTGGGACTTCTGCTCCACATTTCAGCAAGCTCAGGTAGTCCAGAGGGTTCCTGGCTTGTAGCAGGAGCACATTCTCACAGCACTGTCCATACTGGGAGAGTTTCCTACACAAATAAACCCACAGAATCCAGAGGTGCTCTCCCTCTGTGCAGGGAGAGTACAAGGGATCTGCTGCAGAGAGTCCAGTGGAGACCTGAACCTTTCTGCTATGAAGAGAGACTGAGAGCCCAGGGGTTGTTTGGTGTGGAGAAGGCTGAGAGGGGATCTGATCAATGTCTATCAATAGCTGAGGGATGGGTGTCAGCATGAAGGTGCCAGGCTCTTTTCAGGGGTGCCCACTGGCAGGACAAGGAAAAACAGTTACAAGCTGGAAGCCAGGAGACTCTACCTCTACATAGGGAGAGACTTCTTAACTGTGAGGGTGCAGAGCCCTGGAGCTGGCTGCCCAGAGCGGCTGTGGAGTCTCCCTCTCTGGAGACTTTCCAAACCACCCTGGATGTGTTCCTGTGTGACCTGCCCTGAGTGCTCCTGCGGTGGCAGGGGGGTGGAGTGGATGATCTCCCAAGGTCCCTTCCAACCCCTACCATCCTGTGATTGCAATGTATCAATACACCAGCTGAATTTCTAAGGGAGAAAAGCACATCCCACTGCAGTGCATTCTCAGCATACCTTTTCCATGACAAGTCGAGCAAGTTTGATTGGATTTGCTACACATTTAACTGCAGACACTGCTCCAGAGTCTAAATTTTTTCCATCCATGATAATGGCATCCATTTCTACTTCACCTTTTTCATTTAGAACAGATCCACAGCCTAAAGATAAAAATAAAGATAATATAAATAGAAGAATCAGGAAGGAAGAGAAAAAGGCATTAAGAGTTACCCATCAGGTGATTGAATTAGCAAATCTTGTCAAGCAAACTCTTTTCCAGTTTGCTGCCTGACTTACTGAAAGTATCCCCTGAATACAAAGAAAGCAGCAGAAACTCTGCTGAGTGTAACCACAAACTGTTAACTGAAGCCTTGCAGAGTACAAACATTTACTTTAAAATTGTTTTATTTTTATAATGTGAAAAATACACTTCTAATGCTGCCTAAAATGAAATACTAGGTGTGGAAGTCAAAATGACCAATAATCATGAACAGAATTCCTTATCCCACAGATCACAGAACCATAGAATCATAGAATGATAGGAAGACACCCCCAGAGATCACCAAGTGCAACCCCCCTGCCAGAGCAGGACCATGCAGGACAGGTCATACAGCAATGCATCCAGACCGGTTTTTAAAGTCTCCAGAGAAGGAGACTCCACAACCTCTGTGGGCAGCCTGCTCCAGGGTTCCAGCATCCTCACAGCAAAGAAATTCCTCCTCATGTTGAAGCCTGTGTTCCAGCTTATACCCACTGTTTCTGGCGCTATCACTGGGCACCACCAAAAAGGGCCTTGCACCTTCATCCTGACGCCCACCCCTCAGCTATTGATAGACATTGATCACATCCCATCCCAGCCTTCTCCTCTCCAGATTAAACAGCCCCAGGGCTCTCAGTCTCTCTTCACAGCAGAGATGTTCAAGTCTCCCAAGCAATCTTGTAGCTCTCCCTTGGACTCTCTCCAGCAGGTCTTTCTCTCTTGAACTGGGGATCCCAAAACTGGACACAGTATTGCAGGTGTGGTCTCACCAGGGCAGAGCAGAGAGGGAGGAGAACCTCCCTAGACCTGCTGCACTTCCAATGCACAAGTCACTAAAATGGTAGTTTCAGGCAACTGTATTGTTTCTTGGCCCCTCTACCAAGATTCATTGAATGGTTTGGGTTGCAAGGGGCCTTAGAGATCATCTAGTTCCAGCCCCACTGCCATGGGCAGGGACACCTTCCACTAAAACAGGTTGCTGAATGCCCTGTCCAGCCTGGCCTCAAACACCTCCAGGGAGGGAACACCCATGACCTCCTGGGGCAACCTGTTCCAGTGTCTCCCCACCCTCACTGTAAAGAATTTCCTTCTAATATGTCTAGCAGCATCTACACAGCATGGCTGTGTACATGCACAGCATTCAGAGAAGGACACCACTGATTGTTATGCCCACTCTTTAGGGCTGTCTCTTGGCAATGTCTGTCTTTTCCTAGAAAATATTACCATAAACCTGTTTTTTCTTGTACAAGGACAGATACCACACAGTGAGTTTTAAGCAGCCACTGCAATCAGGGCCTTTCCCACACAGCTTTCAGCTCATTTTTGCCAGCTACTGAGAGCAGATTTATCTAATAAGTGTTAACACAATTAGATGTATCTGTAAGTGATTACCATTTAGTCAAACGTGACCTAGGGCTTAAGGCACAAGTAAAAGTTAAATGAGAGAATCTCACCCTTATAATAGTACACACCTCTAAGTCCCCTTCATCATTTCAGGCTGAATCCCCCCGAAATCAAGATGGTCAACCCAAGTTAGTAACAAAGCACTTCACGTGAAGTAGAAGCTCTCCCAGACTTTCAATTACAAGATGAGGAGGAACAAGAGAAGCTCTGCAACCCAAGTGTGCATACAACTAATAGATGTGTTATCTGAAACACTCAACACTGACAGCTCTCTCCATGTCCATTCCTGACACACCTTAGTGAGAGTGGGGAAATATTGTTCAGGTATTGACATTAATTAACATTCAACGTCAGGAAATGCAGTTATGGACCCTTACAGGATAAATCCATCATTCGTATCATAGACCAATAGAATGGTAGGGGTGGGAAGGGACCTCTGCAGATCACCGAGTCCAACCCCACTGCTAAAGGTTTGTCTAGATCACACTGGACAAGAACACATCCAGGCAGGTATGAATGTCTCCATCATCCTGGCATATTTACAAAAGCCCTAACTACAAGCACGAATGACCCAACCCAGAGCTCCTGTTACCAAAACTTAGATTTGCTGCAGCAAAAGGTCAAGTATGAAGGCTTAAACACTGCTGCAAGATGTATTCAAGTGCCTTAAACATGAACATGGGCTAAACATACTCCATTAAGGGGTTTGTGTCTTAAAACTCAATACACAGTACAGCAAGAGGAAAAGATTAACCTCAAAGTGCTATGACACCGCAAAAATAAAGTCATCACAGAATGTTAGGGGTTGGAAAGGACCTCAAAAGAGCATCCAGTCTGCCCCCCCCACCAAACCAGGACCACACAAAGCAGGTTACACAGGCACACATCCAGCTGGGTTTTGAATGTCTCCAGGAAGGAGACTCCACAACTTCTCTGGGCAGCCTGCTCCTGTGTTTTATCACTGTCACAATGAAAAAGTTTTTCCTTATGTTCACATAGAACCTCCTCTGCTTCAGCTTGCAGCCGCTGCCTCATGTCACTGGATATCTCTGAGAAGATACAAAACTGGCAGGTATAAAACAATGAAAAATGAGAGCAATTCATCCGTCTAAGTGTACTCACAAGAAACTATAGTACATACCACACTGTTTTATTGGGTAAACTACTTTGTGTTATCAGTATTTACTGCACTGCAATGTGTATAATTCAAAGAAAAGGCAAGCCAGCTTTTGCAGAAGCAGGGCAAAACACTTGGCTGACAGTGTGGGCTTGCAGCACAGAAGGCCAAGGGCAGCCTGGGCAGCATCAAAAGCAGCGTGGCCAGAAACGAGACAGAGGAGATTCTGCCACTCTGTTCTCAGGAGACCTCATCTGCAGTGCTGTGTCCAGCTCTGGAGCCCTCAGCACAGGAAGGACATGGACCTGATGGAGAGGGTCCAGAGGAGGGCCATGAAAATGCTCAGGAGTTGGAGCAGCTCTGCCACAAGGACACACTGAGGGAACGGGGGGTGTTCAGCCTGGAGAAGAGAAGGCTCCAGGGAAACCTAAGAGCAGCCTTGCAGGACCTGAAGGGGCTGCAAGAAGGCTGCAGAGAGACTGTTGGCAAAGGCCTGCAGGGACAGCAGCAGGGACAATGGCTTCAAAGCAGAGCAGCTTGAGCTTGGAGGTGAGGAACAAGTTCTGCAGCAGGAGGGTGGTGGAACCCTGGCACAGGTTGCCCAATGGTTGAGGCCCCATCCCTGGAGATGTTCAAGACGAGGCTGGACAGGGCTCTGGGCAACCTGATCCAGTTGGGGATGTCCCTGCTGAGTGCAGAGGGGTTGGACTGGATGAGCTTTGGATGTCCCTTCTGGCCCAGATCATTCTATGACCATTAAATTATGATTCTAAACCCACTTTGTCCTTGCAAAGTTACCTGCATTAAAGTGAGGATCATCCTCCATGGACCGCACTGCCTCCTCAACTGCATCTAGGGCACTGCCTCCCTGTTTCAGGAGGCTATACCCTTGCAGAGCAGCTCTGATCACACCAGCACGACATCCCTCTTCTCGTTCCTTAAAGATCCGCCCAGCTCCACCATGCACCACAATCACAGGTTTCATTCCAGCAAAGTCCTCCTGAGGTTCCCAGCTCTGCACACAGGTTACTGCCAATTAGCATGTGTTCCCTTCCACATGGAGAGAGATCTGCATGTTAGTTAATAGATTATGGTTAGTTTGACTGCAAACTTCTTGTGCCCAGAACGATAGAGGACTGAAGACCTGACACAAGGAAAGGCTGAGAGAGATGGGGTTGTTCAGCCTTCAGAAGAGAAGCAGTGCATAAAGGGTGGCTGCCAGGAGCATGGAGACTCCCTTTTAGCAAGGAGTCCCATGGAAAAGACAAGGGGCAATGGGCACAAGTTACTGCTGAGGAGATTCCCATTGGACTCCAGAAATGTTTCCCCATGGGAACAGTCAGAGACTGGAATCACCTCCCAAGGGAAGCAGTGGACTCCCCTGCAGTGCTCAGGTTTAAGACTCATCCTGACAGGGTGCTAGGCCAGCTCAGAACAAGGGGACACAGTCTCAAGCTGCTCCAGGGGAGGTTTAAACTCAAAATGAGGAGGAAGTTCTTCACTGAGCGAGTTGTTCGTCATTGGAATGGGCTGCCCAGGGAGGTGGTGGAGTCACCGTCCCTGGAGGTGTTCAAGAGGAGACTGGACGTGGCACTTGGTGCCATGGTCTAGTCCTGAGGTCTGTGGAGACAGGTTGGACTCAGTGATCCTTGGGGCCTCTTCCAACCTTAGTTATACTGTGATACTGTGATTTCAACAATCCTATCACCTAGAAAGGTTGGACCTTCCAACCTGGCATTCTACAATTCATTCTACCTTTCAGGAAGATGAGTACCCACACGACAGAGCTCCCATTTCAAGTCCAGAATGGAGGCAACCTCAATGCAGCATTGAAGCTTTCCCTGTTTTGAGCATGGGCTGGGCCAGATGACCTCTGAAGGCCCCTTCCAGCCTCAGTTACTCTACCGTCTCATGAGGTAGCATGAACCCTGTCTGATGGTATTGTAAGTTAAACAGAAACAAGCACCTGAGCAACCCTTGATCCTGCTAACTGCTCTTCACTAGGCCAGCAGCCCCACTGTTTGCAGCAATAAAACCAGCAATAAAGGGACACGACCCGAGTTAAGAGCTTAACCAGCTCGACTGCCTGCATTTCCAGCCTCTGACCTCTTGCAAAACCTTGTACTTGATGCAGGAGAACAAGACATTCAAAGCTGGCAGGCAAGGGTTTGTTGGTACAGCTCCCAGCCGCCTGCGAGCGACAAATGAGCGCTGCTACACATCGTTGGTGATGGCCATCACGTCTGTGCTTCCAGAACAAACGCCAAGGAGAAGCAGCCTCATCTGCCACCGAAATCTAGGGCACCACAGAGAGAAATCTCTGCACATGAGAATACCGTACCAGCGATGTCGGGAGCCGGTGAAGAACAACATGCAACGGCCTTTCCCCTCCTCCTACACGCAAACCCTTTCGCGTCTCTCCGTCACCCAGGCCAGCCCGGAACCTGCTCGGCAGCCTCGGGAGCAGCACTGCCCCGGTGCGGCTCAGCTCACAGCCCGACGTGGGGCCGAAACGGCCTCCTTTCCACCGCGGATGCCCTAAGCGAGGCGTTTCGAGCCTTTTTCAACGCGCACCTACGCTCTTCCCTCCGCGGGCGCCAGGGTAGGAGGCTAAGGGAGAAGGAACTCAGCACGGACTGTCCCCAGCCGCGGACGGTGGCCCTCCTGCCCGCCCCAGCGCGGCCGCTCGGCCTCACCCGCCCAAGCCCAGAGGGGACAGCGCCGACTCGGAGCCCACCTGCAGCTCCCCGGCGTTCCGGCCACACTGCAGGGCGGGACCGGCGGCTGCGAGCGGGCAGCCCTGCGCCAGGCGGCTTCACTGCCCTCAGCAGGAATGGCGCTCCCCGCCTGCGCTTAGCGCTGACCGCAGTTAAGATGGCGGCGTGCTGCCGTTCGCCCGGCGCTCACCGCGCCGTACGCACCCCGGCCAGGGGCCGGGCGCCGCTGCCTCAGGGCCGGAGGGAGCAGCGCGACCCCACGCGCGGTGGAAGCAGAGCGTGGCGCTATGAGTGCGCTCCTTCCTCAGCCGCGGGAGCGCGGTGCGTGCTGCCGGAGGGGCACCAGCTTGCCTGTACTTGCTTTCCCCTCAGGTTCACTAGGAAGTGGCGCTTCTCCCCGCGATCCAAATACGAGAGCCACCCTGCCCCTCTTCCCTGACCAGGCTGCCTTGTTACCTGTCCCAAAGCTCGGGCTGCCACCTCGAAAGATGCAAGAGGCTCTAGGCCTCGGGGCAGTGCTGGGGATGGTGTGACACAATCACAGATCCATTGGGGTTGGAGAAGACCTCCAAGATGATGAAGACTTTGTATAGAATGTATAGAATAAACCAGGTTGGAAGAGACCTTCAAGATCATCGTGTCCAACCTATCATCCAACACCACCTAATCAACTAACCCATGCAACCAAGCACCCTGTCAAGTCTCCTCCTGAACACCTCCAGTGATGGTGACTCCACCACCTCTCTGGGCAGCCCATTCCAATGGGCAATCACTCTCTCTGTGTAGAACTTCTTCCTAACCTCCAGCCTAAAACCTCCCCTGGTGCAGCCTGAGACTGTGTCCTCTTGTTCTGGTGCTGGTTGCCTGGGAGAAGAGATCAACTGTTAACCCAGCACTGCCCAGTCCCCACTAACCCATGTCCCAGAGCACTGCTTTCCAGGGATGGTGACTCCACCACCTCCCTGGGCAGCCTGTTCCAGGGCTGAAACACTCCAGTGAAGAAATGTTCACTGATGTCCAACCTAAGCCTCACCTGGTGCAACCTGAAGCCATTTCCTCTCATCCTGTCTCTTGTTACCTGGGTGAAGAAAACAACATCCACCTCATTCCAGCCTCCTTCCAGGTAGTCGTAGAGAGCAAGGTCTGCCCTCAGCCTTCTCCTCTCCTTTCCTTTTTCACCGTCCTTCAGATGTGGCCAAAAGTCACTGTTTTCTATCTCCAAATAGTTGAAATGATGGTGTATGTAAGTGACACGAGGAAGGTGTAACAGGCAGAAAGGGAGCCCTGTGATCACAGAGGAGGTGCAAAGGGTCCTGTGTTACAACTTGTCTTTACTAGCAGCCATCGTGGCATTATGAACCTGATGTATAGAAGTACAAAGATTTGCTGGTATTGATAGGTGCATCCCAACTGTCGTATTGGAAGACAGTTAAGAGTAAATAAATGGACACTTCAATACACCCAAAACACTGCAAGAGGGCAATACATTTAAAGCATAGGGGAGGTCTTGTAGCCTGAGATTGTCACCAGCACATGTCCCAGCCTGCCGTCGCGTTGCTGCAAACCAGATGGGGATGAGCTGATCCCAAATAAATTGCAAAGGCAAGAAATAAACTTGCTATTTACTATTAGTGCTTTTAAAATACTAGGCTGATGGTGGAAGAATCAATTGGTTTTCTCTAAAAAGAACTACTAAAAAAGTTCTTCCTGAAAAGGAAAAATATTTGTAGGGTCCTTAAAAAAATAAATAAAAATTCCAGTGTTCCTTGCTTTTGAAGTAAAAATATAAACAAATACTTCTCAAAAGTTACACAAACTCTTCCCAGTGAGCAGCTGGCCTTTTTCCCTGACCATTTTCTCACAGGTCTTTGCTTTTCTGTCTGTTTCGTGGCTCTAGGCTGTGCTGCAGGGAGTCTGATGAGTGCAGCCTATTGCAACCATGCAAGCAGTTGAGGTGACACGGCTGTGCAAAAGGATGAATGTTTATGGCAACGTGCAGTCACTCAAGGTCAGATCTGTTTGGATCCTGAAGATTGGTTTAACATGAATTGGTGTGGTTTAATTAAAAGGAATCACTCTGTTTTTTCAGTGTCACCTGTAGGATTAACAAGGGGAAGTTAAAATTTCATCTGTGAATTAATTGCGAGTACTGCTTGTATGGAATATTTGTCTTGCTTTCAGAGGTGATATCAAAACTAGGTAGTTTAAATTGTTTCATTTGCTTGCATGGGCAACTGAAAACTAAATTTAGATAGTAAACTTATGCTCAAATGTTTAATTATCAGTTACAATCCAGCAAGTCAAGTGTGTCACTTGATAGAACTGGACTAGTCCATCTCTACAGTGGTTTCCTACCTTCAGCCCTCATTGGCAACCATGTTTGCCATTGTGGTCAAATGATTTAAAATTCTTTTTTAAATCATAGAATCTTAGAACTGTTGAGGTTGGAAGAGACCTTTGAGATCAAGTCCAACCACTCACCTTGAGCTCTCATCTCACCACTACTCTTAAAGCCAATACCACTAAACCATGTTCTTAAGTACCACATCCACACACCTCTTAAACACCTCCAGGGGTGGAGACTCCTCCACCTCCCCAGGCATCCTGTCCCAGTGCCTGACAACCCTTTCTGTGAAGACGTTCTTGCTAGTGTCCAACCTGAACCTCACCTCATACGACTTGAGGTTGTTCCCTCTTGCCCTGTCACTTGTTGTGAGAAGAGAACGCTCTCCACCTTGCTCCATCTTCCTTTGTGGTAGTTGTAAGAGCGATGAGATCTCCCCTCCTGTAAAGCTTCTCGGAACTTACTGGAAAAATATTGGTTTTACTTTTATAACTATTATGTAGTTTTTAAAAATCACCATATGGAATTGTGTGTCAGGAATCTGTCCTAAAGCTAGGGAAACTGCTGGGATCATTTTAAAATAATTACTGTAGAAACCTATTGATTTTATTCTTGCTCATGTTAGACTAGACTAGACTAGACTAGAATAGAATTAACCAGGTTGGAAGAGGCCTTTGAGATCATCCAGTCCAACCTATCACCCAACACCATCTAATCAACTAAACCATGGCACCAAGTGCCTCATCCAGGCTCTTCCTAAACACCTCCAATGATGGTGACTCCACCAGCTCCCTGGGCAGCACATTCCAATGGGCAATCACTCTCTCTGTGTAGAATCTCTTCCTAACATCCAGCCTGAACCTCCCCTGGTGCAGCTTGAGACTGTCCTTATGTTCTGGTCCTGCTTGCCTGGGAGAAGAGACCAACCCCCACCTGTCTACAACCTCCCTTCAGGGAGTTGTAGAAGGCAAGAAGGTCTCCCCTGAGCCTCCTCTTCTCCAGGCTAAGCAACCCCAGCTCCCTCAGCCTCTCCTCACAGGGCTGTGCTCCAGACCCCTCCCCAGCTTTGTTGCTCTTCTCTGGACACCTTCCAGCAAATCAATATCTTTCCAAAAATGAGGGGCCCAGAGCTGGACACAGGACTCCAGGTGTGACCTAACCAGTGCTGAGCACAGGGCAGAATGACCTCCCTGTTCCTGCTGGCCGCACTGTTCCTAATGCAGGCCAGGATGCCATTGGCCTTCTTGGCTGCCTGGGCACACTGCAGGCTCATGTTCAGCCTACTATCAACCAGTACCCCCAGGTCCCTCTCTGACTGGCTGCTCTCAGCCACTCTGCCCCTAGCCTGCAGCACTGCCTGGGGTTGCTGTGGCCAATGTGTAGAACCTGGCACTTGGATGTGTTCAATCTCCTGCCCTTGGCCTCTGCCCATCTGTCCAGCCTGTCATGTTCTTAAGAGAGCTTCACATGTTAGAATTGCCAGAGAAGCAATTTTAAAAATACACTGAATAGATGAATCCTTTTGCACGTGCAGCCTGGTGGAGATAAGATTTCCTGCTTGTAGGCTACTTGAAAGAGGTGGGAATGTGCTACCACAGGTGAGTAAAGGCTAGAGGGCTGAAGTGGGGAAGGAATTCATCCCCACAGGCAGGGAACATGTGTATGAGAATGGCCTGATATCATGGGGTCTGCTCTGCATCTCAAGTGAGTAAAATGCCTCCTCTTTTCCTGCAGAACCCATATAATTAAGGACATGTCCTCCTGCTTCTGGAGATAAAATTACTGTAGAATCTCCTTGAAAATTTAATTATAAGAACCCGCAAAGAAAGTAAAATCCATTGAGATGTAACTCTCTTAACTCATGTTCTGGAGGACAGGTCTTATGAGGAGCAGCTGAGGGAACTGAAGAAGCCTGGAGAAGAGAAGGCTCTGGGAAGACCTTATAGCTGCATTTCAGTATCTGAAGGAGACCTACAGGAAGGCTGGGGAGGGACTGTTTAGAAAGGCTTGCAGTGACAGGAGCAATGGTTTGAAACTTGAGCAGGGCAGAGTTAGCTTGGACATCAGGAGGAAGTTCTGCACAGTGAGAGTGGTGACACACTGGAACAGGCTGCACAGGAAAGTGGTTGAGGCCCTGTCCCTGGAGACATTCACAGTCAGACTGGATGTGTCCCTGGGCAGCTTGATCCAGTTGGAGGTGTCCCTGCTGACTGCAGGGGTGCTAGACAAGCTGAGCTTTGGGGTCCCTTCCAACTCAATGCAGTCTGTGAATCCATGAGCTAGAGTTGTTTCATCTGGGGAAAAGGAGGCTGAGGGGGGACATCATTGCTCTCCACAGCACCCTGAAAGAAGGTTGGAGCCAGGTGGATGATGGTCCCTTCTCCCTAGTGACAAGCTATAGAATGAGAGGAAATGGCCTCAAGTTGCCCCAGGGCAGGTTTAGGTTGGATATTAGAAGAAAAACTCCTTGTCTTAAGGGGATCACAAAGACTGGAATAGGTTGCACAGGGAGGTGGTCGAGTCCCCATCTCCGGAGGTGTTTCAAAGAGGCAGAGCTGTGGTGCTGAGGGCCATGGCTTAGCACCATCGAGTTAGAGAATGGTTGGACTGGATGAGCTTAAAAATCTTTTCCAACTGAAATGATTCTCTGATTCTATATGCACAGTGTTTCCTTTTTCTGTGAGTAAATGTTTCTATAACAACTTGTCTGCTATCCATGAACTGTTTTAAAGCCTTCAAAACATGATGTAGAACAGAAAGCAGTGTTCTGTGCTGTATTACTTAGATTGTAGGAGCACACAGTTGATCAAGGCTAGAGCCATAAACAGGTGGAAACACAACCACTAGTTCAAGCAGCTTGCAAACCTGGCCCTTTCCTCTCTCTCAAGGAGATGCCTGTGGCATTCGGATGCTCAGGTCACGCTCTGCAAAAAATCATGCGTGTAGCATAACTCAATTCACGTGCACAATTCAGTTAAGCCTGTAAATCACTTCTTACCATAATTTCATTGCAAAGGGCATGCTGCCATGTAGAGAAGTGGTAAGAAAAAACCCAACTGTTTCTCTGAGAATCACTTTTTTGTTTTTTGTTTTTTTTTTTTTTAATGTAATTGTACCAAACAAGAAGTTCTCATTTTACTGCTCCCAGTATTTCATACACAGTGGGGTGGTCCTACCAGAGAGACACACATAGGCAGCTCTCTAGGAAGCAGTGGCTTAGCAGTAGTGTTGGGATTGTGAGCTCAAGACAAGTGGTTGGACTTGATGATCTCAAAGGTCTATTCCAACCTCAACATTTATGTGATTCTATGAAATCTGTGTGCTGGGGGAATAGACAGAGCAGCCTGTAATGCAGAACTGGTTGTGGGAAATCCCAGTTCAGATCCTAGTTCTGAAACAAGCACAGATGGGCTTGACCAGTTTTCAAAGCTAAAACAGTCCTGGTGGTTCCCATCTCTGTGTCGTATGTTTACTGAGAGTTTATCAGCATTCATCAGCCTTGTGCTCTGCTGAAGGTGCATTTGAGGTGTCTTAGACACAAGGCAACCCAACTGCAACAAGGACAATTGTCAGAGACTAAAACCAGACATTTTTGTTTTCCTTTTCTTCCTCTTCTTACAAGAGCCCTGAAATCATCTTGCATTTTTGTCACTGCGGGTCTGAGAAAGCTTGTTGATGTATCACCTCTGTGTTTTGAAGTCCCTCACACAATGTGCAGTCTGTAAATGCCAGCCTGCTCCACTCTGATCACTTTAACTTCACAGAAGGCAGATCAAGTTCAATATTTTGAGATTATTTTTCATTCTCTGTTTATCCCAAGCTTTGCATCCTGTCTGCAAAAGGCTTTCAAACAATTTTGGCTGATTTGCATACTACATGTGTGCAGCATGTTTGTCTGGCAGAAGCTTACAGCTCCCCAGTATGTGCAGGGGATGTCTGGAGCGATTCCTTCAGAGAGGATCATAGAATCCTAGAAACACAGAAGATTACAGAACCATAGAATCAAGGTTGGAAGAGACCTTTGAGAGCATCAAGTCTAGCAGCCTGCCTAGAGCTCACAATCCCACCACTACTGCAATGCTACTACCACCAAACCATATCCCTAGGCACCACAACCACCTGTCATTTTAAATACCCCCAGGGATGGTGACTCCTCCACCCCCTGGGCAGCCTGTTCCAGTGCCTGAAGACCCTTTCTGTGAAGACATTGTTCCTAATGTCCAACCTGAACCTCCCTTGGCACAACTTGAGGCCATTTCCTCTTGTCCTGTCACTAGTTGGATGTGAGAAGAGACCACCCCACACCTCTCTCCAGCCTCCTTTGAGGTAGTTCTGGAGGGTTATGAGGTCTCCCAGGGATTGACACCCTCAGAGCTGGCAGGAATTGAAGTTGCTTCAGTTCAACCCCATGCCCCTAGCCAAAAACACTTGCAAAGAGCTGTAAGCCCTTAAACCCTGAAGATTTAGGAAGCATTTCTCTTACATGCCTCTCCTGCCTTTATTTTGTCTTCACATTTTGATTAGATTAGGAAAAACACAGTTCTCTTTGTTCTTAAAGCTATACAATTAACATGTTAAAGGCTGTCATCAAAACAGAGGGTTTAGCTTAACCTGTATTTTAGGCAGCACAATCATTACTTTCAAAAATACTTTAGAATGCATTTGCTTTAATGTTGCTTCTTTGGGGCAAGGTTTCATGACCTGATGGATGATCTTAGAGGTCTTTTCCAACCTAAACATTCTATGAGTCTCTGAATTTCCAGGCAGATTTATAATACAGCTTAGCAGAAAGGAAGGCTCGGTTCTAACTATTGTGTCCTGTGTGGGATCAGGCTAGATGTTAGGAAAAAGTTCTATACAGAAAGAGTGATTGCCCATTGGAATGGGCTGCCTGGGGAGGTGGTGGGGTCGCCATCACTGGAGGTTTTCAGGAGGAGACTTGATGGGGTGCTTGGTGCCGTGGGTTAGTTGTTTGGGTGGTGATTGATTGGTTGATGGGTTGGACGCGGTGATCTTGAAGGTCTCTTCCAACCTGGTTTATTCTATGTATTCTATGTATCTTACTGAAGGGGACAGAAATTTCCATGGTAAAAATTTTAGGTGGCCCTGTCAGAATACAGAATGCCTTCAGGAGAAAGGTTTGCACAAAATAGGTCAAACTCACAAAATGGTAGTGGTTGAAAAGGACCTCAGGAGATCATCTAGTCCAACCCCACTGCAAAGGCTGGTTCATAGAATCACATTATTGTTGGGGTTGGAAGGGACCTCAAGGATCATCCAGTTCCAACACCCCTGCCATGGGCAGGGACACCTCACACCACAGCAGGTTGCTCACAGCCACCTCCAGCCTGGCTGCAAACACCTCCAGGCAGGAGGCTTCCACCACCTCCCTGGGCAGCCTGTGCCAGGCTCTCACCACCCTCATGGGGAACAACTTCTTCCTCACAGCCAATCTCAATCTCCCCACTTCCAGTTTTGCTCCATTCCCCCAAGTCCTATCCCTCCCTGACACCCTCAGAAGTCCCTCCCCAGCTTTCTTGGAGCCCCCTTCAGATCCTGGAAGGCCACAACAAGGTCTCCTGGGAGCCTTCTCCTCTCCTGACTGAACAACCCCAACTTCCTCAGTCTGTCTCCGTAGCTCCAGCCCTCTGCTCATCCTCGTGGCCCTTCTCTGGACACCTTCCAGCCCCTCCAGATCCTTCCAGGCACAGAGGCTCCAGAGCTGGCCCCAGAGCTGCAGCTGTGGTCTCAGCAGAGTGGAGCAGAGGGGCAGAATCCCCTCCCTGGCCCTGCTGGCCACACTTCTCTTGCTGCAGCCCAGGCTCTGCTTGGCTCTCTGGGCTGCAAGTGCTCCCTGCTGGCTCCTGTTGAGCTTCTCCTCCCCAGGTCCTTTTCTTCAGGGCTGCTCTCCAGCCAGTCCCTGCCCAGCCTATATCAGTGCCTGACATTGCCCTGACCCAGCTGCGGGACCTCGCATTTGGTCTTGTTGAAGCTCCTGAGGTTGGCTTGTGCCCACCTCTCCAGCCTGTCCAGGTCCCTCTGGATGGATCCCTTCCCTCCAGCTGTCTGCTGCCCCACACAGCTTGGTGTCATTGGCCAGCCTGCTGAGGGTGCACTCAGTGCCACTGTCCATGTCACCAACAAAGATGTTAAACAAGCCTGGTCCCAGTGCTGATCCCTGAGGGATTCCACTTGGCCATGGACTATTGACAGCCACCCTTTGGGTGTGGCCATCAAGCCAGTTCTGTACCCACTGAATGGTCCTTCCATGGAACCCATCCTGCACCAGCCTGGAGAGCAGGATGTGCTTCAGGACAGTGTTGAAGGCTTTGCTCAGATCCAGGTCAATGATGTCAGTTGTTTGGCCTTCATCTATTGATGTTGTGACCTTGTCACAGAAGGCCACCAGGTTTGTCAGGCAGGATTTGCCCTTGGTGCAGCCCTGCTGATTGTGCCAAATCACCTCTTTGTTATTCTTCTGCCTCAGCAGTGCCTCCAGGAGGATCTGCTCCGTGATCTTACCGGGCACAGAGATGAGACTGCCTGGCCTGTAGTTCCCTGGGTTATCCTTTCACTTCTTGAAAATGGGAGTTATGTTTCCCCTTTTCCAGTCCCTGGACTGCTAGGACTTTTGGAATGTGATGGAGAGTGGTTTAGCAACCTCCTCTCCAGCTCCCTCAGCACCTGTGGGTGTATCCCACCAGGTCCCATGGACTTGAACACTTTCAGGTTCTTCAGATGGTCATGAACCTGTTCTTCACTCACCACGGGCAGTTCCTTCTTCCAGTCCCTGTCATTGTCTACCATTATTCAGCTAAAAAGCTCACACAGGAACGTGTCTAGGTGGTGGGTATTGATTGTCTCCAGAGATGGAGACTCCATCCTCCCTGGGCAGCCTGTTCCAGTGCTCCAGCACCACTGTGGGACTTTTTGCAAAGACTTGTAGTGACAGAATACATAGAATACATAGAATACATAGAATAAACCAGGTTGGAAGAGACCTTCAAGATCATTGCGTCCAACCCATCAACCAATCCAACACCACCCAAACAACTAACCTGATGCACTGATTTTAGGGATTAATCTCAAGCAATGGTCAGCTGATAGAAGGAAAAGTTTTTACTCTTGTGGGCCACAAACCCTGTGAGCAAACTGCAATTATGTAGAAGAGAAAAAAGTATTTAGCTAATTACCTACGGCCTTTGTGCCTCAGGAAGGCACGAAGCTACCTGATAACGAGTGCGAGTTAGCATTGCAAGAGAGCCTTCTGTCTGCTCTCTGAACTTAGATAAGAGATACTTGACCATTTGCCATTTGTTTAACATCTGTCTGAGACTTGCTTAGGAATGTGTGTTCCCTTGCATTTCCTCGGCAGCCAACCACGATTCTGTAACTGTCACGAGCACATCTAATTACCAATTACAAGTAGCCTTCTGATCTGTTAGCCTATATAAAGAAATGACTTGGTACAATAAAGTAGACACTTTGCTTGCATCAAGCGTTGTCTCCATCTCTCAATCGCGGTAAAATGGTGACCTCCGACGTGATGGTGAAGAATCGCTAAGCTGCGACCTGCCGCGACGTCCCACGGAACTTTGAATGAGCTGCTGAAAGGAAGCAGGAAAAGCCGGCCGGCCAGAGCAATCCCTCCCGCTGGACGAGAGGTGAGCCGTGGGAAACGAAAAATGGGGAATCAAGCGTCTTCCTCAGAAAGAGATGTTTATGAACTCATGCAGGAACTCCTTAAAAAGCATGGCAAAGTCATTTATGGCCATGATCTTAAGGTGCTGCAGAAGTGGGTACAAGAGAAAATCCCGACAGTTACACCATCTAGTGTGTTCACGTGTAAAATTTGGAATCAGATGGGGGTGAAGTTATGGGATGCTGCTACGACAGGGAAGGTTGAGGCGCATTGCATGCTCCCGTGGTGGCGGATCGTTTTCGAGAGGCTTAAAGCGCAAGAAGAGCCTAAGGAAACTTCAGCAGTAATCAACAGCACTTTGCTAGGCCCTCCTGCAACCTTGGAGCTGCAGACGCCAGGCCCAACAGCAACAGCAGCCCTCTACCCGCCCGCCACTGGACCCCCCCACCGCTGAGTCTTTAAAGTTCTCCTGAAAGTTCTCCAACGAGTTTTGACTGTGGACAGAAGGGACATTCTCGGTGTTGAGACTATGTTAAGAAGGGAAATTAAGATCGGACAAGGTGACAAGGCAGTGACTTTTGCTCCGCCAAAACAGCCACAGAAAGAACAAAAAGGACAGCAAACAGCAATTAAGCTCAAATCACTGCTGTTACTACCTATTGACACAGCCCTGCCTTCGAGGGAAAGCTACCTTAGGCTGTGAACTGGGCGGCGACCCCCCTTCCACCCTTGTCTCTGAACCTACGGTGCTTTGCTGAGACAGCCACCCTTTCCACCCCCCCTCCTTGTCTTTCTGATAAGATTCGTTCATGAAAGTTGTGTTCTGATTTAAAGCAACGGTACAAATTTCATTGTTATTGATTGTAATGTGGTTTATAGATTTGTAATTTTGATGTTAAGTTTTACCAGTAAGCATAATGAATAGTAAGTATTTAGTAATAATAAGTATTTAGTAATTATAGTAAGGTATAGGTATTTAGTAATGACTTCAAATGTTAAGTCTTTTGGTTCGAACCTTCTTGACTTTGTTTTTTGTGTCTGTCTAGGCATTTCAAAGGAGCTCCTTGTAATATAGTTAAGGATTGTAGGAAACAGATTTTAATTTTAGAAAGTGTTCTTTAGTTAATGTAACAACTTTCTTATTTCGCTTTAGACATGAATTTGATGGATTAATTTTAACATAGTAGTTTAAGTTTGTAAGGATTTTTGGTATTAGCATAAGTTAAGGATTTCTTATAGGTATATTATTGAATGGGGTTTTTTTGGGCCTTACTTTGTATTCATAGTAGCTTTAAGGAATTGATGAACAGAAAATGCTTATTTTTCTAACAGAATAACAGAGTTGATGAGAAACTTCCTCTTGTTAGCCAAAATGCTGGAATGCATGGAGGCAGAGAGGAGTTGGCAGACAGCCTCTGCATAGATAAGGAATAACAGGATTTTTCAGCGATTTACTTCTGTTAGTCTTAGACAAGATGATCTTTTGTATAAGATAAAGGATACCTGGATGATATGGATACTTCTGTTATGTTTAGACAGATAACCTTTGTATAGATAGGAAGCCTCTGGACTTTCTGTGAAATATTAACATACCTCTGTCATTATAGACAGATAACTTTTATACAAAAGGTTTACCCAAAACTCTCTGAAGGTACACAGGTCTTTTGAAATGATTCTGCCTGTGTCAGGTGCCTAAATAGAAGCATAATAAAAAAAAAAAAAAAGGGAAAAAAGAAAAAAGAGGCATGGTTTATAACTAGGGTTTTAGTGATACCAGCAATGCAGTACTGCAACCATCTCAACAACAGCACAAGAATCAAGAAGAGTTAAAAACAGCATTTCCCATGAATCTGGAAATCACCAGAACTACCTAAGACCGACTGCAATAATAATCTGAGACCAAAAGCAACAACGAGAAGAATGTACCAAAAACAATCTGAATTAAGACTGAATATCATAATTGCTTAATGATTGTATGATCAGAAAAATATGTTTATATGGACTTATATGTTATCCCACCAGTTTGATATAATTCTATACACCTAGAGGAAAAAATCAAAATTGATTATAGCACAAAATACATTTTCATTTTAGGTTATAAAAACAAAAGAGGGGAATTCAGGTATTATGTTGCAAGAAAGAATGGTTGAAGCATGTTGTATTCTCAAATTTTCATTTTATATGTGATTTTAAATGTGAAAAATGTATAGAGGATATAAGAATTATGGAAGTTTTAGCTAGGAGAAATTTGAAAGAAAAAGAAACAGCATTAGGCCGAAGTGAGTATCACTAGGACTCAGTACCTCTCCTTAGCAAAAACAAAGCACCAACAGATCAGTATTATTAGGATGAGTGAAAATGCATTATTGTATTATCTTCTATTTTGTATTGGGCAGAGCCATGAATATTCAGGATGCCATCTCTGAACCAGCAATGAAGCACTTTTGCTCTAACCCTTTGCCTGCAAGTCTTCTGTCTGTAAAGCTAGAGCCTGGCCAGATCTACCTTTACAGATTAGAGAAATCTTGCTACCAAACAATTGATGATTTTTGACCATCTTAGAAAAGTAAAGATGTAACATACCTTTAAAGCAGGTTGTACAAGATAGTGAAGATTAGGTTTGCTGTGTTTTGCTTTATGTCTGGCTACTGCCTTTCCTGATAAGCCTTTTTCTACTTGCCTTATGGGATAGCCTTTGGATAAGTGGCCAGTCCCATCATCCTTTTTATGTGATTATGTAGCTTTCTTAAAACAATCATTTATGCTTTTGTTATTTTACTTTTTATTACTTCTGTTGCCTTGTATATTGTAATGATGCTTGCTTGAGCGTTCTCATAAGAAGGTTCTTGTTGTGCAACAGAAAGGGGGAAATGATGCACTGATTTTAGGGATTAATCTCAAGCAATGGTCAGCTGATAGAAGGAAAAGTTTTTACTCTTGTGGGCCACAAACCCTGTGAGCAAACTGCAATTATGTAGAAGAGAAAAAAGTATTTAGCTAATTACCTACGGCCTTTGTGCCTCAGGAAGGCACGAAGCTACCTGATAACGAGTGCGAGTTAGCATTGCAAGAGAGCCTTCTGTCTGCTCTCTGAACTTAGATAAGAGATACTTGACCATTTGCCATTTGTTTAACATCTGTCTGAGACTTGCTTAGGAATGTGTGTTCCCTTGCATTTCCTCGGCAGCCAACCACGATTCTGTAACTGTCACGAGCACATCTAATTACCAATTACAAGTAGCCTTCTGATCTGTTAGCCTATATAAAGAAATGACTTGGTACAATAAAGTAGACACTTTGCTTGCATCAAGCGTTGTCTCCATCTCTCAATCGCGGTACTAACCCATGGCACCAAGCACCCTGTCAAGTCTCCTCCTGAACACCTCCAGTGATGGCGACCCCACCACCTCCCCAGGCAGCCCATTCCAATGGGCAATCACTCTTTCTGTATAGAACTTTCTTCTAACATCCAGCCTGAACCTCCCCTGGCACAGCCTGAGACTGTGTCCTCTTGTTCTGGTACTGCTTGCCTGGGAGAAGAGACCAACATCCGTCTGTCTACAACCTCCCTTCAGGTAGTTGTAGAGAGTAATAAGGTCACCCCTGAGCCTCCTCTTCTCCAGGCTAAGCAACCCCAGCTCCCTCAGCCTCTCCTCGTAGGGCTTATGTTCCAAACCCCTCACCAACTTTGTTGCTCTTCTCTGGACTCGTTCCAGCAAGTCAACCTCCTTCCTAAACTGAGGGGCCCAGAACTGGACACAGGACTCGAGGTGTGGCCTAACCAGTGCAGTGTACAGGGGCAGAATGACCTCCCTGCTCCTGCTGGCCACAGTGTTCCTGATGCAGGCCAGGATGCCCTTGGCCCTCCTGGCTGCCTGGGCACACTGCAGGCTCATGTTCAGTCTACCGTCGACCAGCACCCCCAGGTCCCTCTCAGCCTGACTGCTCTCCAGCCACTCTGACCCCAGCCTGTAGCTCTGCATGGGGTTGCTGTGGCCAATGTGCAGAACCCGGCACTTGGATGTGTTCAATCTCAGGCCCTTGGACTCTGCCCATCTGCCCAGCCTGTCGAGGTCCCTCTGCAGAGCCTCTCTACCCTCCAGCAGATCAACTCCTGCCCCCAGCTTGGTGTCGTCAGCAAATTTACTGATGATGGACTCAATGCCCTCGTCCAGATCATCAATAAAGATGTTAAAGAGCAAGGGGCCCAGTACTGATCCCTGGGGGACACCACTAGTGCCTGGCTGCCAGCTGGATGTGGCACCATTCACCACCACTCTCTGGGCTCAGCCTCCAGCCAGTTCCTAACCCATCGCAGTGTGCTCCCATCCAAGCCATGGATGAGAGGGAATGGATTGAAGCTGGAGGAGGGCAGATTGAGACTGCAGATTAGGAAGAAATTCTTGACAGTGATGGTGGGGAGTCACTGGCACAGGTTGCCCAGGGAGGCTGTGGCTGCCTCCTCCCTGGAGGTGTTCAAGGCCAGGCTGGACTGGGCCCTGGGCAGCCTGGGCTGATGGAGGTGTCCCTGCCCATGGCAGTGGGGTTGGAACTGGATGATCTTTAAGGTCCTTCCAACCCAAACCATTCTGTGGATCTATGAATCTATTCATTATTAAATATTATGAAAATAATTAATAGAAGATTTTCCTCTCTCTCAGTTGGAGTGGAATGAAAATGAAAAAAGAGAATCCGTTGAAGTTCCTTCTGTATCTGCAACTTCTTGCACTCAGATGGGTGCAGAGGTAGTGACCCTAAGCACAGTGTGTCATAGGATGCAGGAAACAAAAGCATCGCCATGGCACACCATGGGTGTGTGATACTTGAGAGATACTTAAGTGCTCTTTGTGCTTGAGAGATTAAATAGGAATAAAATGAAACTAAATTGTGGAACAGTCCTAGAATTAAAATAATTCATTTGTAGTAACTCGAAGGCTTAACCAACTTGCCATCCATTGGAGAGAGTGCTGGGGCTCTGGTACTGCATCAGAGATTCCCTCTCATGATCTGACCTGTAAAGTCAGTAAATGCATCCTGTGGGAGGTCATTGTCGTTACCTGCAGCTGACCCTGCGGAGGAGGTTTCATTTTGCAGAATGGTGGGCAGGGAAATCTCAAGCTTTAGAAGTTTGCTGGGATTCAGCACGTGCCACTGCAGGCATTGCTTGCTCAGAGCAGTTACTCTCTTCTCAGGAGGTTTGTAATGGCCATGTGTGGCCCTTAGGAAATTACAGGCATGAGAGTTTTACTTAGTTCATATGTTTGGCCTGGAGAAGAGAAGGCTCCACGGAGACTTTAGAGCAGCCTTCTGGTACCTGAAGGGGACTATGAGAAGGCTGGAGACGGGACTTTCTATAATGGCTTGTCTAGGACAAGGGCCAGTGGCTTGAAACTAGAGCAGGGCAGACTTAGATTGGACATCAGGAAGACGTTCTTTACAATGAGGGTGGGGAGGCACTGGAACACGTTGCCCAGGGAGGCTGTGGATGACCCCTCCCTGGAGGGGAGGCTGGATGAGGCCTTAAGCAACCAGGACTAGTGGAAGGTGTCCAGGCCCATGGTAGGAGGGTTGGGACCAGGTGATGTTTAAGGTCCCTTCCAACCCAAAGCATTCTGTGAATCTATGATTCTATGACCTAAAGACTGTGTTGTTGCATAGCAATCTAAAAATCTGACTGAAGGTTGGATTCTGTACAATGCTGGCCAAATTATTTATAAAATGCAAGAATACCACACAAAGCAGGCCATGAATAGTATGCTGTCAGAAAATTCTACGGTGTAAATCAAAGACGCCAGTCATCAGGCTGGTGGCAGGGAAAACAAATCAAGTGGGGAAAAAAGATGCATTTTCAAATGAGAATGCTAAATGACACAGAATAGAATAGACTAGAATAGACTAGACTAGAATAGAATTAACCAGTCTGGAAAAGACCTTTGAGATCATTGAGTCCGACCTATCACCCAGCACCATCTAATCAACTCAACCATGGCACCAAGTGCCTCATCCAGGCTCTTCCTAAACACCTCCAGCGATGGTAACTCCACCACCTCCCTGGGCAGCACATTCCAATGGCAAATCTCTCTTTCTGGGAAGAACTTCTTCCTAACATCCAGCCTAAACCTCCCTGCAGCTTGAGACTGTGTCTTTTTGTTCTGGTGCTGGTTGCCTGGGAGAAGAGACCAACCCCCACATGGCTATAACCTCCCTTGCTGTCTGTGGTGTCCTCCCTTGCTGTGGCCAATGTGTAGAACTTGGCACTTGGATGTGTTCAATCTCCTGCCCTTGGCCTCTGCCCATCTGTCCAGCCCGGCAAGGTCCCTCTGCAGAGCTCTCCTACCCTCTAACAGGGAGCTCTAACAGGGAGCAGGGATTGCTTAGCCTGGAGAAGAGGAGACTCAGGGGTGACCTTATTGCTCTCTACAACTACCTGAAGGGAGGTTGTAGACAGATGGATGTTAGTCTCCTCTCCCAGGTGGCCAGTATCAGGACAAGAGGACACAGTCTCAGGCTGTGCCAGGGGAGGTTCAGGCTGGATGTTAGGAAAAAGTTCTATACAGAAAGAGTGATTGCACATTGGGATGGGCTGCCTGGGGAGGTGGTGGAGTCACCATCACTGGAGGTGTTCAGGAGAAGACTTGATGGGGTGCTTGGTGCCGTGGGTTAGTTGTTTGGGTGGTGTTGGATTGGTTGATGGGTTGGACGCGGTGATCTTGAAGGTCTCTTCCAACCTGGTTTATTCTATGTATTCTATGTATTCTAACTCCTGCCCCCAGCTTGCTGTCATCTGCAAATTTACTGATGATGGACTCAATGCTCTCATCCAGATCATTGATAAAGATATTGAACAGGCTGGGGCCCAGCACTGATCCCTGGGGGACACCACTGGTGCCTGGCTGCCAGCTGGATGTGGCACCATTCACCACCACTCTCTGGGCTCAGCCTCCAGCCAGTTCCTAACCCATCGCAGTGTGCTCCCATCCAAACCGGAGGCTGACAGCTTGGCCAGGAGTTTGCTGTGGGGAACGGTGTCAAAGGCCTTGCTGAGGTCCAGGTAGACTACATCCACAGCCTGCCCCACATCCACCAGGCAGTCACCTGATCATAGAAGGAGATCAGGTTGGTCAGGCAGGACCTGCCCTTCCTAAACCCATGATGGCTGGGCCTGAGCCCTTGGGTTAGTTTGTTTCTGCATCTGTTATGGAAAGACCTGGTGTCAGGTTGCTCCAAGATGATGCCATAGATGCAGCATAAGAGGTGATGAGATTTATGGCAGCTCTTGGCATAAGCCATGCCAGGATTCTGGAAACAAAAAGCACTTTTAAATGGATTGTGATATGGATGGGGATCCAGTGCAATTGGGTTGAAAGTGGGAGCAGTATGGTGACTTTCTCCTCAGTCATGGGAATAAAAGCAGTGATGTTTGCTCCCAGCTGCAGTAGAGGAACTGATCATTTAATGATAGGTTGGAGGACTCAGCATTGGAGCTACAGAGAATTCCCTGGTGTTACCTGTGCTGCTCCTTCGTGGGGAATATTGTTTATTTTGGTACCATAGTCTTGGAAGCTCGCAGAAGTTGCTGAAAGCAGTAAATTTCCCTTGCATTCTAGCAAGCACAAATGCAGCTTACATATGCACGTTGGACTGCTAGATGTCTTCCTGAAGATTTGATCATGTTGCTGGTGCTAGCACATTTCTAAACAAGCTCCTCTGAAAAGAAAAGCCAGGGAGCAATTCATCAATTGGTCTGTAAGGAAATATAAATGAATGGGAGTGGATTCACAGTGGGTTTTACCAGAGACTAAAGCTCTTGCAGTGCCACCAACACATGAACAAACCAATGAACACATGGCAATCTTGGGGAGGGAGATTGTCTTCCTCTGTGGGGATAGGCTGAGAAACTTGGGGCTGTTCAGCCCGGGGCAACCTTAATGCTGCTTTCCAGTATGTGAAAGGAACTTACAAGAAGGCTGAAGAGGGACATTTCATAGGGGTGTCTAGTGACAGGAAAAGGAGGAATGAATGCTTTTAAGGTGAGGGAGAGTAGGTTTAGATTGCATCGTAGGAAGTTCTTTGGTACAAGGGTAGTGAGACACTGGCATAGGTTGCCCAGGGAGGCTGTGGATGTGCCCTCCCTCCCCAGAGGTGTTCAAGGCCAGGTTGGACAAGGCCTTGAGCAACTTGGGCTGGTGGGAGGTGTCCCTGCCCATGGCAAGGGATTTGCAACTGGATGATCTTTATGGTCCCTTCCAACATAAACCATTCTGTGAATCTAAGGAATCTCTTCCAATCTAAGACATTCTATGATTTGTTATCTTTCTGCCCTAGCTTTTGCATTTTGAAAGAAAATATTTAAATAACTTCATAAGTCATTGGAATTTCCACCCCACCCCCTCCCCGCTTCTAAACACATACAGGGTTGGTTTATTTTGGTTATGATATTGCAGTCTATGCATATGAAGTCTATAACTAGAAGCAGCGAGTTGAGAGGAGGACACTAGGCTTTCCGAAATGCTCTCCCATCGAATATGAGACATGGGAGCATCCAACTTGTTTGAACAATGAAAACTCTCTTCTGTCCTATGTAAAAATAGATCACAGTGCAGTGACCTCGGAGGCAGAGAGAAAGATGGAAAAGGATGTGTGTTTCTCTGAAACTCCTGGCTACACTGTGTCAAAGGATGACAAATCTGAATTGTACTGCTTCCTGTGTTCTTTGAGTTAGAGCTTGGTGTGTGCCACACTGTTTTGACCTCTTCAAGATTTTGTAATTTAATTAGCAGATTTTCTTTTTTCCTATCCAGCCCATTTTAAGGAAAAAAAGAAAAGAATAGTCATATGCCGCTGTGATAGCACTGCATTCTCCTCTGAGTCCAATTGCATCTTTTGTATGCAGTTGGTATGAAAGCATTCTTGTATGAATTTCAACCAGAAGGATATAAAACCGGTAAGCAGTGTGAACCAACTGGGATTAAAGACTGCCCAGACTAGCTGGACAAAAGGACTCCTCAGTCACTAATTGATAGGCTCGGTGCTTGCCGCACCTGCCTTTCTCAGCCTGTCCCAATTGAATTAGTTAGCACGACGATTGGCAGAGGGAGAGGGAATTTTTCACCCGGAGGTCGGAGAGGCAGGCTGGAAGTGATTTAACGATGTCGTGGTCTGATAGTTCAGCACGGATGTGTCTCTATTGCCGTCAGTCAGCGTCTCTACATGTGAAGGAAAAGCTCTTTTCTTACTGCCATCCTTTTTTTCACAAGCCTAGTGAGCACTTGCCGTAGCTGGCAAAAGTTAGGTGTCCTGGCTAAGCTGGGACTTCCTCTGTAGGCCGTGGGGAGAGGTATTTTGGGAGTGATTCATATTGGTGTAAGAGATGTGTCTGAAATAGATGAGATGAGTCATCCTCTGAAAGTACCTGCCACTCCACTGATGGTAGAGGGAGCCCTAGATGACTAACTTACCCTAGATAGCTGCATTCTGCACTGCTAAGTGATGTGAGAGAGAACTCAGCACTGCTGTCTTGTAAGGAAAAGAGGTTCAAGCATACAAGTGTGATGAAAAAGTCTGAAAGACCACTATATGCTGAAAAAAGAGGGGGGCCTGCATTGCTGTCCTGCTGCAGCTTTCATATAAATGTTGATTCTAGGTTCTGTTAAATTAATCCATATTAAGGGGAGGAAAGATGTTTCTTCAGTGTGAAAATCCCACTGGGAAGGAATAGTGTAACAAGCCACAGTAGGGAAGTGATTGTCCCCCTGTACTCAGCAGTTTCAAAGAGGCAGGGATGGGGTGCTGAGGGACATGGTTGAGCACCAGGGTTGGTAGAGTTAGAGAATGGTTGGACTCAATGACCTTACACATCTTTTCCAACTGAAACAAAACACTTCTATGTTATTTAGATCATACAGAGGTGTGAAGCAATGTCCATGATACCTACTCTGCATCAGTTTCCACTGTTGAAATGGCTTTGTAAGGAAACTGCTTTGTATTTACACCAGTGGAGCTGGATGTAGAAGCCATTACCCTTGGTGTTTGTATTTACACCAGTGGAACTGGCTGAAGAAGCTAGCAAGTTTGCCTTCATTGGTTGCTCTGTGCTTAAATCATAAACAATTCCAGTCTCTCCTGTGTCTGTGGAGCTTTGAGTAGTGAGCTGCTGGCTGGCACAGACATCATAAGACCCTTTTCATTTAGCATTACACTCCTAGCACTAGAATGCAAGGCTCTGTATGGATCAAACAGCCCACTGCATCTTTATAGTCTTCTGTTGGTCAACAGCTGCTTTGAAGATGATCAGGGGGTTGGAGCACCTCTCCTACAAAGACAGGCTGAGGGAGCTGGGGTTGTTGGCCTGGGGAAGTGAAGACTCCAGGGAGACCTAATAGCTGCATTTCAGTGTCCAAAGGGGACCTGTGGGAAGGCTGGGGAGGGACTGGTTAGAAAGGCTTCCAGTGACAGGATATGGTGCAGTGGTTTGAAACTGGAACAGCGCAGATTTAGGTTGGACATTAAGAAGTTGTTCTTTAAGGGTGGTGGAACACTGGAATAGGTTGCCCAGAGATGTGTTGGAGACATTCAGGGTCAGTCTTGGTGGGGCTCTGAGGAACCTGATCGAGTTGGAGATGTCTCTGTTCACTGGAGGGACACAAGGTGACCTTTGAGGGTCCCTTCCAACCTAATGCGCTCTATGATTCTATGATGATTCTACCCAAAGCACCACACTTGTGCTCTGAGAGTACAGTGGTTGGTGAGATTGCTTTATGCAGCTCATACAGGAGTGGGAAATCTAGAAACCTGAACTGACTTGCCACAGTTTGAAAAATCATCTGTAGAGTTCAGGAACATACTGACATTGTAAGATGAGATCCCAAGATTTTCCTTTCCTGTAATATGGAAGTACAAGTTTATAGGTGAAACACAAAACCAGAGGATGAAGAAGATCACAGAACAAATTTCAGCCTTGATCAATCATCTTTGCACACAGTAACAGGATGTTTACCCTATTGCCTTGGGTGGGAAGGTTCCAGGCTTTCAGGGAGAAAAGGAGGCAAGTTGCAGAAGATGAAATAGGACAAGAGGGAACAGATTGAAGCTTGAGGAGGGCAGATATAGACTGAATTTTAGGAAGAAATGCTTTCCAGTGAGGGTTGGGAGACACTGGAACAGGTTGCCCAGAGAGTTTGTGCATGTCCCCTCCCTGGTGGTGTTCAAGGCCAGGTGTTCAAGGCTGCTTGAGTAGCCTGGGCAGGTGGGAAGTGTCCCTGCCCATGGCAGGGGGTTGGATCCAGGTGATCTTGAAGGTCCCTTCCAACCCAACCCATTCTATGGATCTATGAATAAGACAAATGACAACTGTAAGTGCCTCACACTTCAAAAATAAATCTAAAATGGTAGCCATAATAAATAGTGGCTGTGTTCACCAAAGACGACAGACAGCCTTGAATCTGTCGGATACCTTTGAATTTGAGACTTTGGTAACTCTCGTTTTAAAGACAAAGGAAGGTAAAATTGCCAAGGACACAAGGGTGTACCCAGGGGAACAACAACATCATTTATAGTCGCCAGAGTTGTTGGTGAGGCTGGCTTGCTAGATGCCTGATAACAAGGAAGACCAATCTGTCACTGTATGGGTCCATAAAGAAGATTTGTCTCTAACAGGGAGCATTAAGCAGGGTAATGGAAATGACTGGAGCAGCTACTGAATTAATTTTCATTTAAAACATATTCTTACTTAAAGATAACAACTGGCTGGGCAGTGTGGCAAGTGTTGTGTCAGAGTGTTTCAAAAAGGGATGATTGGGAATATAAACCTGAGTCTGCTGTCAGCTAGCATCTCCCTTACCTAGGGCACAACTTTTAAGTGGTGCATAATTGCAGGTTGGACTCCACGGTGGACTCCTGAAATCATTACCTCATCCCAACTGCTCTTATGTGATAGCAAAATGTAATTGTTTCCCCAGAGGATGACAAACGTGGTTCATTAGATCTGATCTCTTTTTCATACTGCTGTTGCTACTTCAGAATACTTTCTGGCAAATCAAAAGGAGACTGCTAGTTTGGAGCATTTCTCTGACAGTTTGAAATCCCCAAGCCTTAGCTTGGAGCTTGGCAGTGAGTGCTCTGCAGTAGTACCATGAGAGCTGAAATAATCAACAATAGAAACCTCTTCTCATGTCTGAAATCCATAGATAGAAAGAGCATGTATATATAAATATTTCCCTTTAATATTTCACATTGTGCTTCCACTTAGGCAGTTGAAAGTTCTTTCACTGAGGGTGGACAGAAGCCAAGCCCGGGGATCAATAATAAATCATTTACATTCAATCCCTCCACTAAGGTACCCTGCAATTTCATAAAGAGTGAGCCCATGTTCTGAGAATACATAAGGACTGCTAAAATTAGCTTGCCTTAACATGCCTGGGAACAACACATGAAGCTGCTGGTGCAGTTTCTCTGACAAGCTGATTGTGTTCTTCACTGTTCTCAACAGTTAAATGCATTTTTTCCCTATTTTTTTCTCTTAGAACTGCTTCCAGATTAAAAATTCTGAACAATGTTGACTGGTGAAGGCTGTAGAACAACTACTGCTACAATAAACAGGATTAGTTTGGGATTACTTTCTCTACAAAGGCTCTGCAGCAGTGCCTTACTCCTTCTTGCTGAGAAACATCAACCCTTGCAGGTCTCCATGGTTATCTCACAGAATGAAAAGTAAAAGCATTCTGGGATGATTACATAAAAACATGTAAAGGGTAAATGCAAACTAAAAACCAGGGTTTGAGGACTAAACAGCACATTTTCAGATGCCTGAGTTTCTGTTTGTGTCTGTAGATGAATAGAGATGAATAGAAGCCTTAAACCCTGCAGCAGGGGATGGACCTTGACTTGAGGAAGATACATAATAGGTCTTAGCGATCCCTGCCATGCTCTCGTGAGACCCCACCTGCAGTACCAGTTCTGGTGCCCACAACACAAGACAGACATAAAAGTTCTGAAGCAGGCCCAGAGGAGGCCACAAAAATAATCGGAGGGCAGGAGAACCCCTCCTTGTGGAGTTGGGGCTGTTCAGCAAGGAGAAGAGAAGGCTCTGGGAAGACCTTAGAGCAGCTTCCAGTACTTGTAGCAGCTGCAGGAGAGCTGGGGAGGGACTTTGGACAAGGGCTTGGAGTGATAGGATGAGGGTGAATGGATTGAACCTGGAAGCAGACTTAGGCTGGAGATTAAGAAGAAATTCTTGACAGTGAGGGTGGTGAGATGCTGGAACAGGTTGCCCAGGGTGGTCCTGGATGCCCCCTCCTTGGAGGTGCTCAAGGCCAGGCTGGATGAGTCCTTGAGCAACCTGGGCTGGTGGGAGGGTTGGAACTGGATGATCTTTGAGGTACCTTTCAACCCAAACCCTACTGTGAATCTATGAATCTATGATTTATTTGTAGATCTTTTGATCCTGCACCTACCTATTTGATTAAAGCAACAAGAAATGATAATTAGCTGGACTGTATTTGGAAACTACAGCAGTGGCTTAATTCTTTGATTTAAACATCATCAGAGAACAAAATATTCCATAGTCCCAAAGCACCTGTACAAAAGAGCTGCAAGAGCGCAGCTAAGGCAGGGCTTGCATATGGCTGTGCATACCATTAGAGCTGGGGACGTGTGGATGTCTGCCATGTGCTGTAAATGGAAGATACATAAATTAGAATCACTCAGGCATAGTGTTGCTGACATCAATCCCTTCTCCACTGCTTTTCACTTAGGAGCACATGTGCTCTGTGTGCCTGCTCTTGTTTCAGGGAGATCTCAGACAGCAGCAAACATCCTGCACGCAGTGGCTTGCAGCTGTACAGAAGCCATGAGCTGTGTTTCTCTGTATTGATTACAGGTGTGTTATGTTTGCAGACAATTCAAAGCTGGGAGGTCTGAAATACACCCAAGAGAGGTTTAGTTTAGATGTAGAGAAATAGTCTGAGAAAGCCAGGCTGCAGTTCGTGGCCCAGTTCAAGGCACTGCTCTCTGTAGCTCTGCAGTGTAGCATGAGGAATGGAGAGTGGCGCTTAGGTTAAGCGTGAGGCAATAACGTTTTGGTACTACAAAAAAGAGACGTGACAAATATCAAATATTTAAAAGACATGAAAGTAGAAAGAGAAGAAGCTGTCCTGTGGGCTAATGGGAGGAGGAAAATGTAAAATGGCTTAAATCATAGGAAAATGTCAGGCTCAACAGTAGCATTAGATTATTTTCGGTAGGCATATCAAAAGCACTGGGACTGCGGAGGCTTCTCTGCCTGCTTGTTTATGACAAGCTGGTCAGACAAGTATCTGTCAGATAGAATAGAAACTGCCTTGGGACTAGCTGTGTCTTTGAATACCTACAGGCTCTGGACTCTATTATTATTCAATATGGTAATAAAACTTCCCAAGCAGTTTCATGCAAATATGCATAAAGATACAATTTGAAAGGAGCACAAAAGCCTTTAACACTGCATGAGATATGCAATTTTCCTCCAACAGAAAATCCACTGGTGGCTGTGGTGAAGTAAATAGTCAAGCTTCTAATTTAGCTTTGATTTCATATTGTCATCTCAGTGTCACTCCTTCTTCACAATATCTCATCCAACCCACAGATCCCTGTATCAGAACAATACCTTTCCCCCCTTCCTCCTCCTTGGCAGGTTGGGACAACACAGAAAAGGAAACAGAAGCTGCCATGGACAACAAACTCAATTGAAGTTGAAAATACGATGCTGCTGTTGGAAAGGTAAAGCTTATGCTGCGGTGCATGAACTAAACATCATATGTGAAGTGCTGGAGGTAGCTGTTACCCTACTTGGCATCAGCCTGGCTACTACAGGGCAGCCGACCATAGGAAGAATCACAGAATCAAAGAATTGTTTTCATTGGAAAAAACCTCTGAGATCATCCAGCCCAACCACTGACCCAACACCACCATGGCCACTAAACCATGTCCCTAAGTGCCATGGCCACACCTTTTCTGAACTCGTCCAGGGATGGGGACTCCACCTCCTCCCTGGGCAGCCTGTGCCAGTCCCTGACCACTCTTGCAGGAAGGAAATTTTTCCTGATCTCCAACCTGGCACAATTTCAGGCCATTTCCTCTTGTTCTATCACATGACACTAGAGAGAAGAGCCCAACCCCCCACCTCACTGCAACTTCCTCTCAGGGAGCTGTAGAGAGCAATGAGGTCTCTGTAAGAGACTAAATCTTGTCTCTCTTGATGTGACTCAACAGAGATAAAATCACCTGTGCTCTTTGCCCAGACAATAGCTGATATGTATTGGGCAGAAGCCACTGGATAACGACTCTCTGGATGTGCATAGACAAGATCATCTCTACCCATCAGCTATGCCAGAAAGAGAAGATGGTGAAAAGGAGAATGGTTGCACCACCTGGACATACACCTAAAAACCTGTACAGAAGACCAGAGCAATACCTGCTCAGGAGAAGGGAAAGACCTGGGCAATGCCACTCTGGAGAAAAATGAAGAAAACATGGGGAGAGAACAGGACAGAGACATCACCATGTGGCCTGGAAGAAGCAGGCAAGGAGGAACCCTCTCTCCGTGTCCTAAGTTCTGCCTGCTGCAACTCATGCAGCTGAAGAGGCTGCTCAGAGAAGGACTCAGACTTGGTCTTTGGGATCTCTCCCTCCCCTCCTCCAGCAGAGGACAGCACAGCCAACAAGGCAGCAGCCTTCCTCCACAGACCCAAACTATCTTGGGGGGTGGGGGGTGGTGATATAATTCTTCTCTCTCCCTCTTCTCTCTCTATTTTCTCTCTCTCTCTCTCTCCTGATCCATCCACTTTATTCTGTTAATAAATAGCCTCAAGGGCTGTTGATATTTTGGCCTCGTTTGTGCCTCTAATTTCATAACACAGGAATATTCAAAAGGACTGAGTCTCTTTCCCTCTCTGGACTGAGACTGTCTCCCCTCAGCCTCCTCTTTTCCATACTAAACAACCCCATGTCCCTCAGCAGCTCTTCCCCAGCCCTGTTCTCCAAACCCTTCACCAGTTTTGTTGCCCTTGTGTATATCCTCTCCAGCACCTCTATGTGTTTCTTGTAGTAAGGGGCCCAAAACTGAACCCAGTATTTGAGATGTGGCCTCACCAGTGCTGAGAACAGGGGGACAGTTGCTGCCCTGCTTCTGCTGGCCACACTGTTACTGATCCAGCCCAGGATGCCATTGGCCTTCTTGGCAATCTGAGCACACTGCTAGCTCATGTTCAGCTGCTGTCAACCAGCACCATGTAGTGGTTTGAGCCTTAACTGGGACTTAAGAGCTCAGATGGGGGCAAGGCTGAGAATCCCTTCCCCTGCTCCCCCCTCCTCCTCCCTCCCAACAGAGAGGAGAAAAAGAAAGGGAAGGAGCAAATCCACCAAGAAATTATTTGGAGTCAGCTTGGAAGTAGAGATAAAGAGTTGTCTTAAAATATATATATATATATATTACAATAACAGGGAAGGTTCACAAGGGCAAGGAACAAGGATGGATGGGAGCAAAAAAAAACACCAAGAATACAAAACCAGTCTCTCTCTGAAGAGGTGTGGAGGCAGCAGGAAGAAGGATCAGGCCTGACCACATGGCAGAGGAGCAGGAAGGCAGCTGCAGCAGCTCTCGTCCAGGAAAGGCAGGAGCCAAGAACAGAGCTAATGGCTGCAATGTCCTCCCTTTTATACCCTAGCTGGGCAGGGAGGGGGAGTGGAACTCAGATTCCCGGGGAAAACACCCTGCAGGGAGGGCACAGCACTCGCAAGCCCTCCCCACCCTGCTTCCAGGATCAGTGTTAACCCATCACACACCACTAGGTCATTTTTTGCCAGACAACTTTCCAGCCACTGTTCCCCTGAAAGAGTTTGGAAAATCTGACCCATAAGAGAGAGCAGAATGCAGAGTTGAAGTAGAAAGTGGGGAACTCTCCCTCTCATTTTGGTGCCTTGCTCTTTATCTGTATTTAGTGAAGAGTACTTAGTGTTTAATGAGATGTGTAAGTAGCTATCTGTGTACATAAAGAACACTGTGAGAGGGAACCCTTTAACTCCTCCAGTCATTGAAAGGCTGTTCCAAAGGCAGAAGCTGTCACTTAAGCAAGAAGATGGCAATTTCATTTTTTGTCAAAACCTATATTCAATTAGAGCTTCTGTCTAAAGTGAGACAAGCTCTATTATGTTGCTGTTTCTTTAACATTTCTGCGGGGAAATTTTAGGGATAGGTTACCCAAATATCATTCAGGGCTGCTCTTGATAGGCTGACTTTTGTTCTCAACAGGTCCATCACCAGTGAAGAGTCCAGTTCGAGGCCTGTGGCCATTGGTGCTCCCCAGGGAGCAGTACTGGGTCCAGTTTTGATCAGTATCTTCACCAATAATCTGGATGAGGGTACTGAGTGCACCCTCAGCAAGTTACTGACAATACCAAACTGGGGGTGGGGGGTGGCTGACAACCAGGCTCTGCTTTCTTCCAATGAGATCTAGACAGGCTCAGAGCTGGGGGAAGGGGAACCTCATGAGGTTCAATAAGGAAAAGTGCAGGGTCCTGCACCTGAAGAGGAACAACCCCAGGCACCAGTACAGACTGGTGGCTGCCCTGCTGGAGAGCAGCTCCATGGGGAAAGACCTTGGAGTGCTGGTGGACAGCAAGTTCTGCATGGGACAGCAATGTGCCCTGGGGGCCAAGAGAGCCAAGGGGATCCTGAGGTGCAGCAAGAAAAGTGTGGCCAGCAAGGCCTGGGGAGGTTCTGCTCCCCGTCTGCCCTGCCCTGCTGAGAGCACAGCTGCAATCCTGTGTCCAGTTTGGGGCTCCCCAGCTCAAGAGAGACAGGGAGCTGCTGGAGAGAGTCCAAGGGAGAGCCAGGAGGATGACTGCAGGACTGGAACATCTCTGATATGAAAAGAGACTGAGAGCCCTGGGGCTGTTTAGTCTGGAGAAGAGAAGGCTGAGAGGGATCTGATCAATGTCTCTCAATAGCTGAGGGGTGGGTGCCAGGCTCTTTGTGGTGGTGCCCAGTGATAGCACAAGGAACAACAGGTACAGGCTGGACCCCAGGAGGTTCCACCTCAACACAAGGACAAACTTCTTTACTGTGAGGGTGCTGGAGCCCTGGAGCAGACTGCCCAAAGAGGTTGTGGAGTCTCCTTCTCTGGAAAATTCAAAACCCACCTGGACATCTTCCTGTGTGACCTGCCCTGGGTGATGCTGCTCTGGCAGGAGGGTTGGACTGCATGATCTCTTGAAGTCCCTTCCAACCCCTACCATTCTGTGATTGTGTGACATTTCCAAACCCACATTTCTGTGATTTGTTTTATTTAATAGAGGCACCCCCACTCCCCACCTCACTGTCATTCTGTCCCTGTGTCCAGAATGTCTGCGGTGTAGTGGTCTTGTACTTGATTGCTCTCAGCAAATGTAGCAGGTACAGCTCTTGTGGAAGAGCTTTCCGGGACACCATACGCTGGGATGGTTAGGCCTGGTTACACTCGGGCTGTTTTCTGCCCATGGGCCTTGGTGAAAAGTGGCTGCCCCTGACACACACAAACCAGGAGGCTTCATGAGGCACCTCATGCTCTGCATTCTGTCAGGTATGGCCCAAATGTGCCTGTGATTAGACTGCACAATAGGCATATGCATAAAACCTGTACTTTAGCACTTGCTCATTGAACCAACATTCTTTACTAATCCACATTTCTAGAGCAAAAAGCCCAACGCAGACCCTGAGAGACAATTTATAGAGGGCAGGTGTTCATGGTCAGGTTGGATGAGGCCTTGAGCGGCCTGCTGCAGTGGGAGGTGTCCCTGCCCATGGCAGGGAGTTGAAACTGCATGAGCTTTAAGGTCCCTTCCAATCTAAACCATTCTCTGAATCTCTGAAAATCAAATGTGCTTAATTTTATAATGCTGACCTTTCCATCAGGCTGGGCTGCATCTTGCTGGGTGTCATACAAGCACATAACTCTTAATTTCCACCTCAAAATGCTTGAGTTTGCCTGATTCCAGTTTATCTGATGGAGAAAGACTGAGAGAATGGGGACTGTTTAGTTGGGAGGAGAGAGGGCTGAGAGGGGGTGTTATTGATGTCAACAAATATCTGAGGGGTGGGTGTCAAGAGGAAGGAGAGAGGCTCTTTTCAGTGGCACCCAATAACAGGACAAGCTATAAGCTGGAACACAGAAGGTTCCACCTCAACATGAGGAGAAACTTCTTTACTGTGAGGGTGCAGAGCCCTATGGCAGGCCGCCCAGAGAGGTTGTGGAGTCTCCTTCTCTGGAGACTTTCAAAACCAGTCTGGGTGCATTCCTGTGTGACCTGTCCTGGATGACCCTGCTCTGGCAGGGGGTTGGACTGGATGATCCCTGGAGGTCCCTTCCAACCCCTACCATTCTGTGGATCTGTGATCTGTGATTCTATGATGCTGATGTAATTTGCTGAAATGAAGGGCACTGAGAAATGACTGATTCATGTTACTGCCACAAACCAGAGGTGTTGCACTGCAGAAGATGTCTCCAAACAAAAAGGAGAAGTGATCTCATGCAATGGCTTTCAGCTGGGATGTTTTCTGATACCCCACATCACTTACCTCCCTTCATCCAGTGAGTAGAGAGCTTTCCAGACTGAAATGACTCAGGGTTTTGCACAGCTATTCAGTGCAATCAAAGGACTTTTGAGAGCACTGAAAACCACAGCAGAAAGGAAGTTTTAGGTAATTAGCATGATGCCATTTGAGGAGCAAGGTTTGAAGCTTGCTGTTTGGGTCTTTTTCTGCTCTTTTGGACAGCATATATGTGACACAGGCTATTAACAAGGGTTGAAAGTGTATTTGCAGCCTTTATTACGAAAGGAGATCTCATTTGAACAAGGAGTTAGTGGAAACCTGCTGTCATAGCAGGACAGGAGACATAGGGACAAGCTGCAACACTGGAAAATAAACAACTGTCAAACCAGATAAAAGAACGTTAAGATCATACAGATAGGGCAAGCAGAGTGTCCTTTTGTTTTCATTGTGTAAACCACAAAGAGGGTGAATCTCTCAGGCTGCTAGAGTTGGGGCTGTTCAGCCTAGAGAAGAGAAGGATCTGGGGAGAACTTAGAGCAGCCTTCCAGTACCTGCAGGGACTACAAGAAACCTGGGGAGGGACTTTCTACAAGGGCTTGCAGTGATAGGACGAGGGGCACTGGTTTGAATCTGGAGATTAGGAAGACATTCAGCTGGAGTTTAGAAAGAAATTCTTGACAGTGAGGGTGGTGAGACACTGGAACAGGTTGCCCAGGGAGGTCATGGATGCCTCGTCTCTGGAAGCATTCAAGGCCAAGTTGGATGAGGCCTGGAGCAACCTGGGCTGGTGGGAGGTGTCCCTGCCCAGGGCAGGGGTGTTGGAACTGGATGATCTTGAAGGTCCTTTCCAACCCAAACCATTCTGTGATTCTATGACTTTACCTTAACTCACTATCAGCATCTAAGTGACTCCTCTCTATTTCTAAGCAGTGCAGAGATCATTTCAGCTTGCACAACAGTATCCCAAGTAGCTCTCGTGTCCAAGGAATAAATATTTGAGTCAAAGGCTGGAGTGTGTGCAGGCAGCAATGTCTGTGAAGCAGTATTGGAAAGCTGTCTTTAGTAAAAAGTTTTCAAATTTGAGAAATTTAATTGCTTTTCTCAATTTCCTGTGAGACACAAAGAAAAATCTAAGACATTTTCCCCATTATGTGCAAGTGACAGCAGACTCATCTGTTAAAATAAGCATCAGTTTCCTCATTAGAAGATCTTACCTGGATTCTTCTAAAACATAATTTATCTTCTGTTGAGTAGTAGATTCCCCAAAATAATTACCGTCTGCTGGAACGTATTTGCATCTTTCACACTTAATTTATCAAGTAGCATCTTTACATTCTTCTTCTTGCTCTCATTTCACCTGACTTTTAATTTCACAATAAAAGAAAGGGAAAAAATCGCTCTTCTTTTTAACTTGAACTAACTGTAGTCTGATATCTGATGTGGTTTTTCAGCCTGGAGAAGAGAAGGCTGAGATGGGGCCTCAACCACCTCCCTGGGCAACCTGTTGCAGTGTTCCACCACCCTCATGGTAAAGAACTTCCTCCTAATTTCCAACCTAAATCTCTTCTCTAATTTCAGATCATTGCCCCTCATCATGTCACTGTCCCTCTCCAGCCTTCTTGTAGCCCCTTCAGGTACTGTCAGGCCATGATTAAGTCTCCCTGGAGCTTCCTCTTCTCCAGGCTGAACAACCCCAGCTCCCTCAGCCTGTCCTCATAGGAGAAATGCTCCAGCCCCTTGATCATTTTTGTGACCCTCCTCTGGACACCTGATACAGTGTGTTTAGGTCAAGGCAGGCAGTGTCCTGAAGGTCTGGAGAAGATGGAGACTACACAACAAATGCATTAAAAGTGGCTTGGAAGTAGAAGAGAGAAAGAGGAAGACAACTTGTACAGCTTGTCTACATGGCAGCCAAAACCCCACAAAAGCGTGACAACAATTGATAAAGACTGTAAATGGTGTACAGAAAAAGAGGAGAATTTTGTATTTCAGTGAACAAGACATAGACCTGAGGATGAAATGAAGACAAATTAAATTGGTCAGGTCTAGGACTTGGTTCTTGTGGTGTTAAATTTCCTCCTTGAAACAGACCTGCTCAAGGTGAAAGGAAGAAGCCCCTCTGTGTGGAACCTCCCCCCAGTAGCTGGTCACTAATGATCAGTCCTGGACAGATGTAAGGTGGAACTCAACAGATCTCTGGTTCAACAACATACCATGATGGAGGAACTTGTGTGAGCATCCTGTCTGCCCTGCTCTGTAGTGGACAGGACATTCTTGAAGCAATTCCTCACTGGATTGCATTTCTTTCCTGCCTGTTACATATGGTTGCACCCTTGGGGCCCAGGTTTCTTTTTTTCCTGTTCTTCACTTGAAATCGTCTTTAAGGAGTGAACCAAAGCTAGGAGATAGACAGTTTGGGAGCACGGATGTGAGTCCTGTGCTTGTGAGGGAGGAACAGGAGGGGAACCAGGAGAATTTGGAAAATTATGTGTTCAGCACATCTGTTCTTTCTGCTTGCTTGCTCTCTCTGTACCGTTTGTTTTGCTGCTGAATGCACCATAGAAGAAAAATCTATATCTATTTGTGTCTGGGGAGCAGTGCAAGGTGGGCATTCCAGCCCCACCGGAGAGAGAGAGTTTGAAGGCATTCCATACAGCTTGAGGTATTCATTTTCATAATGCAAAATGAAAATTAAGGAAAGATTTCTAATTTTCATGTAGTCAAAGAAAAGAAGGAGTTTAATCAGACAGAACCAGAGAATCGCCTGGGTAGACCACCCAGGGACCTGGTGGAGTCCCCATCCCTAGAGATGTTCGAGAACCATATGGCCATAGCACCCGGGGACATGGTTTAGTGGCCATGGTGGGTTTGGGTCATCAACTGGGTCTTAGAGAACGTTTCCAACTGAAACAATTCCATGATTCATAGAATTCCATGGTTCTATAATATGGTTTAGCACCAGCCTTGGCAGAGTTAGATAATGGTTGGACTCAATGATCTTAAAGGTCTTTTCCAACTGAAGTGATTCTGTGATTTTCTTTAGAAATGGTCTCGTTTTCTCTTTATTCCCTTTCTTGCCATGAGCTCTTTTTATCTTCCCTAGCTAAACTTCCCCCCTTTTATGAATATTTATCTTCTTATCTGCCATATAGTAATTTAGAATAGGGAAAAAAAAGCTAATTTTAAAGAGTTCTCCAAACAATAGGCCCTAGCTGCAAACCAACAAAGCCACAATACTCAGTATTCCAGGCTGAGCCTAACAGTTCATCCTCTGTGGCTCCCAGGACTTCCACTTAGCTCTAAAATAAATGGGCACAGTCCCAAATACTAAGGCTGACTTGTTATCTCTGTATGTACTCTTCAGATAACAGACATTAAATAATTCACTATACAAAGTCTTCTTTCAATTAAAATAGTAAAACTGATAAAGAAGTTTACTTCACTTTTGGGAGCGGATCTCTGGCTTGTAATTGCATTAATTACAAATACACACAGTTCAAAACTTATTCAAATGCAAATTTTCTTAATGAGAAGAAAGCAACTGGGAGTATCATTTGTAGTTGTGGCACTTAATGAAAGTATTTGATTTTGTTTTAATTGCACTTTTAATAAAATAAAGTGCTCTCCCAGTGATGAGATTGCACTCATACAGCAGTGCTGCAGCTTCCAGAGGTGGATGGTGGATAGATCACACAGTGCTAGGCCCTCAATGCAGACAAGGGAAGCAAACAAGCCTTGCTCCTGGGCAGAGCTGTATGTGGTGAGGTGCTGGCCTCTGGCTAATGGCAGCATGCCACAGGATGTCACCAAGGGCACAGAAGTTATGGAATCACAGAATGTTATGGGTTAGAAGGGACATTTAAAGGTCATCTAGTCCAGCTCCCCTGCACTCAGTGGGGATTTCTTCAAGCAGAGCACATTGCTCAGAGCCTTGTCCAACCTGACTTGAAATGTTTCCAGGGATGGGGTCTCTACCACCTCTCTGGGCAACCTGCGTGTTCCGCCATGCTCAGGAAAAAACAGTTTCCCCTCTGTGTAGTCTAAATCTCACCTCTCTTAGATTAAAGCCATTGCCCCTTGTCCTGTCACAACAGGCCCTGATAAAAATGTCCTCATCTCTTGTACAGACCCCCTTAAGTACTGAAAGGCTGCAGTAAGATCTCCCTGGAGCCCCAACTCTCTCAGCCCTTCTTCATAAGAGAGGTGTTCCAGCCCACTGATCATTTTCATTGCCCTCCTCTGGATTAACAGGTCCATGTCTTACTTGTGCTGGAGATTCCAGACCTGGACACAGTGCTCCAGGTGAGGTCTCACCAGAGCAGAGTGGAGTGGCAGAATCACCTCTGCTTCTTTTGATGTAGCCCAAGCTATGGTTAAAATCATATTCCTTTACAACCACAAGAGGGGAAGTAAATAAAGTGATGTCTGAGCCCCACTGGTTTTATCACTTCAGATCACAGAGAAGGGACTTGGAGAGAGCCATTTGAGAGCATCTGGTCCATTGTGTCTCTACCAATTCTAGTGCAAGTATTACTAATTGTTAGGAAAAGACCTTCAGGCAAGATAGAATCATAGAATTGTTTCAGTTGGAAAAGACCTTCTAAGCTCATCCAGTCCAAGCCCTCTGCCAGAGCAGAGTCACACAGGAACACATCCAGGAGGGTTTGGAAAGTCTCCAGAGCAGGAGACTCCACAACCTCTCAGGGCAGCCTGATCCAGGGCTCGGCACCCTCACAGGGACAGAGGTTTCCCTCCTGTTCCCCTGGCACCTCCCCTGCTCCAGCTTGCCCCTAGTGCCTCTTGTGTTGTCCTTGGACATCCCTGAGCAGAGCCTGGCTCCAGCCCTGCACATCTTTATCCCCAGCAAGGAGGGCAGCCCTCAGGCTCCTCTGCTCCAAGCTCCGAGCTCCATCTCCCTCAGCTTGGCCTCACAGGGAGATGTTGCACTGCCTGCAGCAGCTCTGTGCCTCTGGGATGGATTCTCTCAAGCAGTTCCCTGAGGTTCTTCTTCAGCTGACGGGCCCAGAAGTGGACACAAGATTCCAGATGTGGCCTCATCAGGGCAGAGTAGAGCAGGACATCTTAAATGGATATCTGCAGTTGCTTAGAAGTCCACTCACATGAACAAACCCAAATGTAAATGCATTTCCCTATAAAAAAAAAAAAGAAAAAGAAAGTAATTCACTACTGAAAAACTCTGCTAAGGCAGTGAACACATCCCAGGCATTTCTTGTGCCCTTTCAGAATGGGAAAGTCAACAAATATTAGGCTTTCAGAAAACCATGAAATGAAGAGTTATTTCAAGTCCTCAAATAACCTTAATTCTGCCTTGTTTGAACAATGACCCAATAGACACACAACTGCCCTCTTTTTGTCTCAAAAGCTGAACTGAAAGTGAAGCTGCTGAGGTTTTCTTTTGCCTTCAGACAAAACCAGTACACCCCAGCCATTCAATCTACAGCTACCTCCCCCCTCTCTTCCCACCTCTTTACCCTGATGCAAATGTACAGTGGAATACTTTTTGGGGGGGTGTTTTTTCCATTAATCTCTACAGAAATTGTATTTATCTCCAGCTTCAGTGCTGACAAAGCTTTCAAGCACAAAGACCTGTGAGGTGGGAGCTGTCCCTGTCCATGGTAGGGGAATTGGAACTAGGTGATCTTTAAGGTCCCCTCTAGCTCAAGCCATTCTATGATTCTATGACCATAGTCACCCTCTTCCATCAAAGTGCTGAAGTGTAGTATCTTGTATCTCTTAGGCAGTAGCACATCTCTTTTTCTTTAATCACCTGCAAGGTCTTATAGAGGGGATCCTGTTCCTCCTGTGCAGACTATTCCCTGATACCTCCTCTTGGACCCACACCTTACCCACCTAGAATCACAGAATTGTAGGGGCTAGAAGGGAGCTCTGAAGATGAAATCAAGTCCAACCCCCCCTGCCAGAGCAGGGTCACCCAGGGCAGGTCACACAGGAACATATCCAGGTGGGGATGTAAAGTCTCCAGAGAAGGAGACTCCACAACCTGTCTAGGCAGGCTGCTCCAGGGCTCTGCACCCTCACAGTAAAGAAGTTCCATGGTTTTATGTACCTGCTTAATATGTTCTTGCAGTGGGGTGGCAAGGATTCCACCACCTCCCTGCTTAACCTTTTTTAAGGCTTATAATTAGAAGACAAGCTGTTGATAAACATCCCCTTAAGCATGACTGAAAAAAACCATCATGTTCACTGAAAAGTAATTGTATGGTATTTTCATCCTCTCGATAGAAAGGAGTGCTCTGGCCTCAGGGTAAATATCTGAGAGTTGGTGGTCGATGTCTAGACTCATCAACCTAGATTCCCTTTATAGCCAGCTGGAAGAAACAGGCACCTCCAGGATGTGAATCATCAGTCTGTCTTGGAAGTGATGAGGGGTGGAGAAGGATTGCTTGCTGAAATACATGCTGCAGAAAGGGACTGGCATTGTACAGGAGATGGAATTCCTGTTCTGTAGGAAATGGATTTAAAGACCTTACCTTCTTCAGTACAAGAATTAAGAAGAAAACTTTCAGAAGTCCAAGAAAATGACCTGTTTAAGAATTCACTCTGGTCAGTAAAATGGAGGAAGTTTTTTCTGATGTTCATAGATTGTGCTAATTTATTGTCACCATTCTGCATCTGGGTCGAGGCAATCCCAGGCACAAATCCAGGCTGGGCAGTGACTGGCTGGAAAGCAGCCCTGAGGAGAGAGACTTGGGGGTGCTGGTGGAGGAGAAGCTCAACAGGAGCTCTCAATGCGCACTTGCAGCCCGGAAAGCCAAACAGATCCTGGGCTGCAGCAAGAGAAGTGTGGCCAGCAAGGCAAGTGAGATGATTCTCCCCCTCTGCTCAGCTCTGCTGAGACCCCACCTGGAGAACTGCCTCCAGTTCTGGAGCCCCTACTACAAGAGGGATCTGGAGGTGCTGGAAGGTGTCCAGAGCAGGGCCAGGAGGATGAGCAGAGGGCTGGTGCTGCTCTCCTGTGAGGACAGACTGAAGGAGTTGGGGCTGTTCAGTCTGGAGAAGAGAAGGCTCCCAGGTGACCTCATTGTGGCCTTCCAGGATCTGAAGGGGGCTACAAGAAGGCTGGGGAGGGACTGCTCAGGATCTCAGGCAGTGATAGGACTAGGGGGGATGGAATGAAGCTGGAGGTGGGGAGACTCAGGCTGGAGGTGAGGAGGAAGTTCTTCCCCATGAGAGTGGTGAAGCCCTGGAATGGGTTGTGCAGGGAGGTGGTTGGGGCCCCGTCCCTGGAGGTGTTTAAGACCAGGCTGGATGAGGCTCTGGCCAGCCTGATCTAGAGTGGGGTGTCCCTGCCCATGGCAGGGAGGGTGTTGGAACTGGATGATACTTGTGGTCCCTTCCAACCCAGACTGATACTATGATACTCTTGAAGGAGATAACCTTCAAGATGGATGCCCCTTCCCTGAAGGTTCATTGATTCACAGAATGGGTTGGAGTTGGAAGGGACCTTGAAGACCATCCAACTCCAAACCCCTGCCATGGGCAGGGACACCTCCCACCAGCCCAGGTTGCTCAAGGCCTGGTGATGGCCCTGAACCCCCAGGGAGGGGGCATCCACAGACTCCCTGGGTGACCTGTTCCAGGGTCTCACCACTTTCACTATAAAGAATTTATTCCTAAAATCCAGTCTGAATCCCCATCCTCATGCTTCAAGTGTTGAAGGCCAGGCTGGATGAGGCCTTGAGCAGCCTGGTCTGTTGGGAGGTGCCCCTGCCCCTGGAAAGAGGGTTAGGACAGGTCCCTTTAAGGTCCCTTCCAACCCAAACCATTCTATGACCAGTAGCCTGAAGTCCCTGCATTGAAGTGACCGAGTAGGGACAAAAACCCTGAACAGAATACAGAGAATTTGTGTTGATTCCCCTGTAAAAACTGAGGCAGAGATTGGAATTTTGTGTCAGAAATGAATGATGGCCATCAACTGAGACTGCAGAGCTGGTGCATTGAGCTAGAGTATGACAACAATGAGCTGTGACAGGCTGACTGAGTCAGGGAAAGTTTCACAGAATTGGGTGTCTGGAAGGAAGACATCAAAGCTGACAAATGACTTCCAGCTAACTTGTTTCCTTTTCCAAGGCATGTTCCAGTGATGCTGAGGGACAGATGTTAAATGGAGCTAGACAGGACTGAGCACACTGCAGTAAATATCTTGCTGATAGAATGGTTTACACAGCAGGAGGAGAGGAGAGAAATGTTTAGGACAATCTGAACAATGTTGGACTTTGTGGAGACATACAAGGTGGAGTTCAGCTGATCTGTTGGGGAGCTGCCTACAACACAGTATTTACACTACAGAGTAGCAAATCCACTTCTCAGTCAATGGAGAGAGGTACACATTTCTCGGGCATGTTTTACATACATATCATAGAATCATGGAATTGTTAAGGTTGGAAAAGACCCCCAAGATCATGGAGTCCAATCTTCAACCCAACACCCCCATGGCCACTAAGCCATGTCCCAAAGTGCCATGGCCACAGGTTTCTTGAACACCCCCTGGGACGGTGAGTCCACCACCTGCCTGGGCAGCCTGTGCCAATTCCTGACCACTCTTTCAAGAAAAGAAATTTTTCCTAATGTTGAACCTAAACATCCCCTGGTGCAACTTGAGCCCAACTCCTCTCATCCTGTCATCTGGTACTAGGGAGAAGAGACCAACCCCCACCTCACTGCCACCTCCTCTCAGGGATCTGTAGAGGGCAATGAGGTCTCTCCTCAGCCTCCTCTTCTCCAGACTAAATAGCCCCAGTCCCCTCAGCTGCTCCTCCCCAGCCCTGCTCTGCAGAAAGACTTTGTCAGCTTTCTCTGGACACACCCCAGCACCTCAATGTCTTTCTTGTAATGAGGGCCAAAACCAAACCCAGTAGTCAAGGTGTGGCCCCGAATGGTTATAGAGGTTTGGGAAGTGTGGTGTGCCTGTAGGTAGCAGCTAGATCCTGGCCTTCACCATACTCCTCTGGTTTCCAGAAAGAGGCAGATCTTCAGGCACACTGCTGAGCTCTCAGTGCTTGGTGTGGTTACACCAAGAACCAGTGAGATTTCAAAGAGCAGATGAACATTGTGCAGTGAAGGTAAAAAAGCCCTTGTTATATTTGGAAAATGCTGGGGCATGGATCATGTTCTGGCAACTTTACTGCAAAAGCAGAGGGAGAAACATGGCAGAAGTCTCTGTGGCACAACTGTTAGAAATAGCAGAGTTAATGACCAAATAACTCAAACAGAAACTACTGAATCAACACCAAAAATGATGAATAGCTGACATGTCCATCTCTGGAGACATTCATAATCCACCTGGATGTGTTCCTCTGTGACCTTGTCTAGGTGAACTTGCCTTGGCAGGGGGGTCTGACTCGATGACCTCTGGAGGTCACCTCCAACCCCTACCATCTGTGATTCTGTGATTCTGTGACACAGAGAATCAGGTGGGACAAGTAATTAATCTAATGGAGTAAGGGAAAAAATTATATCAGAAAGAACTGCACAAACTGGATTGTGTTATCCAAACTTGTAGCTGGAAGGTTTAAATGATGAGCCATGTTCTTCCTGCCCTCATTTATAGTTCTACTCTTGCCTTGGGAGACATATTGAAGAGTCTATCAGAGATGAAATGAAAGGCTGCAGCTATGTGTGATTGTTTCATGAGATAAGATTGCCTTCTGAACAGGATTCACTGAAACAGCCAAATTCATAAGCAGTTTGGACAGCAGTTTTTAATGTTTAGCCATTTCCATGCTCTGAATATCAGCTGCTGTTCTGCTTTGGAAGTGCCTCATTGCTCAGCATTTCAGGAAGAGGACACAGTGGTTAGCGCAGGCCTGGGACACCTCTGCTGGGAGGACAGGCTGAGGGAGCCGGGGGTGTACAGCCTGGAGAAGAGAAGGCTCTGGGGGACCTCAGAGCTATCTTCCAATACCTGAAGGGATCCTGCAGGAAGGCTGCAGAGAGACTTTTCCTGAGGTGTCTAGAGACAGAACAAAGGGGAAAGGTTTGAAGCTGAGGTAGAGCAAGGTTAGAGTGGAGCTGAGGAAGAAGCTCTTCAGTAGGTAGCTGAGAGGTGTCCCTGCCCGTGGCAGGGGGTTGGAGTAGATATCTTTAAGGTGCTTTCCAACCTAAGCCATTCTAGGATTCTAAGGCATTCAAGAGCTTTCTTAATCACCTTCAGCTTATTTTAAAATTGGTTTTTTTTTTCTCTTTCCTCTTTTTCTTTCTATTTAATATGAGTCTGGTTTAGACAAAAAAAATCAGGTAACACTTATTATGCAGCACCCTTTGGGTTTCAGGGGAATAGTGGTTGGAAGGAAAGCTGCCCAGTAGAGAAATATCTGGGGGTGTTGGTTGACAGCCATCTGAACATGAGCCAGCAGTGTGCCCAGGTGGCCAAGAAGGCCAACAGCATCCTAGGCTGGATCAGGAACAATGTGGCCAACAGGAGGAAGGAAGCGATCATGCCCCTGTACTCAGCACTGGTGAGGCCACATCTTGAGTACTGGGTTCAGTTTTGGGCTCCTCACTCCAAGAAAGACATTGAGTTGCTGGGGTGAGTGCAGAGGAGGACAACAAAGCTGGTGAAATGTCTGGAGAATAGGGCTGGTGAGGAGCAGCTGAGGGACCTGGGGGTGTTTAGCCTGGAGAAAAGGAGGCTGAGGGGAGGCCTGGCCTCTCACTGTGCCAGGGGAGGATTAGATGGACATTAGGAAAAATTTCTTGGCCAAAAGGGCTGTCAGCATTGGAACAGCAGCCCAGGGAGGTGGTTGAACCACCATCCCTGGAAGTATTTAGAAGATGTGTAGATGTGGCATTTAGGAGCATGGATTAATGCTGGACTTGGCATGTTTAGGTTAATGATCTTAAAGTCTTTTCCAACCTAAACAATTCTATGATCCTTTGATTAATCAACTGACATTTCAGAGTGGCCAGAAACTTCAGATGCCATCCCTAATATTTTCCACCAGTGAACTGGACAGTTCCAAGGAGAAACCAAAGCTCCATTTCCCCTTTTTATGTGCTTTATCTAAAAGACAATAAAGTCACTTTTGTCAGGAAACATCTGAACTCTTCCTTCCACATAAGGTGCTCAAATCAATATAGTAATGCAAAAATTAAATTTGTTTGAATATATCCAACAGGAGAAGAATATGGAAATCAGGAAAATGAAGTCCTGTTTGTTTACAGCAAATGCTTTAATATTTATCCTTTCTATTTCTCTATTTAATGGCCGGTTAAAACCAGTAGGTAAAGCAGTCCTCATGACGGTTACCCAAAGATAACTTGACAGAGACCTTCTGTGTTTAGCAGAACTGAAATAAGTAAATGTGTCTGCTTTTGCTGGGCCCAAAACACCCCTCAGCGCAGCAGCTCTCCCAGTGCTTGTTTCCATGGCAGTGTGTGTGGCTTTTAACAAAGCTGTGGATCTCTTGGCCTAAGAGATGTGACGGAACCAGCAAGATCTCATTTGCCTGTAATTCTGCTGGTTTTCTCCTCAGTCACCAGAAGAACTTATTAGAGAATCACAGATTATATCTGCTTGGAAGAGACCTCAAAGATCATCGAGTCCAACCTGTCTCCACAGACCTCACGACTAGACCATGGCACCAAGTGCCACGTCCAGTCCCCTCTTGAACACCTCCAGGGACGGTGACTCCACCACCTCCCTGGGCAGCACATTCCAATGACGAACGACTCGCTCGGTGAAGAACTTTCTCCTCACCTCCAGCCTAAACTTCCCCTGGCACAGCTTGAGACTGTGTCCCCTAAGATCATGCAGTCCAGTCCTTGACTCAGCACCAAACCATGTCCCTGAGCACCATCTCCACAGGCTGCTTGAACACCTCCAGCACTGCCCTGGGCAGACCATTCCAGTGTTTGAGATCCCTCTCTGTGAATAAATGTTTCCCAGCATTCAGCCTGAACCTCCCCTGGTGCAGACTGAAACCATTTCCTCTGGTCCTGTGGCTTGACACCAAGGAGAAGAGGCTGCCCCCTCCTCACTCCTTGCAAGGAGCTGTAGAGAGCAATGAGGTCTCCCTCAGCTTCGTCTTCTCCAGACTGAACACCCCCAGCTCCGTCAGATGCTCCCTCACAGCCCAGGTGCTCCAGGCCCTTCCCCAGCCTTGGTGCCCTTCTCTGGACATGCTCCAGCACCTCAAAGTTCTTCCTATAATGAGGGGCCCAAGATGTTTATTGCCAAGTGTATTTGGTTTGGCTAAGCTGGAGTTAATTCTCCTCACAGCATCCTTCTAGTGCTGTGTTTTGCAGTGGTGGTTGATAGCACAGCAGTGTTTTGGCTACTGCTGAACAAGCACCCAGGCTGTACTCTTCCAACATTTCCCTGCCCCAAGAGTATGCTGAGGGGTGGGCAAGCTCTTGGCAGGGGATACAGCTGGGCCAGCTGACCCAGGCTGCCCAAAGGGGTGCTCCATGCCCTCTGAGGTCAGCTCAGATAGAAGAAGGAAGTGAAAGAAGGAAGTTTGGGCCCTGCTGCCCAAGCCTGCCCACTGCCTGCTGCTGGGCAGCAGAGACCAATGTCTCTCTGCCGCTGCTGCTTGTGCCTAGCATCATAGTTAAATGGCTTCCAGCTCACAGCTCCATTGTGGTAGAGTTTCTCTCTCCCTTTTCCGTCTAAGGTGGGTGATAGAGTGGCTTGGGTGGGCATTTGACCTCTGGCCAGGGCCAAACCACTACACCAACTTCTGCAGTCCTAAAATTCAGGAATTACAAAAGTTCAGCAATTACAAATATTTAATCTTTTTGTTTGTTTGTTTGACCTATTTCTCAGCATCCTCCAGAACATTCTCTTCATTCTTTTTTTTTCTGTTTATGTTTCTGTAGCATTTCATCTAATCCACCTGTTTTCTTCATCTTAACACTAAATACTTTTCCTGGGTTTAGCCAGACTAGTTTTCTTCCGTTTCAGTCCTTCAGTGGTTGGTTGCCTTGATGCCATCTCCACTGGAGAGTCTCCTCTTGTCTTGTCTGTGTTGCACAAACATAACAGGAGCTGATACTTGTCTTTTCTCTCTGTATTATCACTCTCTGTTTAGCCTGTTCTTGATCAGGTTATAGATTTCATAGATTCATAGATTCATAGTTGGAAGGGACCTCAAAGTTCATCCAGTTCCAACCCTCCTGCCATGGGCAGAGAGACCTCCCACCAGCCCAGGTTGCCCAGGGCCCAGTCCAACCTGGCCTTGAACACCTCCAGGGAGGAGGCAGCCACAGCCTCCCTGGCCAACCTGTGCCAGTGCCTGCCCACCCTCACTGGAAAGAATTTCTTTCTAATACCCCATCTAAAACTGCTCTTCTCAAGCTTCAGTCCATTCCCTTCAATCCAAGACCTTTAAAATCTTCCCTCCCCAGTTTTCCTGTAGCCCCTTTCAACTACTGGAAGGCTTCTATAAGGTCTCCATGGAGCCTTCTCTTCTCCTGTATGAGTAGACCCAACTTGCTCCAGCCCACTGATCACCTTCCTTAATACAGGGCCTATCTTCAAGCTTTCTTCCCTCATACACAAAGTTCTTACTTTCAGCCCTATCTGACTTCTTGAGTAACAATTGTGGCAAATCTTTGCTCGTCCCAGAATCTAATGTAAAGTTCCCATACAAGGAGATGTTTGGTCAGACAAAGACCAAAGTCACCAAAATGAAACTTCCTTCACAAATTATTTGAAAACTCTTAATTTTTCTTCATTTTAACTTCCCTTTTCTTGTCCCATGCTTTTAATTCTTCCCTTATTCTATCAATGAGATATAACTCTTGATAGCTGAGCAGGAATAATTAGACCATAAAGTCTAGAAATCTTCACATTCCAGAGAGAACAACACCTGACTGCATCTAAGAAGAAATCCCAAGGGGAGCAGAGTGAGGTTTTTTTCATTATATTTGACCATCCCAGGAACTCTCTCATCAGCCTCTGAAGCTTTACCTGTTACTAGTGAGTTGTTAAGCTACCATTCTGGCCCAGCAAGGTGATTTAGCTTGGCTTCTTTGCTTTTTTTCCCCAGTTAAATCAAATCTCTCCAAGACTCCAAGGGTAATAGGGTCGGGGAGCAGTGTAATGCCCCAGAAATCCATGAGGAATTAGTTCAGGACCTGCTGAGCCACTTGGAGACCCACAAGTCCATGGGACCGGATGGGATCCATCCTAGGGTGCTAAGAGAGCTGGCAGATGAGCTGGCCAAGCTGCTCTCCATCATTTTCCTCCAGTCCTGGCTCACTGGAGAGGTCCCAGATGACTGAAACTGGCCAATGTGGTCCCCATCCACAAGAAGGGACGGATGGAGGAACCTGGAAACTACAGACCAGTCAGCCTGACCTCAGTGCCAGGGAAAGTGATGGAGCAGATTATCCTGGCGGCAATAACTGCGCACCTGAAGGATGGCCAAGGGCTCAGGTCCAGCCAGCATGGATTTAGGAAGGGCAGGTCCTGCCTCTCCAACCTGATCTCCTTCTATGATCAGGTGACCCGTCTGGTGGATGTGGGGAGGCCTGTGGATGTGGTCTATCTGGACTTCAACAAGGCCTTTGACACCGTCCCCCACAGTAAACTGCTGGCTAAGCTGTCAGCTCGTGGTTTGGACCACAACACTCTGTGCTGGGTTAGGAACTGGCTGGAGGCTGAGCCCAGAGAGTGGTGGTGAATGGTGCCACATCCGGCTGGCGGCCAGTCACCAGTGGCGTCCCCCAGGGATCAGTGCTGGGCCCCAGCCTCTTGAACATCTTCATTGATGATCTGGATGAGGGGGTTGAGTCAGTCATCAGCAAGTTTGCAGATGACACCAAGTTGGGAACAGATGTTAGTCAGTTAGAGGGTAGAAAGGCTCTGCAGAGGGACCTCGACCGACTGGACAGATGGGCAGAGTCCAATGGGATGGCATTTAACAAGTCCAAGTGCCGGGTGCTGCACTTTGGCCACGGCAACCCCATGCAGAGCTACAGGCTGGGGTCAGAGTGGCTGAGAGCTGCCAAACAGAGAGGGACCTGGGGGTGCTGATTGACAGCCACCTAAACATGAGCCAGCAGTGTGCCCAGGTGGCCAAGAGGGCCAATGGCATCCTGGCCTGTATTAGGAATAGTGTGGCCAGCAGGAGCAGGGAGGTCATTGTGCCCCTGTACTCTGCATTGGTTAGGCCACACCTTGAGTACTGTGTCCAGTTCTGGGCCCCTCAGTTTAGGAAGGACATTGAGACACTTGAACGTGTCCAGAGAAGGGCAACAAGGCTGGGGAGAGGCCTTGAGCACAGCCCTGTGAGGAGAGGCTGAGGGAGCTGGGGTTGTTTAGCCTGGAGAAGAGAAGGATCAGAGGTGACCTCATTGCCCTCTACAACTACCTGAAAGGTGGTTGTAGACAGGAAGGGGTTGGTCTCTTCTCCCAGACAACCAGCACCAGAACAAGGGGACACAGTCTCAAGCTGTGCCAGGGGAGGTTTAGACTCGAGGTGAGGAAAAAGTTCTTCACTGAGCGAGTCATTCGTCATTGGAATGTGCTGCCCAGGGAGGTGGTGGAGTCACCGTCCCTGGAGGTGTTCAAGGGGAGATTGGACGTGGCACTTGGTGCCATGGTCTAGTTGTGAGGTCTGTTGGGACAGGTTGGACTTGATGATCCTTGGGGTCTCTTCCAACCTTAGTTACTGTGATACTGTGATACTGTGACTAAGAGGAAAATATTTCTATCATAGCTTTTTAAAATGGACCATCATCCATTGGGAAGTGAGGACTATAAACCAGGCTAAATTTTATGTCATTTGTTGCATAATATTTATTTCTGCTTATCTAATTCATCCTTGGCTTTCTGAAAAATTAATTAAAATGCATTTTGCATGGCAGAAATGAGGGATGTATGCTTGGATATTTCTGTATTATTTATGCATTGAGTTTTGTATTGCTGCCTACTCTGTTTCAAAAGGCTAACTTCTTGCAGAGGCATGGACTGGAAAGGATGGAATAGGCACAAAATGGATTGGATGTGGTTCAAGTAGAAATGTCAGCTATGATGGAAATGGTGTATCATGAATCAGCAGCAAGGAACTAGAGCTACTGTCATAGCACAGTGGAGACCTAACAGCTGGGCCCCTACCTTCTGAAAATCACTGTCAGTCCCTCTGTCCTTCCTCACACCTCTTTGGCATGGAACACTGCAGATCTTCCATGGATGTGCTGATTTGTAGAGATGGATCCTGTACTGTGAAGACACAGCCTTCCTCTCCAGCTGCTTGTCAGTGTCTGCCAAAAACACCATCCAGAGGCAGATGTGTTGCCAGGGATTTCAGTTCAAAGTACTTCAGTAAAATAAGGGAGATTTCATTTCCTTTCCTGCCATATTCTGCTCATGTCTGCTAGTTCTTAGTCTTCTGACATGGCGTGGTCATGGCCTTGGCTTACTTTGGATTCTGCATTTTCTCCTGGCAAAAAAGTTCAACACATGGACTGTGTTCAGTTTTGGGCTCTCATTACAGGAAGGACAGTGAGGCGCTGGAGATTGTCCAGAGAATGGCAAGAAGGCTGCTGAGGGGTCTTGAGTCCAAATCCTATAAGGAGTGCCTGAGGGAGCTGGGGTTGCTCAGCCTGGAGAAGAGGAGGCTGAGGGAAGACCTCATTGTTCTCTAGGTTGGAGTGAGGTGGGGGAAGCCTCTTTTCCCAGGTAACAAGTAATAGGACAAGGGGAAATGGCCTCAAGTTGCACCAGCCAAGGTTTAGGTTGGATGTGAAGAAACATTTGTCCCCAAAAGGGTCATGGAGCACTGGCACAGACTGCCCAGGGAGGTGGTGGAGTCACCGTTCCTGGAGGTGCTTAAAAGATGTTTGGCTGAGGAGCTTAGGGACATGGTCTCACAGCTGTGCACAGAGATGGGACAATGTTGGGTTATGATTGGACTCAATGATCTTAGTGAAGGTCTCTTAGCAACCAGGCGACTCTATGGTTGGACCACCTCAGCACTGGAGTTTCTGTGAGGGGAGATCATTTCTGGTGCTTAACCCAATCCCTATCCCTCATGCAAGAAAACAAGTTCCATTCATTCGCCATTATTGTACATTATGACTTGAATTTAGTGCACACAGTGCAATATCCAAAACCCCTGAGGAGGGCACCAGCAACAACCACTTGGGACCCAAAGTAGATGGAACTGGAGGCATTTCTAGCTCCTCATTAGACCAGTGTGCACTGGGCATCTTCTCTGACAGCCTCATGTAGTTTTGAAAGCAGGTTATGGCTATGCTGTATAGCCTAGGTAAAAAGAATATATCCTTTTGGCCTTTCTGGAAAAAATCTCCCCCACCTTGCTTTCTCTGACCTGTGGATGCAAGTTTGGAATAGTCTGGGAAGTGTTCATGCAGGATACTTTCACAAGTGATGATCTCAAGCCTGAATGCATTTTCAAGATGGGCAACAGGACAATTAGAGGGTGGAGAGCCTATGGCAGGTTGGCTCTCAGGGCACTACATCAGGAGCTGGAAGGAGATATGATCACTGCCTATAAATATAAAGATCAATATAGGAGGAGAGCTTATTAAAGAAAGGGGCAGCAGTACAGCTTAGATGGAGAGAATGTGGCATGAATTGATTCTAGGCTTGAAATTCAAAGAAGGATTTCAGTAATCAAAACATTCAGGTTCTGGGACAATCCTCCAGCAATGAGGAAGTCAAAAGGTGCAGGCTTGATGCCTGGTGGAACCATGAAGCAGAGTGTGTTGCATGGTGGTTAGAAGATGCAGTTGAATTTGTTACCCAGGAATTCTTTTCAGTTTTACTATCTATTTTTCTCAGAATTCTCAGATTTTATCAGAATCACAGAACATTAGGGGAGATTATCCAGTGCAACCGCTTCTCAGAGCAGGGTCGCCCAGAGCAGGGCACACAGAACACATCCGTCTGGGTTTTGAATGTCTCCAGAGCAGGAGACTCCACAACCTCTCAGGGCAGCCTGCTCCAGGGCTCTGCACCCTCACAGGGACAAAGTTTTCCCTCCTGTTCCCCTGGCACCTCCCCTGCTCCAGCTTGCCCCTAGTGCCCCTTCTGCTGTCCTTGGCCATCCCTGAGCAGAGCCTGGCTCCAGCCTTGCACATCTTTATCCCCAGCCATGAGGGCTGCTCTGCTCCAAGCCCCAAGCCCCAGCTCCCTCAGCCTGGCCTCACAGGGAGATGTTCCACTGCCTGCAGCAGCTCTGTGCCTCTGGGATGGACTCTCTCAAGCAGTTCCCTGAGGTCTTTCTTGAGCTGAGGGGCCCAGAACTAGACACAATATTCCTTACGTTTGCCTGGAACCTCCTCTGCTCCAGGTTTCACCTATTGTGCCTTGTCCTGTCCTTGGACATTTCTGAGCAGAGCCTGCTCCAGGACCCCTCCCTTATCAGATTTAAGTGTGAAAAAGCAGTACCCATGACCAGCTATTTAGAGTCATAAAATGGTGGAATCATAGGATTGTTTCATCTGGAAAACACCTCCAAGATCACTGAGTCCAAACATCACCCCAACACCACCCAAGTGCCATGGCAACAGGTTTCATGAACACCTCCAGGGATGGAGACTCCACCACCTCCCTGGGCAGCCTGTTCTAATCCCTGAACCACTCTTGCAGCAAATAAATGTTTCCTAATATCCAACCTAACCATCCCCTGGCACAATTTCACTGTTGCCATTTCTGTTCTGCTAGTTGAGGGATGAATTTGTCAAAAAAAAAATTCCTCTAAATGTGAAAAAGTGAAGAGTGGCTTGGGTTTTTTTCAGAAAATGAATAGAAAACAATTGTGCTTGTTTTCTTTCTGCTGTGCTTGCCAGGCCTGGACAGGTTTGGTCCTGAACATGTGTGCTCTAGTAACACCAGGGCTGTGGCCAGCTCTGGAGCCCTCAGCACAGAATGGACATGGTCCTGATGGAGAAGGACCAGAGGAGGGACATGAAAATGATCAGGGCTTGGAGCAGCTCTGCTCCCAGGCCAGGCTGAGGGAGCTGGGGGTGTTGAGCCTGGAGAAGAGAAGGCTCCAGGCAGACCTAAGAGCAGCCTGCCAGGACCTGAAGGGGCTGCAAGAAGGCTGCAGAGAGACTGCTGGCAAAGGCCTGCAGGGACAGCAGCAGGGACAATGGCTTGAAAGCAGAGCAGAGCAGATTGAGCCTGGATGTGAGGAACAAGTTCTGCACCATGAGGGTGGTGGAAGCCTGGCACAGGTTGCCCATGGAGGTGGTTAAGGCTTCATCCCTGGAGATGTTCAAGGTGCAGCTGGACAGGGCTGTGGGCAACCTGCTCTAGTTGGATATGTCCCTGCTGAGTGCAGTGGGTTGGACTGGATGAGCTCCAACCCAACCCATTCTATGGTTCCTTGACCCGACTTTTCTATCAGTTAGCTGGTTTCACTGTTCCCATCCTCCCCCATTCTGTCATTTCTGCTGGGAGGGGAAGAGAAGTGTCTTCTCTTTTCTTTCTTCGAGCCAACAAGAAGGGAAAGTTCTTCTCCACTGCTGCTCTGGCAGTGGTGGAGCTCTGACAGAAGGAGGACAATGGACAGACATTTCTGATGCTGATTTCTACACAATAGGAAAAGTCTGTCCTTGCCTAGGAGCAGGCCTTTTTCTTGCTCATCAGCTCATTTTAGCTGTTAGCCAATTTTTACTTTTTCATAGCAATAGCTATCCCTTGGGTCTCATCAAGGAAAAGTCTAGTCAAAATTTCCAGGTTGGATAACCTGGAAATCTAAGGTTCTATGCTCCAATCTCTATTTCTTTGCCTCATTTCCCTCTGAGCAGCAAACTGCATGACTCCTATAGATTGTTGTCAGCTCTGGACTGAGATGTGGTGCTGAGGGTCATGGTTTATCACCAGGCTCAGCAGAGTCAGAGAATGGCTGGACTTGAAGGTCTTTTCCAAGACCAAGATGATTCTATGATTCCATTTAAAATAAGTATTAGTAGGCAGGATTCAGGTTTATATTTGGGTACCCTGGAAACTGCTGCCAGAACTTTCTATTTTATGCTTATTTCTTCATTTGCCCAAAGACAGACAGAAATATTCCAGAGGTCAGGATATTGTTTACTGTGTCTTTATAATTCTTGTAACATTTGTGGCAAGAAAAGGACCAGATCCACCTAGGAATCACCAGATCCATCTATCAATTGCCAGAGCTGGGATTCATGTATTTAAATCCCACAGAAATAATTCTCCTGCCCCTTCATTTTCTGCTGATGGACTCAAGCCTTTCAATTTTGCTTTTCACATTCCCTGCTGGTCTCAGTCCTAGATGAACTTTGGCTTTCCACCCATCACACCTTCCTCACAGGAAGTCCCTTCCTCCTCCCTCATTTCAGGACCCTCCTTTTGGTGTTTGAGTTCACTTAGGAGTTCCCTGTTCATCCATGCTGACCTTCTGCCACACATCAGAACAAACTGATGTTATTCTATGAGCAAGCTCAACCAGCTCTCCTGTGCCCTGGTGTCTTCCATGGCAGCTTGCCATTGTATCTTGCAAAAAGATCCTAGGAGAAGCCAAAACCTGTTCTCCAAAGCTCCAGGGTTATGATTCTACTCTTTGTTGTCCTTACTTCTCCCAGGATTTGAAATGTCACACTCTCATGGTCACTGCAACCGAGACAGGCCCCAACCTTTCAGTCCACTTGTTGGAATAGTCTTCCACTTAGGACATTTTAGGTTTTAAGTTCCTCCAGTCCTTCACTCTTGTAGGGACTGAACCCACCTCAAGGACTGATCCTGTATTTTCTTCCAGTTTAATGAAGACATTGAACAGCACTAGGCCAAGAGCAGATCTCTGCAAGTTCTGCTAAAACCACCCCACTAGATGATTTGCAATTTACATAGACAATTCCATGTTGCAGTCTATTACTTGGCAAGTTTTTAATTTGCTTTAATTAGTAGGCTGCATTGATTTGGTGTATTCTTATTTTTTATCAGAATGTCATGAATCTAAAAATATCCCCCAGTTACTTGTATTAACCATGCTGTTAATCCAGCCATAAGCAATATCAGACTGCTTGGATAAGATGCAGTCAACAAAGCCAAGTTGATTGCCATTAATTAAACACCTTCATTTAATTCCTTGCTGATTGCGTTCCCTATCAGTCTCTTTGTGATTCTGCCCCAAAGCCCTGTGCAGTTGATTGGCCTATTGTGTCGAGGTGATGGCTCAGAGGAGGAAAAAACATGGAAAGGAGAGAAGGAAAAATTGTAGGGAACAAACGTTTCACCTCTTTAAGTCTGTTTTCCTGCTCCCTTGGGCACTGGCCATGTTGAAAGGAGGTCCAGCATGGAATGGTAGAATGGTTTGGATTGGAAGGGACCCCCAAAGCTCATCCAGACCAACTCCCCTGCACTCAGCAGGCACATCCTCCACTAGATCAGGTTCCCTAGAGCCCTGTCCAGCCTCACCTTAAATATCTCCATGGATGGGGCCTCAACCACCTCCTCATAGCAGAGCTGCTCCAATCCCCTGATCATCTTTATGTCCCTCCTCTGGACCTGCTCCACCAGGTCTGCGTCCTTCCTGTGTTGAGGGCCCCAGAGCTGGATGCAGTACTCCAGGTGAGGTCTCCCCAGAGCAGACTGCAGAAGCAAGATCTCCTCTCTTGATATAAACCTCGAATAAACCATTAGGAAAAAAATCTGCATTTGAATTATCAGTAACATTTCATGTAAAACTGTGAGACAACACTGAGTGACCAGAAAAGGGCTGAAGGTATCTGGTTTTAGATTATATCTCTGTGCCAGACATGTCCACGAGAGAGTCAGGAGAACATGGTTGGTGCTGGTGGCTTTAAGCAATGCTTGCTTTGCTTCTGTATAAAACTAAACTTGCCTATGCTAATTCACAGGAAAAAAATGTCAGCAGAATCTATTTTTCCAGTTCCGGACTTCAAAATTTTCTGCAATGATAGACATTTTGTCAAAGAAATTGGAACATTCTGGAATCTGTAGTTTTACTGTTTCTTTCATCAGCTCAAGGCCATCCTTTTCAGGTGAGTGAAAATAATCACCTGGGGAAGAACCACCCCATCTATCAGTACAGGCTGGGGGCTGGCCTGCTGGAGAGCAGCTCTGGGGAGAAGGACCTGGGAGTCCTGGTGGACAGCAGGATGACCATGAGCCAGCAGTGTGCCTTGGTAGCCAGGAAGGCCAAAGGCATTCTGGAGTGCACTAAGAAGAGTGTGGCCAGCAGGTCAAGAGAGATTATCCTCCCGCTCTGCTCTGCCCTGGTGAAGCCACAGCTGGAGGACTGTTTCTAGCTCTGGGCTCCCTGTTTCAAGAAGGGCAGGGAAGTCCTGGAGAGGACAAGGGAGGGCCACAAAGATACTGACACAACTGGAGCAATGCCTGCTGAGGAGAGGCTGAGGGACCTGGGGCTGCTTAGCCTGGAAAAGAGCTCCTTTCTTCCTCTGTCTTGTTTATGGGAATGAGAAAGGAGAATGAAATGGGAGCTGAGGGAAAAAAGGAGACTCCAAACATACCTTGAACCTTTTCAGGGGTGCTACCAGTGTATTTGTCTATTTGAACATGTTAAGAACCTGGGCTGTGAATGCTGAGAAGCACTGAACTCTGCACAATTTCAAGAGGCTGTTCCAAAGCTTTACACCTTCTTGTATTAATCAAGGTGCTCAATGCTCTGCCATTTTCCCCCTCAACCTGTCCATTCCACAAAAATCTTTGCTCTGAGCCAAATTGCTACTATGAAAACAAGACAAAATGATTGCACTCTATTAAATGCTCTGTAGAAATGCCTGACAAATTAGTGCCAAGGCAGGGATGGTTTTTTTACAGGCTTATTCCTCATCCTCTGAATGGGAAACAAACAGAATTTGGTCCTATTAAGATGCAGTTCTCCTGGTTTGGGCTCAACAGACTCACCCAGAGACAGAGATTTAAGTGTGTGTTAATAGTAGCAGTAATGGGAATCATAGAGAATTGTTTTGTTTGGAAGAGGTCTCTAAGATCATCAAGTCCAACTGTCAACCCAGCACCACCATGGCTACTAAACCCTGTCCCCAAGTGCCATGGCCACAGGTTTCCTGAACACCTCCAGGATGGGGACTCCACCACCTCCCTGTGCAGCCTGTTCCAGTCCCTGACTTGCAGCAAAGAAATTTTTACTCCTCTCCAACCTAACCCTCCCTGGCACAATTTCAGGCCATTTCCTATCATTCTATCACCTGATACAAGGCAGAAGAGCCCAACCCCCACCTTACTGCAGCCTCCTTTTGGGTAGTTGCAGAAGTAGAAATCTGATGATAATGCTCCGTGAAGCGATGCCACCTGGTTTGACTCTGCACCTGCTGTGTAGTGGCCAAATCCTGTGCAATCTCCATCCTGTAACTGATCCTGCGTCTATCTCTATAGGACATGTGAGGAGGCTTTGGTAGAAGAAAGCTATTCTGCAATGCTAGACTCTCCTGTGGTAATGAGATAGTAGTTTGGGCTCTTTATGATACCAATTCTCTTTTTGAAAAAAAAAAAAAGGGTAAAATCATGAAACTCACCAGGTGCAGAATTTTGGATCCATAATGGGAAAGAGCTGCCTCTGGTTTTGTCTGGTTTTCCCTATGTGTCACACAGGACAGGAGAGGTTGGAAGGGCCTTCTGGAGTTCACTGAGTCCAACCTCCCTGGCAAGCAGGGTCACCTAAAGAAGGTCACACAGGAACACATCCAGGCTGCAACTTGCTCCATCCAGTGAGGCTCTGGCAAGACAAGTCCACCAGCTGACCCAAACCCTGCTGACTTCTCTCTGCTCACTGTTGGTCACCACTCTGGCAGCCCTCATGTCATCTGCAGCTTTTATTAGTGCTGATTTTGTACTTACCTTTGGGTCACCGAGGAGAGAGATGTAGTCATAAGGAAAGCCATCAGGGACACACTGCCCAGGGATGAGTCCCTGCTGACAGACAACTCTGCAGACTCTGATTTCTGAGTCCACTCCTTATGTGCTTCACAGGTATTGTGCTAATTGTTTCGCACAACATCAGGAGGTGCTAAGTCAGGCTCTTTACTAAAGGCTACAGGAAACCATCTCAGGTCTTTTAGCAAAGGAATTCTTATGTCAAAGAAGGAAAATGACCTACTTTGGGGTTAAATGGTATTTCTATCTTCCTGCCTTTTAATTCTCATTAAAGACAGTATAACAAAGATTTCATTGCAGATGTTCCAAGATTTGGAAGCCCTCCAAACAGAGGGCTGGAGCACCTCTGCTATGAGGACAGGCTGAGGGAGCTGGGGGTGTTCAGCCTGCAGAAGAGAAGGCTCCAGGGGGACCTAAGAGCTGCCTGCCAGTAGCTGAAGGGATCCTACAGGAAGGCTGCAGAGGGACAGAAGTCTAGTTGAGAGGCATCTCTGCCCATGGCAGAGGGATTGGAGTAGAGGATCTGAGGTCTTTTCCAACCTAAGCCATTCCAGGATTCTGTGAAGATTTAATACTGCTCTCACTCTAAATTGCCATTGTTAAATCCACTTCCACACCAGTCTTACTTTTGTATCTCTTCCCATGCTCTAACTTTTCCTGTAAGCACATATCCTACAATATCCATTTCATTATGGTGAGCTCTCTTCTATGCCCATTTTATTCAGAGCAGCCAAAGCTGACTCACAAAAGATGCATTATTTGTTGTCCCATAACTGCTGCACTTTACATACATTTCTTATGGGATGTTTCCACTCTTCAAACCACAGAGAACCCACAGAGTATGTGTGTAAACTGGACACTAAAGCAGAAGAGGTGAAATGCAGCCCAGAAGGCAAATTGTATCTTAGGCTGCATCCAGAGGAGTGTGGGCAGCAGGGCAAGAGAGGAAATTCTGCCCCTTGACTCTGCCCAGCTGAGACCTCACCTCCAATCCTGCCTCCAGGTCTGGTGTCCCCAGCAGGAGAAGGACACAGAGCAAATGGAGAGAGGCCAGAGGAGGCCACAAAGATGCTCCAAGGGCTGGAGCACCTTTGCTGTGAGCACAGGCTGAGGGAGCTGGGGGTGTTGAGCCTGGAGAAGAGAAGACTCCAGGGGGACCTCAGAGCTGCCTGCCAAGACCTAAAGGGATCCTGCAGGAAGGCTGCAGAGAGACTTTTCCTGAGGGTGTCTGGAGACAGGCAAAGGGGGAATGGTTTGGAGCTGAGGCAGAGCAGAGTTAAAGTGGAGCTAAGGAAGAAGTTCTTCAGTAGGAGGGTGCTGAGACTCTGGCAGAGGCTGCCCAGGGAGGCTGTGGCTGCCTCCTGCCTGGGGGTGTTCAAGGCCAGGCTGGATGAGGCCTTGAGCAGCTGAGTGCAGCTGAGAGGTGTCCCTGGGCATGGTAGGGAGGTTGGAACAGATGACCTCTGAGATCCCTTCCAACCTGAGCCATTCTGTGATTCTATGACTCTATGATTCTATGAAATGAGTGCTGGAGTGCTACAGCCATGAAGAAAGCCACATCAAGAGGTGTATCCTGGTAGGGAGTAAAGTGGGAATAGGTTTAAGTAATGAAATTAATAATGCCTAGACTGCAGTGGCAGAATAGAAACCTTTCTTCATAGCTTCTGAGCATCAAGGAGCTGCTTGTGTTTGTCTGTTAGACATGAAGTTGGTATTTCAGGCTGCAATTATACATGCTGTAGCATTTTGAACCTGAGCATGAATATTTACAGCTGAAAAGTTCTAATTTAGATGTAAACCAGTAAATCAAGGATGTTTGGAGAAAAAAAAGCAGCCAGTCAATCTCAACTAGGCCCTGAACACCCAGAGACTTTTGGCAGCACATATGGCAGTCTACCAGGGCGCCTCAGAACAGTGGGGGAGATGCTGCACCATATGTGCTGCTATGCCAGAGACTGAGCTGCTTGCTGCTAACACTATAGCCAATGACTCCACTCCAAAATTACCTAGCTCTTCTTAATCAAGACCAGCATCTCTTAGTTCATCTTTATGTAAGTGGGGCAAAACATCTAAGTGCCAGGTTCTACACACTGGCCACAACAACCCCATGCAGAGCTACAGGCTGGGCTCAGAGTGGCTGAGAGCAGCCAGGCAGAAAGGGACCTGGGGGCACTGGTTGATAGTAGGCTGAACATGAGCCAGCAGTGTGCCCAGGTGGCAAGAAGGCAAATGGCATCCTGGCCTGCATCAGGAAGAGTGTGGCCAGCAGGAGCAGGGAGGTCATTGTGCCCTGTGCTCAGCACTAGTTAGGCCACATCTTGAGTCCTGTGTCCAGTTCTGGACCCCTCAGTTTAGGAAAGAGGTTGAGCTGCTGGAAGGTGTCCAGAGAAGGGCAACAAAGCTGGGGAGGGGTCTGGAGCACAGCCCTGTGAGGAGAGGCTGAGGGAGCTGAGATTGGTCTACCTAAACAAAGCAAACCTTTCCAAGTGGATCATTATCTTGCTCTTCAGTTGAGTATCTGAAATACTTTAGTGGAAAAAAAGTATCTATCCAAAGAGTGACTAATAAAGCAAACAATGTGGAGGCTCTGATATCTTGTCTCATAAGGTTTTGAGAATGGCACAGAACTTATCTGCAGTACCCATAAAGGTGTGATAACATGGTAAGAAATGTTTTCCTGACCAGGACTAATTTGGTGCCTTATACTTTGAAATTCACACATTCACAGAGCTCTGAGTCTCATCAGATCTCTAAATAATCCTTTGCAAGAACTAATTTCATTGCTTGTGATGTGCTACACATTTAAAACTAGGCCTAAAAAGCCAGGAAGTCATTGGATTTGTGTATTTGACTGCAAATAAGTTGTGGAATGGGACTTCCAAATAGTAAGTTTTCCATTGCTGTGAAATTGAACCACATCTGAGGTGTTTCGGTTTGAATACCTCATGGTGACACACCTGCACCAGCAGCTGCTTTGGATAACCACAGGAGCAGGGAGGTCATTCTGCCCTGTCCTCAGCTCTGGTTAGGCCACACCTGGAGTCCTGTGTCCAGTTCTGGGGCCCTCAGGTTAGGAAAGATGTTGAGATGCTGGAAGGTGTCCAGAGAAGGGCAACAAAGCTGGGGAGGGGTCTGGAGCACAGCCCTGTGAGGAGAGGCTGAGGGAGCTGGGGTTGCTTAGCCTGGAGCAGAGGAGGCTCAGGGGAGACCTCATTGCTCTCCAACTCCCTGAAGGGAGGTTGTAGCCAGGTGGGGGTTGGTCTCTTCTCCCAGGCACCCAGCACCAGAACAAGAGGACACAGTCTCAAGCTGTCCCAGGGGAGGTTTAGGCTGGAGGTGAGGAGAAAGTTATTCCCAGAAAGAGCGATTGCCCATTGGGATGTGCTGCCCAGGGAGGTGGTGGAGTCCCCATCCCTGGAGGTGTTAAAGAGGAGACTGGATGGGGTGCCTGGTGCCATGGTGTAGTTGATTAGGTGGTGTTGGATGATAGGTTGGACTTGATGATCTTTGAGATCTTTTCCTACCTAGTTAATTCTAGTCAAGTCTAGTCTAGTCTAGTCTAGCCTAGCCTAGCCTAGTCTTTTCTCTTCCATTCCATCCAACAGGGCCACAGAATGCTAGGTTGGAAGGGACCCCAAGGATCATGTGGTTCAACCTTTCTAGGCAAGAGTGGAGTTGAACTGAGCTGGCCCAGCACCCTGTCAAGCTGAGTCTTAAACCTGAGCACTGCAGGGGAGTCCACTGCTGCCCTTGGGAGGTGATTCCAGTCTCTGACTGTTCCCATGGGGAAACATTTCCTTCTGGAGTCCAATGGGAATCTCCCCAGCAGTAACTTGTGCCCACTGCCCCTTGTCTTTTCCATGGGACTCCTTGCAAAAAGGGAGTCTCCATGCTCCTGGCAGCCACCCTCTATGCACTGCTCCATGGTGCTGAGGTCTGCCCTAAGGCTTCTCTTCTGCTGGCTGAACACCCCCAGCTCTCTCAGCCTTTCCTCACATGGCAGGACTCATGGCTCTTTTCTGGACTCTTTCCATGCTGTCCATATCTTTTCTATGTAGTGGGGACCAAAACTACATGCTCCAGGTGTGGTCTGATCAGTGCCGAGCAGAGTGGGACAATGACTTCTTCATCTCTGCTGGTGATGGTCTTGTTGCTGTAGCCCAGCACAGTATAGGTAGGGAAGTCTTTAAAGGCTGGAGCTGGTACTTGACCCAGTATTTGCTCCTGAAGTTGTCTTCACTGGAAGCAATTTCCGCTAGTTTCACCTGTCAGAAGGATTTGCCCCCTCTCTCTCCCCAGTATTTTTCATTACCTCCCTGTAAATGTCTGTTTTTAGAATTCTCCAGGCAGGTTGAACTTCAGCTGTCAGCAGTAGACAAACTTCTACTGGAAGCCAGAGTTCAGCTAAAGACTTGGCTCTGCAGCCAGCACAGAAACCAGGGATCTCTCCTGGCCTGAGTGCAGTTTCAAAGCAAACACATGGCTGTGAATGTGCCATGATACCTGCACTCTGCAGCCAACCTCTGCTCTAACAAAACATCCTATACACAAGTGTGCTTTCCAGACTGAGCTCTAAGAACAAGTGGGAAGTCAAAGAAAAGATCTGAAAACGTAACAAAAGGTTCTGAATGTCAGAGGACAGCACAGGGTGGGTTTGTGTAGGTGTTGGTGTGCCCTTTGCTGCCAGTCAGCTCTGCTAGGAAAATGAAGAGGTCACAACCTCGCCCCTTGCAGCTGGCACATCAGAAGGCTGAAAGAAGAGTGGTCTGCATGAAATGATCTCTCATGAAGAGACAAAATGCTGCGTTGTCCCCAGCTCTCACTCTCTGACAGGTGCTATCAGACTGCATTTTCTTTCTGCTAGTTGCCAGCTGCTGCTGTTTGGTTATTCGAATGCACTTCTCCAGCTCACAAGGCAGAGCCCCTACAGCTCCTGCTTTTCTGAAAGCCTCCTTGCAATGTGCAGGCACTGTCACAGAACTGCCCAACACCAACAGCAGACAAGCTTGTCGTGAAGTAAGATCTCTTTCAAGAGCCACCACCATTGACAGACTTCCTCTACTGTTTTTCTCAATGCACATTATCTGTCAGGAAATGAGAGCCCCACCTGGAGTACTGTGTCCAGCTCTGGAGCCCCCAGCACAAGAAGGATGTGCAGAGGGACCTGAGTAGGGACACAAAGATGGTCAGAGGGATGAAGCACCTATCCTACAAGGACAGTGACCCTGCTTTGGCAGGGGGGTTGGACTTCATAATCTCTCAGGTCACTTCCAACCCCTGCCATTCTGTGAGTCTATGAGTCTGTGATTCTGTGATTCTATGGTTCTGTGATTCTGATTCTATGATTCTGTGTTTCTGTGATTCTATGATTCTATGACAGGCTGAGCAAGTTGGGTCTGTTCAGCCTGGAGAAGGCTCCTGGGAGCCTTAGAGTGGCCTTGCAGTACATGAAGGGGCTACAGGAAACCTGGAGAGGGACTATTTATAGGGGCTTGAAGTGATAGGGTAATGGTTTCAAACTAGAGCAGGGTAGATTTAGGTTAAACATTAAGAAGTTATTTCCCATGAGGGTGGTGAAACACTGGAAGGGGTTGCCCAGAGAAGTGTTTAAGACCAGGCTGGATGAGTCTTTGAGTACCCTGATCTAGTGGGAGGAAGGCTGGAAATAGATGATCTTTATAAGGTCCCTTCCAACTCAGCACCTGCTTCTTGGCTGGCAGCTGGCCTTGTCAGAATATCTGCTGTGCTGTTGTTTGCATCAGACAAGGCTGAATGGTATGGTCAGCAGGAGCAGGGAGGTCATTCTGCCCCTGCACTCAGTACTGGTGAGGCCACACCTCGAGCACTGCCTGCAGCTCTGGGCCCCTCACTGCAAGTAAGATCTTGAGGTGCTGGAGCAGGTCCAGAGGGGAAGGGACTGGAGGGAAAAACTGATGAGGAGAGGCTGAAGGAGATGGAGAAGAGGAGACTCAAAGGGGACCTTACCACACTCTACAACTACCTGAAGGAAAATTGCAGTAAGGTTGAGGGTCAGGCTCTTCTCCCAGGCAACTTGTGACAAGACAAGAAGGCATGGCCTGAAGCTCCCCCAGGGGAGGTTTAGGTAGGATGTCAGGAAGCACTTCCTCAGGGAAAGGGCAATCAGGTACTGGGGTGGACTGCCCAGGGAGCTTGTGGAGTCACCATCCCTGGAAGTGTTTAATGGAAGATTAGATGTGGCACTCAGTGCCATGGACTGGTCAAGGTGGTGTTAGGTCATAGGCTGGGTTTGATGATCTCAGATTTAGATTGGATATTAGGAGCAAGTTCTACAGCAGGAGGGTGGTGGAACCCTAGCACAGGTCGCCCAGGCAGGTGGGTTGAGGCTCCATCCCTGGAGATGTTCAAGGTGAAGTTGGACAGGGCTCTGGACAGGGCTGTGGGCAACCTGCTCTAGTTGGGGATGTCCCTGCTGAGTGCAGAGGGGTTGGGCTGCCTGAGCTCTGCAGCTCCCTTCCAGCCCAGACCATTCTATGATTCTATGATTTTTTCATTGTCCATGTTCACCCTTGTCCACATTCTCCATTAACTTCTACTGGGTCCACTGGTTTGGAGCAAGCTAAAATGGGTGTATTTGCTTGCATTTTAAGCTATTTTTGTACCCTGTGCATCACTGTCCTAATTACTTCAGATTTTTTTAATTACTGCTTAGGAGATACCAAGTCAGAGAGCCTCTGTACTGACCCTGTCATGCTGTATTGTCTTTGTCCAGTGGGAATGCTGGCACTGGCACAGAGATGACCAGAAATGGAGCAGGAGGTTTCACACTGCCAGCCCAAAGAAAGTCTCCTTTGATATAGGTACTAAAAGAACCGAAATCCCTGCACCTCAACCTGACCAGTTCTTGCTTCCCAACCTCTGTTTCCATGGCATTCTCAGCTGGTAGAAGTACAGTGAAAGAGGCAGCCCAGCTTGTGCAGTACTTTCCTAGCAACACCTACAGCCTGCAGGATCCTGTTGTGTTGCCTTTAACAGGAATAGAAACAGAATATCTTTCTAGCTTTTTCTGTTTTCCCTTTCAAGGGTATAAATGGAAGAGAGAGACTGAATGGAGCCCAGCAATGGCTGACCCTTGCATTCAAAGTGCTGCAGCACAGCAGTAACCTTCAGCAGCAGGACAGAGTCCTGGTCTTAGAAGGTGCATTTGTAATCTTAATGAGAAATAAATACCTGAGCAGCATGTTTGTCTTGCCTAGGTAGGAGTGAGGTTCAGAGCTATCTAGATTTGCTTCATCCCTTACTCTAAGGCATGATTGACCACTTGTTTTGTAAAGAACTCCTTGGCTTATGGATAAGAAATTATTGATGTCTTCTTTGTGCAGGTAACAGGAAGTTGGAACTTGTTATACCTTGATAGAGTCACACTGAGGAGCTGGAGCTGGGCCAGAGAAGGGCAACACAGCTGGGGAAGGGTCTGGAGAGCAGGGCTAGGGAGGAGCAGCTGGGGGTGTTCAGCCTGGAGAAGAGGAGGCTGAGGGGAGATCTCATTGCTCTCTGCAGCTCTCTGAAAGGAGGTTGGAGTGAGATAGGGTTGGTCTCTTCTCTCTAGTCTCAGGTGACAGAACAAGATGAAATGTCCTGAAATTGTGCCAGGGGAGGGTTGGGTTGGAGATTAGGAAGCATTTGTTTGCTGCAAGAGTGGTCAGGGACTGGCACAGGCTGCCCAGGGTGGTGGTGGAGTCCTCACCCCTGGAGGTGTTCAAGAACCATGTGGCCATGGTACCTGGGGTCGTGGTTTAGTGGCCATGGTGGTGGGGGGTTGAAGGTTGGACTCCATGATCTTATAGGTCTTTTCCAAGCAAAACAATTCTATGATTCTATTATCTGTTATAATACCAATTACCAGAACAAGAGGACACAGTCTCAGGCTGCGCCAGGGGAGGTTCACGTTGGATGTTAGGAAGAAGTTCTATACAGAAAGAGTGATTGCACATTGGAATGGGCTGCCTGGGGAGGTGGTGGGGTCGCCATCACTGGAGGTGTTCAGGAGGAGACTTGATGGGGTGCTGGGTGCCGTGGGTTAGTTGTTTAGGTGGTGTTGGATTGGTTGATGGGTTGGACGCAATGATCTTGAAGGTCTCTTCCAACCTGGCTTAGTCTATGTATTCTGTGTATTCTATGTATGTATTCTATGTATGTATTCTTTCCAATTCTTGCAGCATTGTATTTACATGATACTTAATCCAGAAGAGCTACTCCAGTTGTGAATCAGCACACCTAAAGCCTCTGAAACAGACCATGCAGACAAATCATTGCATCTCCATCAGGTTCTATTGTATTCACCCCATTAGTTCCACCAGGACAGATCAGAGTGTAATACAAAGGACCTAAAAATCCTAACCTGAACCTACTCCTCAAAATCGAAGTATGCTTCAATGCCATCATCAATGTAGGGTATTGAAGCTATGTTCTAAATGTGGAGAACGGGTTGGAGCAGGGGCCCCTCCCTGAAGACGTTCAGTGTCAAACTTCATGGGGCTCTGAGCAACCTGATCTACTGCAGGGTGGTTGGACAAGATGAGCTTCAAGGGTCCCTTGCAACCCAATGTGTTCTGTGATTCTGGACAGGTACAGTTGCTGTAGGCTGTTTCCTTTGCCCACAGCTTTTGTGTGTACCTTTTCCCAGGTGATTGTAGAGGCTGTGTGGCCACCTCGCTCCTGAGAGTGGTAAGCATAACATTTACACACCTGTAGGAATTACAGCAGAAGGGAGTCAAGGAAGCTATTTTCACTCTACAAGTTTGGTGGTTGTTTGGAATCTGAAATTGCCAGGATGAGAACACTGCAGAAGAGATGAGATAGCAATCTTCAGATGCAAGAAAGCCTTCTGCAGAGGCTGAGCATGTCCCCCGTGTGCAAAACAGGACAGAACAGGCTAAAACTGCAGCAGCTGGCTCAGACGTGAGGAGTGGCTTTCCAGGAGGAGAGTCTCTCAAATAGTTGAGCTGTCCCGAGGAGCAAGGTAGGCAAATGATTGATCATACATGAGTAATTGATCCTGCTGTGGGTGGGAGGTGGGAGCATGGACCAGGTGACCTCCGGAAGCCTCTTTTCACCTCTTTCTGTGACTCTTTATTCTTCAGATACCAAAGAGACTGGGACTGAACATGCTTAACACTTGTCAACAAGATAAAAATGAGTAGGAAGAAAAACCTGTGACAGTTTATTTCTCTCTTTAGGTGTGTTGTTCCATCCCTGCTCCTTTCTCATCCCTCTGTTCGGTCATATTAGGCACTTTCTCCTCTTATGCCGAGTAACCAAATTTTGTCCTCATTCTCTTGCGAGTCTGAAACTCCAATACCTCAATGGAAGAGAAGACGCTTGGCAAAGCAACCTCTGCTTCTCCTCACTGAGTATCACGTTTGACTTGCACCTCCTCTGAGATCTCAGAGGATGACTGATGGACTGTGCCTGACTGCAATCCTGATCTTTTGCATACATCCCAATCCAGTGAATTTCACTCCCCTCCACTCTTATTCTACCCAATCTCCAGGTAAGTGTGCAAACCCAAGATAGCCACGCTCATTCATTTTGAACAGACTACAGGACAGGATCTCTGCTTTGAAAACATGGAGACTGACTATTAAAATGTCAGATACAGGAAGATTTCCTGGAAAACAAAATAATGCTAATGGATCCTTTTAATATTTGGGGCTGTAACAATAACCTTTCATTTCACTTGGTCTTCAGAAGGGACCAGGCTGTGTCTTACAAATGCTGGTGCTAGGCCTCAGCCTTGCATTTTGCCCTGCTTGCTCAGTTTTCCAGTTGCACTTTCTCTCTACTAAATTTAAAAACCCCAACCAACAAAGCACCATCTTTGGTCTCTCTTTCCTCCTGCCCTTCACAGCAAGTGAAAGTTCTTTAACAGCCGCCAAGCTCATTAACTGCCCTTAAGTGTCTCTTTGCACTTCTTTGCAATGCTGGCAGCAGCCCCTGGCTGGTGTTATCACCTCTCATGCTGACAGATACTGAGCACTGTTTCTGAATGTGCTCCCCCTCGTACCCAGCTCCTTCCTCTGGCATCAAGCTTAAATGGCACGCTCTTCAGGGAAGGAATTCACTTCTGAATGGTTCAATGGCAGTGCTCAGAGCTGAAAGTCAGCCTTAAGCTTCAGGTAAAGTAAGCTTCTGAGGTCTGAAGTCTTTGTGAGGCAAGATGAAGTAAAGCTATAATCAAAATAACAGAATCTTTGAGGCTGATGGGATGCATGCCAGGGGTATTTCTCTTCAAAGAGTGCCAGCTGAGTCAGACTGAAACATGTTTCTGACCTCAGAGGGAAAAGCACCAGAAGTCTAGGCAGAGATCTTTACTATGGCTTGGTACAGCACGACCAGATTCATCCTTTCCTTAGCTCATGGGGCATGGCCTGCCACTGCTGCTGAACTCTGCAGGGTTTGTGTCACTGTCCCTGTTGAGGCAGAGCCAAGAACTTGGCTCACCAGCTGCAAAACTGCACAGCTGGAGACTGAGTGCCAAGAGAGCAGCTTGCTCCTGTGGTTCCTGCCAGCATGCTGGCCCTCAGAGTGGCATGAAAGGGCTCTGTGCCTGTAGCTCCCCGTGATGGCTCTGAGGGAACTGTGGGTGCTACCCCGAATGCTGCAAAACAGCACTTGAAGCTCCCACAGAATGTCAGGTGGAACTCCAGGGTTTGGCCACACTTAGCCTGCAGGAGCTCAGCAGGCTGCTCTGAGGACACAGAGCTATGTGAGAGCTGTGTGAGCTCAACCACTCCTATGCCTGAAAGCACTCAGCTGCTGTCCTGCATCTCTGGGGGTACTCTTTCCAGCAGCAACACCTTTTGCCTCTGAAGAAACACCTAGGCAGAGAACTCCCCTTGCTATCACGCAGTACTAGAGGAGGAAAAGCCTCTTTCAAGCAAATCCTTATGACAGAGTTGCCTGCAAGGCAAAACCTATGCAGCACTGTGAATTATAGCCCAAGCCAGTACACTGCACCCCGGACTGCAAGGCACCACACTTACACATTACAGCTCTTCTACAAGGCTGCTCCGGAGCAGCTCCATAAATTAAGCTGTGGTGCTGGGTAGTTACTTAATACTGAGACAGCTTTAGTATAATCTCTATGTTTCCTCTGGGCCTCTTTCCTTTATCACCAACACTGTTCTGGTTTGCAGTGCCTCTGAGTGTTGGAAGACTCTTCCGAGGACAGCTGATCCTGTCAACCCTCACAACACAAACGGATTTACTTCTGCTTGGGCAACTGTCTGTGCCCCTTAGAAAGAAGTCAGTTCATTCTGAAGTCTAACAGCTTTGACTTCTGGTTTCTTGATTTTTCCTCTGTGGTACAGCCACTAGATTGAATCTGTATTTTTGCCACTTTGATTAATTCTTTAACCCAGAGTGAGAAGGCTGGGAACAAACCTTTGCAGAGAACTGAAGCCTGCATTTGCTGTCTCCTTGCTGACTGAAGCTTTTCTCTAACAGAAGTCTCTTATCAGCCTACCTATGTGCTATAGTACCACCACTTAAGGGACAAAGATCTATATATGCCTTTAACCCTCTTCCACTGCAAAGTGTAAGGAGATGCTTAGTCTGACATCTATTTTGTTAGCTTCCACCAGCAGCATCTGGTAGATTTCTCTGGGGTTTTCTACAGAGCATCTGGCAGGTCACCATAAAACATTTAACCAACATCCTTTACAGGACTGGCTTGAGCTTTTTAAAATAAGGAAATCTAATCTAACAGAGGGTTTGGCTTTCTTCTCTCAATGCAGAAGACCTATTAAGCATTGCATTTAAGAAGTTATTGAACACCACCTTGTTCCTAGGGTACACAGGAGCATAAAAAACACCTCATTTGGGTTTGCTTTACTCTCTGGTTGGAGTAGAATTTGTTTTGTTGGAACAAAAGATTCATTTCTCCATTTTGAGCAGCAATGAAAGGGGTTAGACTCTAGGCTGCATCTCAACTAATGCTGGAATGGAGCAAGATAGGTTGGGCAGCTGCACTGAAATGTGGGACTGATTTTGAGGATGGAGTTAATTTTGAGGATGGTTACATAAAAGAAAAAGAAAAGAGAGAGAAAAAGCCAAGTAGCAAGAGCATAAGAATGGCCACACTGATTCCAAACCAAGGTCCCTCTGCCCAGTTAATTCCATTTCATCCTCAGCGAGACATGGAATTCTGCTGCAGCACTAACATGCTGGACTTTCCTCAGCCCTTTAGATTTTGTACATTTTGTATACTTTGGCTATTGGTTTTTGGTATTTTGGGGGTATAATTTTTATATTTTGCATGGGTTTTGTATATTGTAGAGTGGCTGAGAGCAGCCAGGCAGAGAGGGACCTGGAGGCAGTGGTTGATAGTAGGCTGAACATGAGCCAGCAGTGTGCCCAGGGGGCCAAGAAGGCCAAGGGCATCCTGGCCTGCATCAGGAAGAGTGTGGCCAGCAGGAGCAGGGAGGTCATTCTGCCCTGTGCTCAGCACTGCTGAGGCCACACCTGGAGTCCTGTGTCCAGTTCTGGGCCCCTCAGGTTAGGAAAGATGTTGAGTAGCTGGAAGGTGTCCAGAGAAGGGCAACAAAGCTGGGGAGGGGTCTGGAGCACAGCCCTGGGAGGAGAGGCTGAGGGAGCTGGGGTTGCTTAGCCTGGAGAAGAGGAGGCTCAGGGGAGACCTTCTTGCTCTCTATGACTGCCTGAAGGGAGGTTGTAGACAGGCAGATGTTGGTCTCTTCTCCCAGGCAACCAGCACCAGAACAAGAGGCCACAGTCTCAAGCTGCACCAGGGGAGGTTTAAGCTGGAGGTTAGGAAGAAGTTCCACATAGAGCGAGTGATACTGTCATGGTCTAGTCATGAGATCTGTGGAGACAGGTTGGACTCAATGATCCTTGGGGTCTCTTCCAACCTTAGTTATACTGTGATAGTTATACTGTGTTTGCCCATTGAAATGTGCTGCCTGAGGGGGTGGTGGAGTCACCATCATTGGGGGTGTTCAGGAGGAGACTTGACAGGGTGCTTGGTGCCGTGGTTTAGTTGATTAGGTGGTGTTGGATGATAGGTTGGACACAATGATCTTGAAGGTCTCTTCCAACCTGCTCTATCCTATCCTATCCTATCCTATCCTATCCTATCCTATCCTATCCTATCCTATCCTATCCTGTTGGCATGTTTTGTATTACAGCATCCCACTGTCTATATTTCTTCCATTGGGAAGAGAGGAGGAAGAAAAGCAGCTGTAATTGATAACTGTTCAATCACATCAGCAGTAGTTTCTGGTCCAGTTACTTTCAGGACTGCAGTGGAGCTTATGCTGCTGTGTTTTGACCCTGAAGCCTGGGACTCACTTCGACTACTATGAACATCTGAGCTCCATCTTCTGTTTCTCCACTCTGCTGAGCCCAAGTGCTTCCACCTTCATTGCAAATTCATTAATTCTACTCCATTTTCCTCATCCTGATGATCTTCTGTTCTGCCACTTTGATTTTGTCTTTAGCCCAGAGGGCAAAAAAATTGACTGTAACTGAAGACATTCTTAGATTTGTAGAAATCTTCTTCTCTCTAATTATGCCTTGACCACATAAAGTGTTTCAACAGATATCATTATGACTCTATTTTTAACATGAAACCACACTGGAATAGATACTCTTTTCCAAGCTGAATCTCAGATAGGGACCTGAGACCACAGACCTCTTCTGTAGGAGTGGAGTACATCAACTCACAGATCCTGAAAACCTAGGTAGAGTTTCATCTTTTCAGAGAATCATAGAATGCCTTCAGTTGGAAAAGACCTCTAAGGTCATTGAGCCAAGCCTACAGTTTCATCTTGTCTGTTATCATTTCAGCTTTTAAAGGTGACTTGCAAAACTATCTTGTAATTCTTTGGCCACAAAATGATCATTGGAGACCACTGGGAGAGATGTTAGGAACATAATCTCCAGGAATTTGTGAATTATTTACTTCAAACTCCTTCTTTACTTCAAACCCCTTGAAAGTTCTCAAACCTTTGAAAATGTTTCATTTTCCAGCTAGGATACATGGAACTGTATAGAAACTGTGGGACTGGATTGTTAGAATGTTGACACTGGATTATCTAGGGCAAAGCCTTTGACTGGAGCACACTGATTTAAGTGTCATGGTTCTGAATTTTCTGTCCCTTTTGAGTTTGGTACTTGCATATGCATTAAAAGTATTCATAGAATACATAGAATAGAATACATAGAATAAACCAGGTTGGAAGAGACCTTCAAGATCATCGCGTCCAACCCATCAACCAATCCAACACCGCCCAAACAACTAACCCATGGCACCAAGCACCCCGTCAAGTCTTCTCCTAAAAACCTCCAGTGATGGCGACTCCACCACCTCCCCAGGCAGCCCATCCCAATGTGCAATCACTCTTTCTGTATAGAACTTTTTTCTAACATCCAGCCTGAACCTCCCCTGGCGCAGCCTGAGACTGTGTCCTCTTGTTCTGGTACTGCTTGCCTGGAAGAAGAGACCAACATCCGTCTGTCTACAACCTCCCTTCAGGTAGTTGTAGAGAGTAATAAGGTCACCCCTTATTCGTGTAGCTAAAGCCCCAGAACAAATAGAGAAGACTGAATATACAAAAAGGGGATGTTTAACACAAATAAGAGTATTATGTTGCATCTTTTAGGTAACAAATACAAGAGTTGGAAAGGGAAAAGGAAATAGCTGGTTTCCAGATCCATATTGAAACAAGTGGTTTAGCTGAGCCAGCAATGGGCACTTGCAGCACAGAAGGCCACTGGCAGCCTGGGCTGCATCCAAAGCAGCGTGGCCAGAGATGGACAGAGGGATCCTGCCCCTCTGCTCTGGTGAGACCTCACCTGCAGTGCTGTGTCCAGCTCTGGGGTCATCAACACAGGAAGGACAGGGACCTGATGGAGAGGGTCCAGAAGCTGGTCACAAAGATGCTCAGGAGGTTTGAGCAGCTCTGCTCCCAGGACAGGCTGAGGGAGCTGGAGGTGTTGAGCCTGGAGAAGAGAAGGCTCCAGGCAGACCTAAAAGCAGCCTGCCAGGACCTGAAGGGGATGCAAGAAGGCTGAAGAGAGACTGCAAAGGCCTGCAGGGACAGCAGCAGGGACAATGGCTTCAAAGTAGAGCAGAGCAGAATTAGCTTGGATGTGAGGAACAAGTTCTGCACCATGAGGGTGGTGGAAGCCTGGCACAGGTTGCCCAGGGAGGTGGTTGGGGCCTCATCCCTGGAGATCTTCAAGGTGAGGCTGGAGAGGACTGTGGGCAACCTGCTCTAGTTGGGGCTGTCCCTGCTGTGTGCAGAGGGGTTGGACTGGATGAGCTTTGGAGGTCCCTTCCATCCCAACCCATTCTGTAATTCTCGAAGTGTTTTTCTGGGCTGCCCTGGCAGCTGTTGCAGGGCTTTTGGCTACCTGGCCAGCATTAGACTTCAGACTACTAAGCATTTTGTTTATTTGGTAATTTAGATCATTCAGCTCTTACCCTTACTGCACTCTCTGCCTGCACTCGTGGTATAAACCAGTGAAGACTTATGAAACATGTTTTTTGAAGCAAAAATAATGGCATGATGTTTTAATCAGCAGCAAACATTTAAAAACTCCTTTTTGTATTATAATGCAAAGTACATTTTTGTTACACCTATAGGTTACTTTACTAATTACATTAGAACTCTTCAGCAAAACCACTGAGGCACAAATAAAATCCTTATTCCAGAAAGCTATGGTTCATAATTACAGCAAAAGTTGTGTCCCTGCAAGGCTTGGACTGAATCATTGCTTTTCCAACTGCCAGGCTGCTCACTAAGAGTACTGGGCTTCAGTTTCTTCTGTCTGAGCCATCACTCTTCTCAGCCTTTCTGACAGATGTAAAAAGATATTACAAAATTGGGGTCTTTCGTGCAGTGGCCTTACGCAGGGCTCCCCTGCACTATCAGCTTCAGACATTTGGTCCAGGAGGTGAAGAAAAAGTAGATGATGACCCCCCAGTAGATGATGACTGGGGGTGGTGTCAGTTCCACCATTTTTGCACTTTTTGGGAGTCTAGTTAAAGGAGTAAAACTGAAAATGGATCTTATCACTTTGTTGTACTTAAAACCTTGTTAGGATTTCTAGGCTAAAGCCCAGAATTACTAACATTTGGGAATTAGACACCCTGGAGCACTGGAACAGGCTGCCCAGGGAGGTGGTTGTGAGGCCCCATCCCTGGAGATCTTCAAGGTGAGGCTGGACAGGGCTGTGGGCAACCTGATCTAGTGGAGGATGTCCCTGCTGAGTGCAGAGAGGGTGGACTGGGTGAGCTTTGGAGGTCCCTTTTAAGCCAGACCATTCTATAGTTCTATGGCTCTAAGAGCCAGCTCATGACAGATTCAAAGCATCTAGGAGTTTGCAAATGCACTGTCACACCTAAGGAGGGTGTGTGATCCGGAGCTGCACAGAGAGGAGCATCTTGTCAGGGAGGAGGAAGGTGGCAGTTCCTGTTTCTGCAGTTTTGGCAAGCTGCACCTGAAGGATGGGATGATTTTTCTGGAAAGTGCCATGCTAGAAATACAGCTAACCAGGAGGGAACTGAGAAGAGCAGAGGGAATAATTAGAGACCCGTGGGGGTGGGACAGAGTTTCTAGACTATTTTTTTCAAGGGAACCAAGCTGTGCAGTTGCACTGTTTTTCTGTCAGCACTCCAGCAGTTACACTTGAACCTCTTGACCAATTTCAAAGGAGCCAGGGGGGGGAAAAAAGAAAATCGGTGTAAAAGAAGTCTGCTCCTGCAGGGCTGGTGAAAATCAGATAGAGGAGACTCAGATTCCTGCACCTACTAAAGAACAGGTGGAAGTGTGAACTCATCTGCACTGTTTGACTCAAGAGAATCCAAAGCTGCCATCCAAAGCCAGGCTTCATAAGGTTTGCTGATGCTAGAGCAGACTGTTGTTTTGAGAGGGTTTTTGGGTGGGTTTTGTGGCACTGGTTTTGTTGGTTTTGTCTTGGTAGTGGTGGTGTCATGGTTTTTCTTACATATTTACAAGACTTCTGTCTGAGAGCATTTTTAAGACACTAATCACAGTATGCACTCCTTAGAAAATGATGCATAACAGATCTTGTCCAAAACAGGCCCTGAAACCCCTCCCTGAAACAGACTGCCTTTGAGCCAGTGTTTTTGTCCACTTTCAAAAGGCTCTTTCCATTTCTTCTCATGCCAGTGCTAGCTGTGACCTTCTTCCCTCTTAAAATACTGCAGTACTACCAAACCTAAAGAAAGGAGAAATCATGAGTCAGAATCAACAACAAAAACTGCTCTTGGAAATCATGGTATGTTAATAACAGACCTGTTACTGCCTGTCTTGGGGATTTTTCAATTCATTCAACTTCTTCATGAATGGGAGAGAAGTCACAGTGTCCCATTTGTATGGTAAGAAATTACTTGGAGCCCTTAATGCTACAGGACATTCATAGATTCATAGAGTGGTTGGGGTTGGAAAGGACCTTAAAGATCATCCAGTTCCAACCCCCTGCCATGGGCAGGGACACCTCCCACTAGCCCAGGCTGCTCAAGGCCTCATTTCATCCTTCATGACTGTCCCTCAAATAGCAACCCCCCTCAGACTGGAAACTCCTCCACAGCTTTCACTATGCCCAGTCTCCCATGAGTCTGAGAAAGAGCATCATGCTTCTAGGGAAGGAACCCACAGGAAAATCTTCTGAAAGGTTTGTTTCCAATTTCTTTCACTTCACCTCAAGCAAGGAAACAGACAATCATGAGTGCTCATGGCTAGAGTACTGAAAAGAGCTTGCAAAGGGAGTATTGATGGAATGGAGGAATTTAGAACATGGCCTTTGGATAGTCTGAAAGGAAGACATGCAGAAGGAACGTTCCAAAGATTGAAGGAAGGTCTAGAATCATACAGAGATATGGATGTGCACTTCAAGGCATGGTTTAATGGCCATGGTGGTCCTAGGGTGAGGGTTGGACTGGATGATATTAGAGTCCTCTTCCTGCTGAAACAGTTCCAGGATCCTATGATTCTATGCATCTGTCATGCACAGGGCATATGTAGACACCTGTAGTTATGAACAGAGAAGGAAAGATCCCAGATTCCACTATGATGACTGGCTTCTCAAGCTTGAGAAGGTAATTTACCTGCTGTGTTACAGCAGCCATACTGATATGCCATCTCTAGATTTCACAGCAGTCTTCTCCAGATAGGACTTCAGAGAAAGGGAGCCAACAAGACGCCTGTCAGTGACAGGACCTGGCACGGTGCTAAACCTTGGGCATTCTTACTAACCAGGCAATGACATTCTCTTCAAGGCTCTCATGTACCATTGCAGCCTGAGAACAGAATGTTGTGAACTTAGGATGGACTTGCCAAGCATTGCTGGTTGCACAACATCTCAGTTTCACCTTTACAAAGCAAATGCAGGCAAATCAGAAAATGCCCACTAAAGGCTGGGAGTACTGACAGCACGTGCTGAGGCTCTTCATGTAGCCCATGAAAAATGTGGTTCCTTTTAGACTTTATTTCTCTGTAGTAAATTCATCTGTTGTACTTCAGACCTGTACCTAAGACTGGTTGTAAGAACCTACCGGCTCAGTTGGTAGCACATAAGACCCTTAATGGGAAGGTCGTGAGTTCAAGCCTGCAGTGGGCAGTAGTGACAGGTTGGACTCGATGATCTTTGAGGTCTCTTCTAACCTTAGTGATACTGATTTGCTACCATCTTCTCAGCACTGGTGAAGCCACATCTCGGGTGCTAAGTCTAGTTCATGGCTCCCCCATACAAGGAGGACAGAATGGAGCAGATCAAATAAAGAACAATGAAGGTAGTTAATGGATTGGAGCAGCCACATGAGGAAAATTTGAGAGACTGAGAGGGTTTCTCAGCCACTGGCTCAGGCTCCCCAGGGAAGTGGTTGACTTCCCAACCCTGGAGGTGTTTCAAAGGCACAGAGATGTGGTGCTGAGGGGCATGGTTTAGCAGCAGCATTGGTAGAGTTAGAGAAGGGTTGGACCGCATGATCTTGAAGGTCTTTTCCAACCAAAATTATTCTATGATTCTGTGGAACCATTTAGCCTGGAGAAGAGAAGCCCCCAACTATCTGGTGGAAGTCTGTAAGCAAGACTGAGTCAGGCTCCTCTCAGTGGTGCCCAGTGATAGGACAAGAAGCAATGGGCACAAACTAAAACACAGCAGGGCTCATTTGAACATGGGGAAATACAGTGAGGGTGACTGAGCACTGGCATGGGTTGCCCAGAGCGGCTGTGGAGTCTCCATGCTTGGAGATACTCAGACACCATCTGGATGCTGGCCTGGGCAACCTGCTGCAGCTGACTCTGCTTGACAGGGAGGCTGGAATAGATGACCTCCAGAGCTCCCTCTCCAGCCTAAATGATTCTGTCCTTTTAAGTAGCAGAATACTGGCTTGGTGTGAGTCTGCATTCCCAACTTCCATCATTATCTTTTTAACCATTACTCTGCCACAGCTTTCAGGTTTCCCTTTTCAACACCATACAAAATCCCCTCACACTCTTCGTATCCAGTTTGTATTTTACACTGAGCAGTAGGGACCCAGGCTCCTGAGCCAGCACACAGCAATTAACACAATAGCACAGAACAGACACACAGACGATTGTGTCAGTAATTAAGAAGCAGGAAGGTGAGCAGGGCAACTTAACCTCATGTAATGTCTTCTTCATATAATTATCTTAGAGACAGCTGCGTCTTGTGGTCTTAGACCTTTGTTGTGGTTTCACCCCAGCCAGCAGCTAAGCAGCACACAGCCACTCACTCACTCCTTCCACGGTGGGACAGGGGAAAGAATCAGAAGAGTAAAAGTGAGAAAACGTTTGGTTAAGACAAAGGTCAAGCAAAAGCTGCAGGTGCAAGCAGAGTAAAAGGAGGAATTCATACACCCCTTCCCCCCAGCAGGCAGCTGTTCAGCCACCTCCAGAACAGGAGGACTCCATCCTGTGCACCAGTGACCTGGGAAGACAAAAGCCGTAATTCCAAATGTTCTCTGCTTCCTTCTCCTTCCCCCATGCTGAGCACAGTATCATGTGGTATGGAATAACCCTTTAGTCACTTGGGGACAGCTGTTCCAGCTGTGTCCCTTCTCAACTTCTTCATAGAATCATTAAGGTTGGAAAAGTCCTCTAAGATGATCAGCCTCATCTGTCAACCCACCACCACCATGCCTGCTGAACCATGTCCCAGAGATGGTGACTCCACCACTTTCCTGGGCAGCCTGTGCCAATGCCTGGCTTCTCTTTCAGGAAATAAATGTTTTCTACTTCTGTATTCTATTCTATGCTGCTGTATAAACCTCACCTGACACATCTTGAAACCATTTTCATTTGTCCTATTGCTATTTACTTGGGAGAAGAGATCAACACCCACCTCATTCCCACCTCCTTTCAGAAGACTCCCTCTCAGCCATGTGTTCTCCAAGCTAGAGCCCCAGCTCTTTCAGCCTCTCCTTGTAAAAGAGATGCTCCAGTCTCCTCATCTTCTTTGTGGTCCTCTGTTGGATTATCTTCACTACTTCCTCATCTCTCTTGCACTGGGGAGCCCAGAACTGGACACAATACTCCAGATGTGGCCTCAGCTGGCTCATGGTGAACTTGTCCACCAGGAGTCCCAGGTCCTTCTCCATAGAGCTGCTCTCCAGCAACTCAAGCCCTCATCTGGTGCAGGGTGTTGTTCCTCCCCAGGTGCAGGACTCCACACTTGTCATGTTTTAGTTGTTCCTGGTACCAAGGACATGGTGGTACCTCATCTTCTTCTCACCTGATTCTTTTCAGTCTTGATTCCTTCAGCTGTGAGGTGGTTGCCTGTTGGTAGGGAACGGCTGAATTCTTTCTCATCAGCCTGTAATCTGCTGGCTGCAGATGGCAGGAGGTTGGTTTTATTGATTTGTTAGTACTTAGCTAGAAGGATTACATCTAGCAGTAATAACAAGGCCAGGCCCTGGGACGAATCAGCACATGAGCTAGAGGAGGGGCTGTGTCTTTAACTGAGTGTGACATTATGATATTTACCAGCCCTTCGCAGTGCTTTGCTTATTAACATCACTTTAATCTCTTCTGAGCCATCTGTCGGTCATTCAAGTTTCAGTTTTCTTCATGTGCTGGAAGAGTTGAGAGACTAAACTTTCTGAGCTGAACTTGGACATTACCACTCAAAAGTTCTGTTGTCACAGCAGGGCTTATTATATATTATTTTAAAATTTGTGTTACCAGATTGCATCCTGCAGAAAATCTCGGGGGGGGGGGGGGGGGGGGGTTGTGGGGGGGTAGGGGGGGGGGGCAGGGGGCTACAAGCAGATGGCCACAGCAATTCCTCTCAAATTCCAAGGGTCAGGAAGGTTCATAGCCCTCACAATTTGTGTGAGAGCTATTAGTGTGGCTGGCTGAGAGCTGTTCCCTCTCCCTGTTCCAAACTTGGCAAGCTTGGCAGCAAGAAGTATTTCTTGCATGCTGCCAGCATAGATTATTTCCCCTCTTTGGTTCATGCCCATCAGATGATCTCTCTAGAAAACAGACCTGTTTCCATGCTGTGGCCTGAGCAGAAGTGAGGCTGAGAGGTCTGAAGTGTCAGCATGTGTCAGCATGTGTCAGTGGAGCTTCACATTTTATTTGAATGTGCAGTTTTGTCTCCATTTCAGCTTTGCATTTCTAAATAGCCTGAAGGATTTCAGTCACTGATAGGCACACTTTTGAGCAAGGGACATTTCAGAGCTGTAGGCGTGAGTTTCTGGCCAGTGGAACCCATCCAGATGATCCGCAGTACAGAGAAGGGACGTTGTATTTATTATCTGCTCCCCAAAATCAAGTTGCTTAGAGCTGGTAGATCAGAAATTGGTAGGGAGTGATTTTCTCTAGGCGATCCTGCTCTAGCAAGGGTGTTGGACTAGGTATCTTCAAAGGTTGCTTCCAAACCCTAGGGTGGTTCTGTGAAACTCTGGATGGAAATGGTGTGACATGTTTCATGGCTGGGGTTGGTAGGTCACAGCAGTGCACAAAATGGGTCTGACAGATGATGCTTGGCCTTGATGATGTGAAAGGTCTTTTCCAACCAAATCAATTCTATGATTCTATGAGGAGAGTTGAGAGCGCTCGCGTCGGAGACCGTGGCATGGGTGCCACTGCCTGGGTGTGACAGTGCACGAAGACAGCGTGGAAGCGTGGGCACCCCGAGGACGGGACGGCAGAGTGGTGACAGCGCTGGCTCAAGGCGAGGGTGCTGCGACTGCATCTCGGAGCCCCCGAAGAAGCGGCGGCAGCACAGCGGAACCCGGGGCTTCCCCGGAGCCTCTGGCAAACCGCAGCCCGCCCGCCGCGGGCCCCTTCCCAGGGCGAGACGGCGCCGAGCCGCGGTGCGCAAACCTCGAAGAAGAGGCAGACGTGAGGACAACGCCGTGACCGTGCGGCCGCGGGACGAGCGGCGGGGCTGCTGCGGGGAGAGGCGCGGCCGGTCCGAGTCCCCGTCGCCAGCAGGGGCACAGGGGCGGGCAGCGCCGGCAGCCTCGGACTCCGCCTCACCGGCACCGAACTCCCCCCTCCCTCTCTCCCCCCCTCCTTGCCAGCCTGCTGCCAGCGCCAGGCTCGCCGCGGCGGAGCGTTCCGGCAGCGGCAGCGGCAGCAGCATCAGCAGCATCGGCGGCGGCAGCAGCATCGGCGGCAACGGCATCCGCCCTTCCCGGCCAGCCCGCGGCGCGCACCGCTCCCCGCGGCTCCCTCCCGCAGCCCGGCAGCGGCGATCGGCAGAGCCCTCCGCACCACGGCACCCCCGCCCCGCACGCCCACCGCCGGGAGGATGGGCTGCGGGCGGCGGCACGGCAGCCCCCGTGCTCCCTGAAGCCGCGGAAACAAAGAGCGAAGCGGCGGCACCGAGCATCTGGGCCGGGGTGGATGCAAGCAACCATGAAAGGCTGGGTCTCCGCCTCCTCTTCTGCTGCTGCCAGAGAGCTGCCGGCTGCTGCTGCTGCTCGGAGGACTACACTGTGAAGGGGGCGGAGGAGAGGCCGGCCGGGTTTGCCGTGCGAAGGTAGAAGGTGTAAGGGAGAGGCGGAAAGAAAATGTCTTCTTCGGTGGGGCCCCGCGGCCCTCGCCCGCCCACGGTGCCCCCCCCAATGCAGGAGCTGCCCGACCTGAGCCACCTGACAGAGGAGGAGAGGAACATTATCATGGCAGTGATGGACCGGCAGAAAGAAGAGGAGGAGAAAGAAGAGGCCATGCTCAAGTAAGCAGACGCCAGTCATTCATTCATTCAGCCGCTCATTCATGAGCCCATCGCCGGCGGCAAGCAGCGGGCGCCGCCACAGCGGGAGCCGGCCGGTGCCCAGGGCCGCCCCGCAGGGACCTCTCCCCGGGGCTAGCGCTGCGGAACCCCAGTCCCGCTCCGCTCCCGACCCACAACTTCCTCCTCCACGGCCGGCTTCCCCAACCCTGGACAGCTCCTCTCGAGCCTGAACTGCTGCCGGGGGAGCCCAGCACGGCGGGACGGAGCGGGACAGCCGGGGCCCTCCCCGCCCCAAGGGAGCCGGCGGCGCAGGGCGGGCGGAAACCCCGATATGGGGGTGAGGGGCGAGGTGGGATTCCTTTGGGGGTCCCCAAAACCCCGCCTCTGTCAGGAGGGGCCTCTGGGTGGGGTTTCCCTGCGTGCCGGAGCCTCCGCGGCGCCCGCCCGTGCTGCCCCCGCCTGGCTCGGCCTCCGCCGCCGCCCGGCTGAGCTCCTCCGCTGCCCCCCGGCTGAAGGCGGCAGCACCTCCGCCTCCGCCGCCCTCCTGAAGGCGGCTGCCCCTCTGCCACCGCCCTGCCGCCACACCGGCCTCCGGCCCGTCCCCCTCAGCCTTCGTCTGGGGGCCGCCCGTCACCTGCTCCCGGGAGGGCAGCTGCCGAGAGGCAGCTGGCAGCGAGGACAGCGGGCGTTCGTAATTAGGAAGTCAATGCAATGAGTCGCACCGCTCGTATCGGAAGGGGACCGAGGGGCGGCGGCTGCATCCCGCTGCTGGCGGCAAGGGGAAGGGTGTGTAGCTGTGCCGCTTTTGGACCCCAGGTTCCCAGAGACCCTTGTGACCCTCTCTCTCTGCCGGCCATCCTCGCCAAGCAGCACATGTGACCGCATTTCCGAGCGTTCTCCGTCAGCAGAAGGCTGCAATCGTAACGTTAGCAATCGCCTGCCGCGAGTGATAAGAACAACCAGACTGAATCCGTGGCCTGTGGAGGAGGATCAGGGCTCCTCCCCTGCCCGCTGCCCGTCAGGCCTGTGCGCTCTGGCGGGGAGCGGTGACTGGAGCAGTGCACAGCTCTGAGTCTGCCCGGAGGCTGAACGGGAGGTGTATCCTCACCTCTCTGCCTCCTGCTTGCGTGCACCTGTGCTGGGGAGGGGTGACGTGATCTGCTCTGTCTTTGGCACTATTGGAGGTGCCCACCTGAGCGACGTGGGTGCCAGCTCTTCCCCGGAGCTTTCCCTGCCTCATGGAGGAGCCAAGCCCCGAGCAGGCTCCCGGCTCCGTCGCACGGAGCTGCGGCAGCGGCTCAGGAGGTTGCTGTCCCTGCCCGTTCCCGTCGCTGCCTGCTCTACGTTTGTGCTCTGAGGCCCAGCTGCCCGCGCTGCATAGTGCCCTGGAGCTGGCCGGGAGCTGGCCGGGAGCTGGCCTTTGGATCTCGCTCCGAGATGGAGAGTTCCCTTTGCTGGTGCTGTTCCTTGTGCTTGGGGTGTGGCTAGGCTTGGAGGCGGGGGTGGCTGAAAGCAGAAATGTGTTGTGAAAATGCTTGCGTTAGGCAATGGTGCTGAAACGTACACGAAGGACCCTTCCTCGGTTTCTGTTCATCAGAAGAAAACGAAATGAGGGAGTAGCTCAAAGACTCTAAATGACATTTATCCTGCTCCAATCCCTTGTTCTCCAGCACAGCTACTTCCCTATAAATATTTAGCTTTGATTCTGTGAGGAAGATGACTGCTTCTGTGATGGTGTGGGGCAGTACTGTATCTTTCAGTCTCGATGAACTGTATCAATCAAATCTTACAGTAGCAATGAACTGTTGGTGAGGATGGTGATTTCTCAGCCCTATTCTTGGGAACATGGGGTAGGGAATAAATTTTCCTCCTTCCCACCCTCCACGCCCCCTTTTTTTCTTCTTCTCTTCTGTACTGGATTTCAGACTCTGGACTGATACTTCTTCTTCTGTGAGATTCTGGGAATCTGCAGCAGTTTTACTAAATGAATGTAGGAAACTTTAAATACAATGTTTAGGAGAGGTCAAAAGTTGTGCTGTGTGAATTCAGCTTGAAATCACATTCTCTCCAAAGGCCTGTGATACCCAGAGTTAGGAGTTTATTTCCTTACAACAGCTCTTTCAATCAGATACCAGTCTAGGCTCTCTCTTGGTCTGAGAAGTTGTGATTTTAATGTTTTTTTCAGATGGGTTTTACTCTTTAAGAGCCAGAAGTTAACACACTATGCATTGTGAAGCTTACAAGCCTGTGTACTCTCCTCAGCTATGTTGTTGGCTTCCAAAGATTAGGTCACAGCACATAGAATAGAATAGAATAGAAATAGAATAGAATAGAATAGAATAGAATAGAATAGAATAGAATAGAATAGAATAGAATAAACCAGGTTGGAAGAGACCTTCAAGATCATTGTGTCCAACCTATCATCCAACACCACCTAATCAACTAAACCATGCAACCAAGCACCCTGTCAAGTCTCCTCCTGAACACCTCCAGTGATGGTGACCCCACCACCCCACCCCATCCCTGGGCACCACATCCCAATGGGCAATCACTCTCTCTGTGTAAAACTTCCTCCTAACCTCCAGCCTAAACCTCCCCTGGTGCAGCCTGAGACTGTGTCCTCTTGTTCTGGTACTGGTTGCCTGGGAGAAAAGACCAACCTCCACCTGTCTACAACCTCCCTTCAGGGAGTTGTAGATAGCAATAAGGTCACCCCTGAGTCTCCTTCTCTCCAGGCTAAGCAACCCCAGCTCCTTCAGCCTCTCCTCCCAGGGCTGTGCTCCAAGGCCCTCACCAACTTTGTTGCCCTTCTCTGGACACGCTCCAGCAAGTCAACCTCCTTCCTAAACTGAGGGGCCCAGAACTGGACACAGGACTCGAGGTGTGGCCTAACCAGTTTTCATATGGATTTCAATTCAGCTCTTACAGAAAGCCTCTAGGGTTTTGGACCTTTTGTCTTTTCTGTATGCTGAGCACTTGAATTTCTTTTGGGGACAACAGTTAAGACACGTTGCTCTTCTTACAAGATTGGCTTTTGAGACAAAAGTTTACTTCCATAATTCTATGGAGGTTTGTTGCAAATATACAGTGGTGCTACTCAGGTGACGTGGCTGTGCCACGGATCCTCACCAGCCCTTCCTGTTCTCTTGAGCAGGTTTTTTTCTGGCTATTCAAATATTCTCAGCAAAATAGCCACCAGCTTTCATTTAAAGCCAGCTGGGAGGGAAGTGTTTCTGTCTGTAACACTCATGTGCAGGTCACAGAATCACAGAACGTTAGGGGTCAAAGGGGGCCTCCAGGGATATCGGGGTCAGCCCCGCTGCCAGAGCAGGTCATACAGGGAGTGTAGCCTCTGGAGACATTCAGAATCCACCTGGACACGTTCCTGTGTGTCCTTCTTTGGGTGAGGCTGCCTTGGCTGGGGGTTGGAGTGGGCGCTCTGCAGAGGTCACTTCCAACCCCTGCCATTCTGTGTCTGTGTTGCAGAGCAGGCTGCCTGCAGCCCTGGCTGTCTGGGTGCATGCTGTCTTGTGAATCATTAGGACTAAAAAGGGTGCAGCATTTCTCCCCTGTCTGGGCGTCCTGAGAGCAAGCAAAGTTTTAAAAACAAGGCTTGTAATTTTCCTTTCCTGCATGCCTCACAGCAGAAAACTGTAGGAAGAGCTTAAACTGCTGTGCTCTTCACATGATGTCATGGACTTGTGGCTCCAAGGGAACTGGAGGTGTTTCCATGAGTAGACTATAAAGGATTTCAGGAGAAGTGAGGGATTAAGGTCAAGAGGCTGACCCCCTCTCCTCTCATGTACCTCTCTGTGTTCCTGAGCCCTCTTCCTGATGGAGCTAAAAGCCCTCTTGTAAACCTTCTGTGTCAGCTCCTGCTGCCATCAGCACACACTGCAGTGTGCCAGCCTGGGAGCAGGGCGCTGGGTCAGGGCACAGGACTAGGCGCCATGTAATGCCTCGGCTGCTGGCTCCGGAGGAGGGCAGGAATGCAGGCTTTGGTTTGGCACCACCTGCTTGTCTCTTTCCAGGAACTTGCCCTGTCTGTCAATTTCCTGCCCCTCTGCTGGGTTCCATTCAGCAGTTTGGGGCTGAGAGAGCTTGTCACACCTTCAGGATAAAGGCACACAGCTCCTTGTTCTGGGTATGTCTGGTCAGTGGCAGAGGTTTTGTCCTCCCCTCACGCCTCCAATATCACCTTCCAAACTGCTGTGTGTGATGCTTGTGGAAGGGAAACATTCAGCTGTCCTGTGACCTGTTGAATAGCTTGGAGCAGTGTGTTGAGGAGTTAGGGCTTTTTGAAGGCTCCAGTTTTTGCTTGTCTTTATCAACAGATATTCTTTGTCATTAATAACCTTGAACCTTAGCCAGTTGTCTGAAATAGCCTTTACCTCCAGAGCTGTGGTTTGCATTTCTACTGCAATAGGGAAAGTGCCACTAGGTACTCCTGAGAGCACATCCATGGTCTTTGTGCAGCAAAGCATGGTCCTGCTCTGGTGTGTGGCTCCCAGGACTCAAATCCACATAAGCACTTTGATATTTACCTGGCACAATGTGGGAACTCGGTTACCTTGGGTGCAGTCTGCAGAATCTCTCCATTGTGATGCATCTGAGAAGTCTTCCTGAGCCCAGGGCAAGTAGGAGCAGAGTGTGAGAGTTTCACCTAAGCTACTTTGGAAGCCACAAGCCATGCCTCGTCCTCTGACGGCCTGATGCTGACGCAGTGCCTCTGTACCAGGTGGTGGTGCTCAGCGCTGAGCTCCAAGTGCTGCTGTCACAGCCATGGCTGCTCTCCTGATGATCAGGGGACAGGCAGTGTGACTGCTTCCAGCTGCCTTAGGTGGAGTGGCCTGGTAGTTAGGAGGTGGTTACCTAAACCCCAGACACATTCCAACCTGGAGAATCTGTGTCCTGCATAGGTGCCATTGTGTCCCAACTTTCTGGAAGCAGTTTGGCTGACCAGGAAAGAGTGAAAGGTTTGTGGGGCCAGGACATAACTGCATGTGAAGCTCAGAAGGAAGAGCTCTCCTTGCAGAGGAGCTCTCCTTGCTCTCATGCTACTTGCTTCTGGTTACCCAGAGGTGTCAATGTAGGCTCTTTAAGTTTCAGACACTGAGATGTCTGGGAGTATGAAGCAGTTCTTCCTTCCTCTCCACTGAGTGATCACATCTTGAAGCTTTCAGAGCTTTGCTGGTTTGTTACTCTGTAGTTGGGAGACCTTCACCTTCCTGCATGCACACCTTTGGCAGCAGTGTGGAGAGCAGTCTCTTATGTAGGTGGGACTTTAACTCAGCTCTCAGCCTCTTTGTTTTCCCTGTTTCACACAGATTGCACCAGGTTTTGTGGGGAGCTCCATAGTCTCTAGCAACTTTTAACTGGAGCTTGGCCTTACAGACCCAAGCTTCTGCTGTGACACTGCGACAGGCTGCCCAGGGAGGCTGTGGATGCCTCCTCCCTGAAGGTGTTCAAGGCCAGGCTGGATGAGGCCTTGAGCAATCCTGGTCTAGTGTAGGGTGTCCCTGCCAAAACCAGGGGAGTTGGCAGTAGATGATCTTGAAGGTCCCTTCCAACCCAAACCATTCTGTGAATCTAGGAGTAAATGTTTGAGTAGAGCAGTAGTAGAACTTCCTCTGCAGTCCAGCTCACACTGAAACCATTTTTTTCTGTTTTACATCGTAAATACTCCTGTAGCTGAAAGGGAAGACATTTGTGTTTAGTGGCTGATGTGTCCAGATGTTGCCCAGCTGGTGACTTAGGTCTGACTAACAAATTGTGTGGATGTGTGAGAGGGAGAATTTTCAGTGAGGTTGAAGAAAGAAACCAAGAAATGGGGGAACCCTCAACGTTTTAAAGGCAAAATAGTTCAAAAGTTCAAAGTATAGATTCAAACATTGCATGGCCTGAGCCAGCTCCGTTGGTGGTGGGTACAAGGTACCTTGAGGTGAAACAGGGCACCAAATGTACAGCAGAGTTCAGTGGCAGACCAACCACCCAGCTGTACAGACTTCTGGTTTTGTATTCAGGTGCAGCTGTGTGCCCTAACCACTGGGTTAGCTCAGCTCTAAGTCCACAGGTCCACAGTCCACAGGAGCTGTGAACACACCTGGTTCAGGTCCAGTTCTGTTCTCTGAACTCTTCACAGCCCAACAGGACTATGCACTGGGTCAGCCAAAGTACTTCACTCCACTCAGACTTGATGTGGTCCTGGCAGCCTGATCCAATTGGAGCTGTTCCTGCTGGCTGCAGAGGGGTTGGACAAGATGCCCTTTGAGGGTCCCTTCCAACCCGATGCAGTCTGTAAAGAAGTTGTCCAGAGAGGCTGTGGAACTCATCCCTGGAAGTGTTTAAGACCAGGCTAGATGAGGCTTTAAGCAACCTGGTCTAGTGGAGGGTTTCTCTGCCCATGTCAGGGGTGCTGGAATTAGATGATCTTTAAAATCCCTTCACACTGAAGCCATTCTATCAAATTTTGGCCAGAAATGAAAAGGTTCCTCGTTTCCATGGCAGTAATTTTCTGGAGCAGATTTAAGCAGGGACAAAGGCTTTTACTGCCCTTGTGGTGGGATTTAACAAGAGATTGTTTGCCAAGGTGGTGACAGTCTTGGGACACAGAAGGTTCATCCTAGTTTTGTGACTAATTGAGTAGCCTCAGCAGAGAGCCTAGCAGGTACTTGAGAGAGTTATGTCAACATTTGCCATGAGAAATAATGAAGAATTTGATCCTGGTATCCTACTTTGACCATTTAAGGTGGCAATTTTGATTTTAAAAACTAGAGCATGGTAGATTGAAATTGGACATTAAGAGGAAATTCTTTACCGTGAAGGTAACTGCTTGAGAGAGTCCATCCCACAGGCACAGAGCTGCTGCAGGCAGTGGGACATCTCCCTCTGAGGCCAGGCTGAGGGAGCTGGGGCTTGGACCTTGGAGTAGAGGAGCCTGAGGGCTGCCCTCATTGCTGGGGATAAAGATCATAGAATCACAGAATCAAAAAGGTTGGAAAAGACCACAGAGATCATCAAGTCCAACCTGTCACCCAACACTTCCTGACAACTAAACAATGGCTCCCAAGTGCCACATCCCATCCTTTTTTCAACACCTCCAGGGATGGGGACTCCACCACCTCCCTGGGCAGCACATCCCAATGGCTGACAACTCTTCCTGTGAAGAACTTTCTCCTCACCTCCAGCCTAAACTTCCCCTGGCACAGCTTGAGACTGTGTCCTGGTGCTGGTTGCCTGGGAGAAGAGACCAACCCCCACCTGCCTACAACCTCCTTGCATGTGCAGGGCTGGAGCCAGGCTCTGCTCAGGAATGTCCAAGGATAGCACAAGGGGCCCTGGGGGCAAGCTGGAGCAGAGGAGGTGCCAGGGGAACAGAATGGAAAACTTCGTCCCTGTGAGGGTGCAGACCCCTGGAGCAGGCCGCCCTGAGAGGTTGTGGAGTCGTCTTCTCTGGAGACTTTCCAAACCCCCCTGGATGTGGTTCCTGTGTGACCTGTCCTGGGGGGACTGGATGATCTCTGGAGGTCCCTTCCAGCCCCTAATGTTCTGTCATTCTGTGCTTCTGTGAAGGTAGTGAGACACTGGAACAAGAGAGGGTGTGGATGCCTCATTCCTGGAAGTGTTTAAGACCAGGCTGGATGAGGCTTTGAGCAGCCTGGTCTAGTGTGAGGTGTCCCTATCCATGGCAGGAGGGTTGGAAGGGGATAATCTTTTAAGTCCCTTCCAATCCAATTCATTCCATGATTCTATGACTTCAGTAGAATTCAGATCTCTGGAATCAGCAGCTGCTCACATTTCTGGGCAGTCAAATGATGCAGTTCCTTGCAGTTGGTGAGAACTGTGTTCAGAGATTTCAGGATAACCCCTGTGTAATTTCCTGTGCAGCTGGAAGCTTGCAGCCTGCTCTGCTAGCTGTGTAGCTCTGCAGATGAGCAGACTGGCCGGGGGCACATGCTCGTCCCCAGTTTGCTGGAGACAAGTTTGTTTCCCTCTCCGTTTCCAGCACTTGGACCACAGCTAACATTGTCAGGAAAGACTGAATGATGCTCACAACACAGCAGCAGCTGCTGCCACCCTTACGCTGTTTAGTATTTATGGGCAAAGTATGGAAGTAGGGTTCCAAGGCCTTCTCAGCATGGATGCTCTGAACCCCCTGGGGATACCTGCCCTTCTGTAAACAGCAGGGAAGGGAGAGGTAGGATCCTTCTTCATCCCTTCGACAGAAACTGGGCCACCTGGCAGGAATAAAAGCAAAAGTCAAGGGGCCATCATGAGGAAGTCTGTCTTTATCCTGTCTTTAGGATACAGGATCAAAAGCCTGAGAAGACAAAGGAGGAACTGAGTGTGTTGGGAACTGCTTGTGCATTTGGCACTAAGGAATTAAAGGATAAAATAAACAATGGCAAGACTCCCTCCTCTGAGTCAGACTCTCTCTTGCTTATTCTTTCTGTGCTCCCATGAGCACAGAATCTCATTCTCTGTGCCCAGGAGCAGGAGAAATGGAGGGTACCCTCACCTCTGCTGCTTGAAAACCTTTATTTCTTCCTGTACTCTTAAAGGGGTTTGGAACCACCACGTTCCAAGTTCTGTGTTGGAGCAGGGAACAGAATGCAGGCTGCTTACTGTGTGCATGGGTGGTTTAAGCCTCTCCAATCACCCAGGCTGTTGGAATATTGCCTTGCAGCTCTTGCTGCCAGTGCCAGCTCTGGTCCTGACACATCGGTGTACAGATCCATGCTGAAATCCTTTTAGTCCTGGCGGCTGCGGGAATCCAGAGATCTGGCAGTCCAGCCCTTTACCCAGGGCAGAGAGGCTTTTGAATGTCTCCAAGGACAGACTCCATAACCTCTCTGGACAACTTTTCCAGAGTTCACCCACTTCACAGAAAAGTGCTTCCTGATGGCACTTTCTGTGCTTTTTTTGTGCTCATTGCCTCTGGTCTTGGCACCAGGCACCTCTGAGAAGAGTTTGGCTTTGTCTTCTTTAATCCTTCCCACCAGGGATCTATACACATTGTTCAGATTCCCCTGAGCCTTCTCTTCTCCAGGCTGAACAATCTGCACTCTCCCAGCCTTTCCTCATGTGATTTGCTTTGGTCCCTTAAAGGTCTGTGTGGCTCTTGGCTGCTCTGGCTCCAGGGTGGCCACATCTTTGTTACGCTGAGGAGCCCAGATCTAGACTTAGCATCCAGATTTGGCTTTACTCTTTCTGAGGCAGAGAGGAAAGATCACTTCTCAGTCTGCTGGCCGTCCTTTTGCAGTGCAGCCCAGGGCCTTCTTTGCTGCAACACCACATTAAGGGAGACCTAATAGTGGCCTGCCAGTACCTGAAGGGGTCTGCAGGAAGGCTGCAGAGGGACTGTTTACAAAGGCTTGTAGGGACAGGACCAGGGGCAGTGGCTTCAAACTAGAGCAGAGCAGATTTAGATTGGCTGTGAGGAACAAGTTCTGCACCATGAGGGTGGTAGAACACTGGAACAGGTTGCCCAGGGAGGTGGTTGAGGCTCCATCCCTGGAGATATTCAAGGTGAGGCTGGACAGGGCTCTTCAGGGAGGCTGGACTGGATGAGCTTTGGAGATCCCTTCCAACCCAAACCATTCTATGATTGCTGGTTCATACTCAACTTGAATCCTCAGCTGCCCTTCTGTAGAGCTTATTTCCAGGTGGTTGGCCCCCAGCATGTACTGGTCCATGGGATTATTCTGGTCCTTGTGCCAGGCTTTGCATATTCCTCTGTTGGATGTTTTAATTCTTAAGAGGGAGCCCAGTATCTAATCAGCCTGGGTCATTCAGGGAAGGATTACCTGTGCACACTTCTTTCAGCCCCTTTCCCTTTACTGTCCAAGCCTCTCCCTCAGGCAGACAGAGAATTGAACACTGCCAAAAGAATTTAACAGCTTCGAGGCTTCGAAGGGCCAAGGGCTCAGGCCCAGCCAGCATGGATTCAGGAAGGGCAGCTTCTGCCTCTCCAACCTGGTCCCCTTCCATGCCCAGGTGACTGCCTGCTGGATGTGGGGCAGGCTGTGGATGTAGTCTGCCTGGACTTCAACAAGGCCTTTGACACCATCCCCCCCAGCCAGCCCCAGGCCAAGCTGTCAGCCCCTGGCTTGGACAGCAGCTCTCTGAGCTGGGTTAGGAACTGGCTGGAGGCTGAGCCCAGAGAGTGGTGGTGAATGGTGCCACAGCCAGCTGGCAGCCAGGCACCAGTGGTGTGCCCCAGGGAGCAGTGCTGGGCCTGATCCTCTTTAACATCTTCACTGATGATCTGGAGGAGGACATTTGGTCGATCATCAGTAAATTTGTGGATGACACCAAGTTGGGGGCAGGAGTTGAGCTGTTAGAGGGAAGGAGAGCTCTGCAGAGGGACCTCGACAGGTTGGGCAGATGGGCAGAGTCCAAGGGCAGGAGACTGAACACATCCAAGTGCCAGGTGCTGCACATTGGCCACAGCAACCCCAGGCAGTGCTGCAGGCTGGGGGCAGAGTGGCTGAGAGAGGCCAGGCAGAAAGGGCCCTGGGGGGACTGCTTGACAGCGGCTGAACATGAGCCTGCAGTGTGCCCAGGCAGCCAAGAAGGCCAACGGCATCCTGGCCTGCATCAGGAACAGTGTGGCCAGCAGGAGCAGGGAGCTCATCCTGCCCTGTGCCCAGCACTGGTTAGGCCACATCTTGAGTCCTGTGTCCAGTTCTGGACCCTTCAGTTTAGGAAAGATGTTGAGCTGCTGGAAGGTGTCCAGAGAAGGGCAAAAAAGCTGGGGAGGGGTCTGGAGCACAGCCCTGGGAGGAGAGGCTGAGGGAGCTGGGGTTGCTTAGCCTGGAGAAGAGGAGACTCAGGGGTGACCTTGCTCTCTACAACTCCCTGAAGGGAGGTTGTAGTGAGGCGGAGGTTGGTCTCTTCTGCCAGGCAAGAAGCACCAGAACAAGAGGACACAGTCTCAGGCTGCACCAGGGGAGATTTAGGCTGGAGGTTAAGCGGAAGTTTTACACACAGAGAGTGATTGCCCATTGGAATGGGCTGCCTGGGGAGGTGGTGGGGTCGCCGTTGCTGGGGGTGTTCAGGACAAGGCTTGACAGGATGCTTGGTTGCATGGTTTAGTTGATTGGGTGGTGTTGGATGATAGGTTGGACACGATGATCTTGAAGGTCTCTTCCAACCTGCTCTGCTCTGCTCTGTTCTGTTCTATTCTATTCTATTCTATTCTAAACTGAGCTAAGACACCCTTCCAACCCAAACCATTCTGGTATTGTGTATAAGAAAATCATATGTAGTCCATTCCAAACAAAGAGCAGATTCCTTCTGCTGCTTGGAACTACTCAGATATGATTTACAATTAGCAGAATGATTTACCCTGGATGAGGGTTCGGCAATCTCCCCCAGTCAAATCCATACATCACATCTGCTAGGATGCAGGCAGCTTATCAGACCTCTGCATCTGTCTGCAGTTCAAACTGTTTTTCATAGAATCACAGAACAGCCTGGGCTGGAAGGGACCTCAAGGATCATCCAGTTCCAACCCCCTGCCATGGGCAGGGACACCTCTCAATCAGCCCAGCTTGCCCCATCCAACCTGGCCTTGAACAGCTCCAGGGAGGAGGCAGCCACAGCCTCTCTGGACAACCCATTCCAGAGTCTTGCCACCCTCCTAGTGAAGAATTTCTTCCTAAGATCCAATTTAAACCTATTCTCCTTCAGTTTAAATCCATTTTGCCTTGGCCTGCCTGTGGGCACTCTTGTAAAAGGTCTCTCTGCAGCCATCCTGGAGGATGCCTTCAAGTACTGGAAGGCAGCTCTAAGCTCCCCCTGGAGTCTTCTCTTTTCCAACTGAAACAATTCTATGATTCTATAATAGACCAACCCCCTCCTCACTTCACCCTCCTCTCAGGAAGCTATAGAGAGCAATGAGCTCTCCCTCAGCCTCCTCTTCTCCACACTGAACACCCCCAGCTCCCTCAGCTGCTCCTCCCCAGCCCTGTTCTCCAGACCCTTCCCCAGCTTCACTGCTGTGCTCTAGAACTGCTTCAGCCTCTCAATGTCTCATTTTATCCCCTTGTGCCCCAAGCTGAACGCAGTACCCAGCTGTGTCTTATTTTCAGTGTCAGGTCTCTGTGAGCTTTGCTCATGAGAGGCATTGTTAAGACTCCTGAAGACAGGACAGTGCTGGAAATTGCCTAATTTTTCTGTCTTTCCTATATTAATCCTTCTTGGAATCACTGAAGAACTATGTATGCCCTGGGAGCTGCTTTTTGATCAGGAATGAACCTAGCAGTAGAGCTGTGTTTTTGAGTAGCTGTAGCACATTGAAGAGGCTCTGGTGTGTAATCAAAGAATCATTTTCTCTGTATTTTGGACTTGAGATAAACACCAAATTCTAATCAGAATGGTGGCCTCAATGCCTCATGTCTAAAGAAAATTAAGGTCCTCTAAGGTTCTTAATGGAGAGTTATTATTGAAGACTTCCTTATGTGAGACTTCCGAGGGCACTGCTCGTGAGTGGAACCCAGCCCAGCCATGCTGCTGTGGTGTAAGCAGTGTTCTGTTGCAGAGAAGTCTGCTGCTCTCCTAGGCAGGAACTGGAGTGCTCTGTTTGTCTGAAAATTGCTCATGGAAGTTGTCACATGCTTGAGTAACCTTGGTGTGAAGTGTCTTCTCCAGTTTCTCTTGATTACCAATAGTGCCTGCTGGGAATTGATCAAACAAAGGAGTCAGGTACACGGAGGCCTGGCTCCATCATCCTTATACCAGCAGCCTAATGAAAAGTGCTGCAGGTTTGTTTTCACAAGCCTGGCCTGGCCTGCCAGCCCAGCAGGCATTACAAAGGAAGGTTTTGCCTGCATTTTTCACAGAATCATAAAGGTTGGAGAAGACCTCTAAGATCATCAACTTTTGCCCAGCACTGCCATGACTACTAGACAGGGCAGCCTGTTCCAAGCCCTGACCACTCTTAGAGGATGGCCAAAGGATCAGGCCCAGCCAGCATGGGTTTAGGAAGGGCAGGTCCTGCCTGACCAACCTGATCTCCTTCTATGATCAGGTGACTGCCTGGTGGATGCAGGGCAGGCTGTGGATGTAGTCTACCTGGACCTCAGCAAGGCCTTTGACACCGTTCCCCATAGCAAACTCCTGGCCAAGCTGTCAGCCCATGGCTTGGATGGGAGCACACTGCGATGGGTTAGGAACTGGCTGGAGGGCCGAGCCCAGAGAGTGGTGGTGAATGGTGCCACATCCAGCTGGCAGCCAGGCACCAGTGGTGTGCCCCAGGGATCAGTGCTGGGCCCCATGCTCTTTAACATCTTTATTGATGATCTGGATGAGGGCATCGAGTCCATCATCAGTAAATTTGCTGACGACACCAAGCTGGGGGCAGGAGTTGATCTGCTGGAGGGTAGAGAGGCTCTGCAGAGGGACCTCGACAGGCTGGGCAGATGGGCAGAGTCCAACGGCATGAGATTGAACACATCCAAGTGCCGGGTTCTGCACATTGGCCACAGCAACCCCATGCAGAGCTACAGGCTGGGGTCAGAGTGGCTGAGAGCAGTCAGGCTGAGAGGGACCTGGGGGTGCTGGTTGACGGTAGGCTGAACATGAGCCTGCAGTGTGCCCAGGCAGCTAAGAGGGCCAGTGGCATCCTGGCCTGCATCAGGAACAGTGTGGCCAGCAGGAGCAGGGAGGTCATTCTGCCCCTGTACACTGCACTGGTTAGGCCGCACCTTGAGTGCTGTGTCCAGTTCTGGGCCCCTCAGTTTAGGAAGGAGGTTGAGTTGCTGGAACGAGTCCAGAGAAGAGCAACAAAGTTGGTGAGGGGTTTGGAGCACAGCCCTGTGAGGAGAGGCTGAGGGAGCTGGGGTTGCTTAGCCTGGGGAAGAGGAGACTCAGGGGTGACCTTATTACTCTCTACAACTACCTGAAGGGAGGTTGTAGACAGACGGATGTTGGTCTCTTCTCCCAGGCAACCAGTACCAGAACAAGAGGACACAGTCTCAGGCTGCGCCAGGGGAGGTTCAGGCTGGATGTTAGAAGAAAGTTCTATACAGAAAGAGTGATTGCCCATTGGAATGGGCTGCCTGGGGAGGTGGTGGAGTCGCCATCACTGGAGGTGTTCAGGAGGAGACTTGATGGGGTGCTTGGTGCCGTGGGTTAGTTGTTTAGGTGGTGTTGGATTGGTTGATGGGTTGGACGCGGTGATCTTGAAGGTCTCTTCCAACCTGGTTTATTCTATGTATTCTATGTATTCTATGTATTTCACAAGAGAAATTCTCCCTTGTATCCAACCTAATCTCCCGCCAGCTCAGCTTGAGGCCATTACCTCCTGGCACCAGAACATGAGGACACAGTCTCAGGCTGCACCAGGGGAGGTTTAGGCTGGAGGTTAGGAAGAAGTTTTACACACAGAGAGTGCCCATTGGAATGGGCTGCCTGGGGAGGTGGTGGAGTCACCATCACTGGAGGTGTTCAGGAGGAGACTTGATGGGGTGCTGGGTGCCATGGGTTAGTTGTTTAGATGGTGTTGGATTGGTTGATGGGTTGGATGTGATGATCTTGAAGGTCTCTTCCAACCTGGTTTATTCTATTCTATTAGTAACTTGGGAGAAGAGGCCAGCCCTGGCCTGACTCTAACCTCCTCTCAGGGCGCTGTAGAGAGCAATGTGGTCTCCTCTCAGCCTCCTCTTCCCCAGGCTAAGCAATCCCAAGCAATCCCAGCTGCCTTAGCCTCTCCTCGTAAGATGTGCTTTCCACACCCCGCACCAACTTCATTGCCCTTTTCTCTACCCACTCCAGAACCTCAATGTCTGTCTTATACTGCAGTGCCCAAAACTGGACAGAGTACTCAAGGTGCAACACAGTGAAATACTAATTCTGAAATCTTTGAGTGCACAGGGAGGGCTTCAAAATCCTGTCAGTAAAGTACTTTTTGGTGATATTTCTACTGCTGCACCACTCTCTTGGCAGTTATTTAGCAAACCTACAGTCCTGTGCTGCACCAACGAGCCAAAGATTGACTGAGGGGCTGCTGGCATCGGTGTCTGTTGGTCATGTGAAAGTGTTCTGCTGATCAATGCTTAGGAATGGGACTTGGGAGAGGAATGACAGTGAAGCCCTGTAGGTAACTAAAGGTCATTTTGCAAGTGGAGGACTGGGTGTGCTTAGTTGCATTTTGAGCTGTGATTTGTCAGTGTCACTATTGTCTGTTGATGATTGCATTGGTCTTGGAGAAAAGCATCAACTGCTGAACCAGACCTAGAAGTGCCTGAGGTTTCTCTGAGTGAGGCTGTGGAGGCTGTGGATGTCCCCTCCCTGGAAGTGTTCAAGGCCAGGCTGGATGAGGCCTTGAGCAACCTGGGCTGGTGGGAGGTGTCCCTGCCCATGGCAGGGGCTTGGAACTGGATGAGCTTTGAGGTCTCTTCCAGCCCAAACCACTCTATGGTTCTGTGATTGTGTGACTATCATTGCTTTACACAATTTCTTCAGCATTTGCATGTACTAAGAAAGGAGCCAGGGAGCCAGGAGTAATTCTTGTCTGTATTCATCATTCCCTAGGTTTTTAATGAGCATTTTGTATGAAGTTTTTTTCACAGGATCACCAGGGTTGAAAAAGACCTTCAAGATCTCAAAGCCCAACCATTATCTAACTTTACCAGGGCCACTGCTATACCATATCCTTGAGCACCATATCTAGACAGCTTTAAAATACATCCAGGGATGAGAATTCAACCACCTCCCTGGGCAGCCTGTGCCAGGCTTTGAGAATCCTTTCAGCACTGAAGTTTTTCCTAATGTCCAATGGAAACCTTCCTGCTATGGCTTGATGGCATTTCCTCTTGTACCATCAGCTGTGATTTGTGAGAAGAGACTAACACCCACTTCCCTACAACACCTTTGAGGGAGTTGTGAAGATTGAGAAGGTCTCCCCTCAGCCTCCTCTTCTCCAGACTAAACACCCCCAGGTCCCTCATCTGCTCCTCACCAGAGCTGTTCTCCAGACCCTTCGCCACCTCTGTTGCCCTTCTCTGGAATTTCTCCGGTACCTCAATGTCTCTCTTGTACTGTGATGCTCTAAACTGAAGGCAGCACTCAAGATAAAGTCATTGCATTTCTGCTGTTTGCAGTATTAACTTGAGAAAAAAATTGATATTTGACAGAAGGAAACTAAGGTTTTTTTTGACTAAATGAAATGGCACAGAGGCTGTGTTTAGAGGCTGCAGAGTCTCTGGAGGAGACAGACCCACCTGGATGTGTTTCTCTGTGATTTTTCTCTGGGTGATCCTGCTCAGCAGGGAGGTTGGACTGGGTGATCTTCAGAGGTCCAACTGATACCATTCTGGGATTCTGTGATGTAGATGAAAGCATAATATGAAAGCTGGAGTGCTGAAAGGCCATGAACAAGCTCTTTTAGTTGCTTTAGGTGATAAGTCTCCTTGGAGCTGTTATTTATTGCAAGGGTTCTGACATCACAGCACAGAGTTCAGCTACCCAGTCTAATGTTCTGCTGGCTCTGTGTTGTTAGCTGTAGATGTAGGACAGGCAGGCAGCGGGTTGATGGAGTGCATGGTGCGTGGGGCTGGGCAGTTGAGAAGAAAGGACAGGACTTATGCAAACTTTAGATCACTGCAGTTCAACACTATTGGTTTTGGCCTGGATGCCACTGCAAAGGGTCAGCGAAATGGGTTTGCAGTTTGGGGATGAGAATTGGAAGAGGTTTTGTATGTGTGTGTGCTTGTGCCTGAGAGCATGGAGCTGCTGCCATGGGCCAGCAAAATCTGCTGTGGTCCTTTGCCTCTGTTGAGTTTTCTTAATGTTGGTGTATCTGGATCAAGTACCACTGGAAGCACAACACAGATTCACAGAATGGATTGGGTTGGAAGGGACCTCAAAGCTCATCCAGTTCCAACCCCCTGCCGTGGGCAGGGACAGCTCCCACCAGCCCAGGTTGCTCAAGGCCTCATCCAGCCTGGCCCTGAACACCTCCAGGGAGGGGACAGCCACAGCCTCCCTGGGCAGCCTGTGCCAGAGTCTCACCACCCTCACTGGAAAGAATGTCTTCCTCATCTCCAGTCTCAATCTGCCCTCCTCATCTGTTAACTGGAGGTGTTGTTGAGTCTGTTTAGATGGGTTGGGTCCCTCTCAGGCTTGTATTTCCCCTTTTTCTCTTCACTTAATCCCCAGGCTTTGCACAGACAGTAACTTCAGAGCAGTGAAGCCAAGCCATGGTACCTGCATAAATGCCTCCCCATTTGGTACTGTGCCAAGGCTGTCTGTGTGTTTAACAGTCATGGAATGGGCTGGGCTGGGAGGGAGCTGCAGAGCTCAGGCAGCCCAAGCCCTCTGCACTCAGCAGGGACAGCCCCAACTCCAGCAGCTTGCCCACAGCCCTCTCCAGCCTCCCCTTCAACAGCTCCAGGCAGGGAGCCTCAACCACCTCCCTGGGCAACCTCTGCCAGGCTTCCACCACCCTCCTGCTGCAGAACTTATTTAAATTACTTTGTGTTCTGTATGCCCTTAATTTCCTGCTGTCTTAATTATGTATTTTGTTTTCTTTTTGCTTTCTGCATGAACCTGCTTTTCAGTATACTCACAGAAAGGGATTGCATTCACTTAGAGGGGAGATTGCAGAGTTTTATGAATTGATTCTGACAGGATATATGTAAAAAGTGTGAAAAATCCTTTGAGATTAAAGGCACACTACATTTTTCTTGTATTTCACAGCAAAATTAGATATTGATTTTTATTTTTTAATGAGAAACCTAAGACTATGGAACCTCACTCACATGCTATGATTATTGTACTTTGTGGTTGTAGATGATTTGATATTGACTGGAGTTCTTAAATTTAAAAGCTCTCACATTTACAAGCAAAATCTCTTCATAATCTCCCCCTCTGCTCTGCTTTTGTGAGACCCCACCTGGAGTACTGTCTCCAGTTCTGGGGCTCTCAACATAAGAAGGGCATCAGACTGCTGAAGTGGGTCCAGAGGGAGGCCACAAAGATGATCAGAGGGCTGAAGCACCTCCCCATGGGGACAGGCTGAGAGAGTTTGGGCTGTTCAGCCTTGGGAACAGAAGGCTCCAGGGAGACCATAGATCAGCCTGCCAGGACCTGAAAGGGGCTACAAAAAAGCCACAAAATGGCTTCTCACAAGAGCTTGTAGTGACAGGACAAGAGGGAATGGATTGAAGCTGGAGGGGGCAGATTTAGACTGGAGATGAGGAAGAAATTCTTGAGACTGAGGGTGGGAAGACACTGGCACAGGAGAGACTGGGAGACTGGGAGACTGTGGCTGCCTCCTCCCTGGAGGTGTTCAAGGCCAGGCTGGATGAGGCCTTGAGCAGCCTGGGCTGGTGGGAGGTGTCCCTACTGTGGTAGGGGGATTGGAACTTTAAGATCCCCACCATGATTCTGTGCTAATTAATTTTGCTTTTTCTTTTTTGCTTAAAGCAAAACATCCTCTGTTAAGAAGGTCTCTCTTAAGCAGTTAACAGCATTCACTGTAAAGTTAGCTGTGACCAGGAGCTGTTTGCACTGGAGTGACTGATTCAGGGAGTTCAGGGTTGAATTCACAGATCTCTTCAGAAGTAACATCCTTTCTCTTTTTTTTTCCTACGGTGGTATTTCAGGTTCTAAGCTCATCCCTGCCTGAGCAGGTCTCAAAGGTCCATGTGGAAGAAGAGCTGGGGAGTTTTAGTGAGATGGCTGAGGAGAGAGTGCTCTGTCTGTCATCCAGCCACGGTGACTGATCCTTTCTCTCCTTATCTTTATTCTGTATGGGACCAAAAGTGCAAAACCCAAGGTGAAGTTCCTGAAGTTAGCAGTTTGAGGGGAGAGTCTTGAGAAGAACAGCAATGGCAGGAGTGCTTCCTGTGATGCCAGGGGGTTATCCTCTTACTATTTGCAGGTTTGCGTTCGCCAATGCTTGCAGCTCTCTTCTTGCAGAGTTTATAGGCACTGTGGTTTTTTCTCTCTGCATTTGTTTGCTGTATGTCTTTGAAATCAAGACCTTGAGTGATTCATGGATTCTGCCACCTTCCAGTGGGTTACTGCAAGGTATTCTGCAGAGGATTCCCCTTGAAGACCATCCTGTTGGTCTCATACCTCTGCTTCCTGTGGTAGTGTTTCAGCTGAAAGCAGAGCTTCCCCTCTCATGGCCTGGGAGGAGACTGGAGGTCAGCTGAGACCACACAAGTAGAGCAGGCAGGGAACGTCCATGTACAGCTTGAAGGAAGGGGTCCTCAATTTGAGAGCTATGAAAGCTGAAGTTTGTTGAACTTGCTGTGAGGGCAACTCATTCATTATGTGCCAGTTGCAAAGGTGGAAAGGAACTGATCCTCCTGGCAATTCGCTTAATGGTGTAAAATACCAGGTGTTGAATTTTGGAGACAGGCACTTGCATGCCTGGCATTCATAAATAAACCAAGAAAATCAATAAGTGACTTTGGCAGCTGTCACCCTCTTGACTCCTTTGTCAGAGGCCAAGAGCTGAACGAACAAGAGAAATGAAAGTGTCGTCCCTGTAGGAAAAGGAGAAGTAGTTTTTGCTCCAGGCTACAGCTGAGATCACTGAGAGTACAAGAGAGCCTTTTTTGCTGTGTTACCATCGTTGATCTATCAGCCTGCAGATTTTTATACTGTGCAGTTGTTCCCTTTTTATTTGATATCAAGGTATTTGTCCTTCAGGGCCCTCCATCTCAGGGCTGTCAGCCTCCTATTTATTACTTCCCAACATTTGCTTTTTTAGATTTTATGAACCTTGGTGAGAAGTCCTCCTGCTGTCTGTTCCCTGGAAGACAGTTCAAATGATGCTCTGGGAAACTCTGGTCACAGAATCACAGAATGGTAGGGGTTAGAAGGGACCTCTGGACATCATCTAGTCCAGTTCTCCCTGCCCAGGCAGGGTCACACAGGAGCACATCCAGGTGAGTTTGGGAAGTCTCCAGAAGAGATTCCACAACCTCTCTGGGCAGCCTGCTCCAGGCCTCCAGCATCAAAGTAAAGAAGTTCCTCCTGGTTCTTCCCAGTTGAATACTAATGCAATTTATAAAAGTGCACTTGTCACTCTCATGTTTTGCTCTGAGGTTTTCTTTCTCCTTTCCAGGCACTAAAATCACACTCATCTAAAGTGCAGTTTTAGAAGAATAGAATAGAATAGAATAAACCAGGTTGGAAGAGACCTTCAAGATCATCGTGTCCAACCTATCATCCAACACCACCTAATCAACTAAAACATGGCACCAAGCACCCCATCAAGTCTCCTCCTGAACACCTCCAGTGATGGTGACTCCACCACCCCCTCAGGCAGCCCATTCCAGTGGGCAATCACTCTCTCTGTGTAAAACTTCCTCCTAACCTCCAGCCTAAACCTCCCCTGGCACAGCCTGAGACTGTGTCCTCTTGTTCTGGTACTGGGTGCCTGGGAGAAGAGACCAACCCCCACCTGGCTACAACCTCCCTTCAGGTAGTTGTAGACAGCAATAAGGTCACCCCTGAGCCTCCTCTTCTCCAGGCTAAGCAACCCCAGCTCCCTCAGCCTCTCCTCACAGGGCTGTGTTCCAAACCCCTCCCCAGCTTTGTTGCCCTTCTCTGGACTCATTCCAGCAAGTCAACCTCCTTCCTAAACTGAGGGGCCCAGAACTGGACACAGGACTCGAGGTGTGGCCTAACCAGTGCAGTGTACAGGGGCAGAATGACCTCCCTGCTCCTGCTGGCCACACTGTTCCTGATGCAGGCCAGGATGCCATTGGCCCTCTTAGCTGCCTGGGCACACTGCAGGCTCATGTTCAGCCTACCATCAACCAGCACCCCCAGGTCCCTCTCAGCCTGACTGCTCTCCAGCCACTCTGACCCCAGCCTGTAGCTCTGCATGGGGTTGCTGTGGCCAATGTGCAGAACCCGGCACTTGGATGTGTTCAATCTCCTGCCCTTGGACTCTGCCCATCTGCCCAGCCTGTCGAGGTCCCTCTGCAGAGCCTCTCTACCCTCCAGCAGATCAACTCCTGCCCCCAGCTTGGTGTCATCCACAAATTTACTGATGATGGACTCAATGCCCTCATCCAGATCATCAATAAAGATGTTAAAGAGCATGGGGCCCAGCACTGATCCCTGGGGGACACCACTGGTGCCTGGCTGCCAGCTGGATGTGGCACCATTCACCACCACTCTCTGGGCTTGGCCCTCCAGCCAGTTCCTAACCCAGGCAAACCAAGCTGAGCTAAAAAGTCATTCTGTACACAGCAAACTGCCTTTCTGCTTAGGGTGAGCTTCCTGTAAGACTAGAGGGAAACTGGGGTGATGCTCAGTTTATAAGACGTTGCTAGCAGGAGGAGCCTTGGCTGCTGCTCAGGGGTATGAAGCACTGTCCAGTTGTAGCTGAGGGTTGTAGCTGAGGGTCTGCCTGTACTGTCCCTGGAGAGGTGGTGACTGCATGGAGCCTGTGCTTTTGTTTCCCAAGAGAGGATTTTGTTGGCTAAACACTATTTGAGGTGTCCCATGTCCCTCCTTGTCTTTAGAAGGAAAGAGTGAGAAGCTGGCTCCTATTTTAAGCCACGTTTTTCAGCAGAGGGACTGTCAGACAGCCACAGAAACCACTGCCTGCTCCCTTGGGCATGCTGTGGATGGCTATTTCCTCAGATGAAAGTGGTCCCTGGGCCAGCTGGGTTTCATTACAGGACACAGGCAGATTTGTTATTTGTGTGCATTTATCAGACAACAGAATCATAGCTTCACAGCATTGCTTTGGGTGGGAAAGACCTTTAAGATCATTGAGTCCAATCATTATCTATAAACTCTGCCAAGGCTGGTGCCAAACCATGGCCCTCAGCACCACATCTCTGCCTCTTTGAAGCACTTCAGGGATGGGGACTCAACCACCTCCCTGGGCAGCCTGTGCCTGCCTGTGAGAGCCCTTTCAGTCAGGAAAGGATGCAGCTTTAGGCCATTTCCTCTTGTCCTATCACTTATTATTAGGGAGAGAAGACCAACTCCACCTGACTCCAACTTCCTCTCAGGGAGCTGTAGAGAGCAATGAGGTCTCCCCTCAGCCTCCTCTTCTCCACACTAGATACCCCCAGCCCCCTCAGCAGCTCCTCCCCAGCCCTGCTCTCCAGACCCTTCCCCAGCTTTGCTGAAGGAGTAAAGGACGTTGAAGTTTGAGGCGAGGGTGCAAGTACATCTAAAAGAGTGAGCAGGAGAGAAGGAGGAGGAACCACTGGGGCAGAGAGATCACTGCACAGCAGAGACCTTAATCAAAACCATAGAGGGGCTCTGTGTACAGGTCCCTGCTTTGCTGAGTCAGCAGCTGCTCGGGGCTGGGAAATCTCCCTGCTACTGTTGTGTAGCTTCTCCTCAGTACCATACGCTGGTGGGTAGGGACAATTCTTTGGTCCTCAGGCACGGTGTGGTGTTCTCCTTGGCATGTCTCTGTGCATGGCTGCCCATATGCATAGGACATACAGCATTAGAGTCATAGAATCATCTTGGTTGGAAAAGACTTGAAGATCACTCTCTAACTCTGCCAAGGCTGGTGCTAAGCCATGTTCCTCAGCACCTCCAGGGATAGGGATTCAGCCACCTCCCTGGGCAGCCTGTGCCAATGTTTAGAAAACTTTGCCCCAGTATTTAAGACAAACCACCTAGGTGCCAAATCTCATAGGCTGCATAGTGTCACTTGGCATGAGCAAGCAGAATCACAGAATTGTCTGTGTTGGAAGAGACCTCAAGATCATCAAGTCCAACTGTTAACCCAGCACTGCAAGGTCACCACTAAGACACATCCCTCAGCACCACATCTTATGTAGCTTTTAAATGCCTTCAGGGAAGATGAGTTCACCATTTACCTGGGCAACCTTTTGACAACTCTTCCAGTGAAGAAATTTTCCACAATATCCACTCTACCCCCCACCACACACACCTCATCACAACTTGGGGCCATTTCCTCGTGTCCTTTGTGTGCTACTTGGGACAAGAGACTGACCCCCTCCTTGCTCCAACCTCCTTTCAGGTAGTTGTAAAATACATAGAATAAACCATGTTGGAAGAGACCTTCAAGATCATCGCATCCAACCCATCAACCATTCCAACACCACCTAAACAACTAACCCACGGCACCAAGCACCCCATCAAGCCTTCTCCTGAACACCTCCAATGACGGCGACTCCACCACCTCCCCAGGCAGCCCATTCCAATGGGCAATCACTCTCTCTGTGTAGAACTTTTTCCTAACATCCAACCTGAACCTCCCCTGGTGCAGCCTGAGACTGTAAAGAGTGAGAAGGTCTCCCCTCAGCCTTCTCTTCTCCAAACTACACACCCCCAGTTCCCTCAGCCACTCCTCACCAGAGCTGTTTTCCAGACCGTTCCCCAGCTTTGTTGAATTTTATTGCATTCCCTCCAGCCTCTCAATGTCTTTCTTGTAGTGAGGGCCCCAAAACTGAACCCAGTATTTGAGACTGGGTTTGAGACTACTGCTGCATACAGGGGGACAATCACTGCCCTGCTTCTGCTGGCCACACTATTCCTGATCCAGGCCAGGGTGCTGGTGACCTGTTTGGCCACCTGGGCACACTGCTGGCTCGTATGCAGCCAGCTGTTGACCAGCCACCCCCAGGTCCTTTACTGTTGACCAACTTTCTAGCCACACTTCCCCAAGCCTGGAGCAGTGCATGGAGTTGTGAGCACCATGCAGCACCCAGCACTTGCCCTTGCTGAATCTCATACTTCTGGCCTTGGCATATCAGTCCTACCTGTCCGGAGCCTTCTGCAGGACCTTTCTGCCCTCAGGCCAATGGATGCTCCCTCCCAGCTTTGTGTAATCTCCAGACTTACCAAGGGTTCACTCAGTGCCCTCATCATGGACAAAGATGTTAAGATGAGAGTGGAGAGGATGTTCAGACATCAGCAAGTCTGATTTCATTACCAAAGATGGAGGCAAGCAGTGACCTAATATCATAAAATCATGGAACTGCTTTGATTGGAAAAGATCTCTAAGAAGATTGAGTCCAACCAGCAATCCCCAGGCTGTTAACCCCTGCATTGCCCTTTGGCCACCTTTGTGTTGTTCAGATGAGGCAGGTTTGCACTTTCATTGCTCTGAAGGGAATTTTGTGTTTCTTACACCATGGTGCCAGCTCGGTACTGTACACCACGACATTTTCTCTTCCTCTAAGTCATATTTATAATGTCACTCAAGGCCTAATTATTAAGAAGCAGTGAAATGCCTGCTGGTTTCTTGAATGGAGATCCCTCCTGCGTGATTGATCAGGAATTTGCCTTTGGGGGTTCTGCCTTCAGAAACACCACATCTGAAAAGCTGTTCTCCATGCTGGTCAAGGTCGCTGTTCACTAACAAACAGCTGCTAATCACAGTGGAGAAAAAGGAGATGAAGCCCCCTGCAGCTAGGAGGATGTGTCAAGGACCTTAAAGCCTGTGTGTAAATAATATTGAAATAGAGCTGAGAACACGTAGCAGCCCACACTGGCAGTGCATGGTGTGGTTCTTCTGGTCTAGGCCTTTTTTCCACTCCCCCTTCCATATTCCTATCTCTAAGCACATGCTTTTCTATTTTTGGGGGGACCATTTAATTTTAAAAGCATGAAAAAGATTTGGGAGTTGTTGCAAACCCTTTTCATCAGACTTTTCTATAAACATAGAATACATAGAATACATAGAATAAACCAGGTTGGAAGAGACCTTCAAGATCATCACATCCAACCCATCAACCAATCCAACACCACCCAAACAACTAACCCACGGCACCAAGCACCCCATCAAGTCTCCTCCTGAACACCTCCAGTGATGGTGACTCCACCACCTCCCCAGGCAGCCCATTCCAATGTGCAATCACTCTCTCTGTATAGAACTTTTTCCTAACATCCAGCCTGAACCTCCCCTGGCACAGCCTGAGACTGTGTCCTCTTGTTCTGGTACTGGCTGCCTGGGAGAAGAGACCAACATCTGTCTGTCTACAACCTCCCTTCAGGTAGTTGTAGAGAGCAATAAGGTCACCCCTGAGTCTCCTCTTCTCCAGGCTAAGCAACCCCAGCTCCCTCAGCCTCTCCTCGTAGGGCTTATGTTCCAAACCCCTCACCAACTTTGTTGCTCTTCTCTGGACTCGTTCCAGCAAGTCAACCTCCTTCCTAAACTGAGGGGCCCAGAACTGGACACAGTACTCGAGGTGCGGCCTAACCAGTGCAGTGTACAGGGGCAGAATGACCTCCCTGCTCCTGCTGGCCACAGTGTTCCTGATGCAGGCCAGGATGCCATTGGCCCTCTTAGCTGCCTGGGCACACTGCAGGCTCATGTTCAGTCTACCGTCGACCAGCACCCCCAGGTCCCTCTCAGCCTGACTGCTCTCCAGCCACTGACCCCAGCCTGTAGCTCTGCATGGGGTTGCTGTGGCCAATGTGCAGAACCCGGCACTTGGATGTGTTCAATCTCATGCCGTTGGACTCTGCCCATCTGCCCAGCCTGTCGAGGTCCCTCTGCAGAGCCTCTCTACCCTCCAGCAGATCAACTCCTGCGCCCAGCTTGGTGTCGTCAGCAAATTTACTGATGATGGACTCGATGCCCTCGTCCAGATCATCAATAAAGATGTTAAAGAGCAAGGGGCCCAGTACTGATCCCTGGGGCACACCACTGGTGCCTGGCTGCCAGCTGGATGTGGCACCATTCACCACCACTCTCTGGGCTCGGCCCTCCAGCCAGTTCCTAACCCATCGCAGTGTGCTCCCATCCAAGCCATGGGCTGACAGCTTGGCCAGGAGTTTGCTGTGGGGAACGGTGTCAAAGGCCTTGCTGAGGTCCAGGTAGACTACATCCACAGCCTGCCCCACATCCACCAGGCAGTCACCTGATCATAGAAGGAGATCAGGTTGGTCAGGCAGGACCTGCCCTTCCTAAACCCATGCTGGCTGGGCCTGATCCCTTGCCCATCCTCTAAGTGCTGTGTGACTGCACTCAGGATGACCTGCTCCGTAATCTTTCCTGGCACTGAGGTCAGGCTGACAGGCCTGTAATTCCCTGGCTCATCCAACCGGCCCTTCTTGTGGATGGGCACCATGCTGGCCAGCTTCCAGTCAGCTGGGATCTCTCCAGTGAGCCAGGACTGCTGAAAAATGATGGAGAGTGGCTTGGCAGCTCATCTGCCAGCTCCCTCAGCACCCTGGGATGGATACCATCTGGTCCCATGGACTTGTGGGGGTCCAAGCTGCTGAGGAGAGCTCCTATCACTTGCTCATGGAACAAAGGGAAACCATGCAGCTCCCTGGCTCCCTCTGCCAGTTCTGCAGGCCAGCTGTCTGGTAGACGTTCTTTCCAGCTAGTAAAAACTGAGGTAAAGAAGGTGTTAAGTACCTCTGCCTTTTCCTCATCCTGTGTTACAACATTTCCTTCCATGTCAACCAAGGAGTGGAGGTTGTCCCTGCCCTTCCTCTTGCTATTAATATATTTATAGAAGGACTTTTTGTTGTCCTTCACATCAGAGGCCAGTTTAAGTTCCAAATGTGCTTTTGCCTCCCTAATTTTCCTCCTACATGCCCTAGCAACCTCTTTAAACATTCCATGGGTTGCCTCCCCTTTCTTCCAAAGATGATACACCCTCTTTTTTCCCCCTTAGTTCTTTTAGAAGCTCATCACCCATCCAGGCTGGCCGTCTGCCCCGGCGGCTCCTCTTCCGGCGCATTGGCACAGCCTGCTCCTGTGCCTTCAAGAGTTCTTCCTTGAAGCAGGTCCAGCTCTCCTGGACCCCTTTGTTTTTAAGGGCTTTATGCCAAGGAACCCTCTGAGTTAGTTCCTTGAGCAATCTGAAGTCCGCCCTCCGGCAGTCCAGAGTGGAGGTCTTCTTGCTGCCCCTCTTAGCTTGACCAAATACTGAAAATTCAATTCTCTCCTGGTCGCTGGCCCCTAAACAGCCTCCGACCACCACATCCCCACCAGCCCTGCCCTGCTGGTGAAGAGGAGGTCAAGCATAGCCTTGCCCCTGGTAGGCTCACGCAGCACCTGGGATAAGAAGCTGTCCTCCATGCAGTCTAAGAACCTCCTGGACTGCCTCCTCTCTGCTGTGTTGAGATCCCAGCAGATGTCAGGCAGGTTGAAGTCGCCCATGAGGACAAGGTCAGGAGATCTTGAGACAGCCTTAAGCTGTCTATAGAATGCTTCATCAACATCTTCCTCCTGGTTGGGTGGTCTATAACAGAGTCCAACCAGGATGTCTGCCCTACCGGTCTTCCCTCTAATTCTTGCCCACAAGCATTCAACCTGATCATCCCTAAACAAATGTAATCAATAGCCAGAAAAAAAGAGCTGATTTCAACCTCTTTTATTTTTTAAGCAAGAATAGGCTCTGTGGATAACACTGAGTGTGGTGGCCCTCAGTGGTTGGATGCTGTTTGCCTTCTTGGCCACCTAGGCACTGCTGGCTCATGCTTACGGCCCCTTCAGGTCGTGGCAGGCTGCTCTTAGGTCTCCCTGGAGCCTTCTCTTCTCCAGGCTGAACACCCCCAGCTCCTTCAGCCTGTCCTCAGAGCAGAGCTGCTCCAACCCCCTGAGCATCTTTGTGACCAGCTTCTGGACCCTCTGCATCAGGTCCCTGTCCTTCCTGTGTTGATGACCCCACAGCTGGACTCCGCATTGCAGGTGAGGTCTCACCAGAGCGGAGGGGCAGGATCCCTGCTCTCCATCTCTGGCCACACTGCTTTGGATGCAGCCTTCTGGACTGCAGGTGCACACTGTTGCCTCCTGTCCAGCTTCTCATCCACCAGCACCCCACAAGTCCTTTTCCTCAGGTCTGCTCTCCCTCACCTCATCCCCCAGCCCATTCTGGTAACGAGGCTTGCTCTGACCCAAGTGCAGAGCCTGCGTTTGGTCTTGTCCTGTCCAACCTGCTGCTCAGTGCTCCGCACCCATAGCGCTGTATGTTCGTGTGCATTTGTTTCAAGGTGTAAGGCTGTCTTTGTCACCAGGGTTTGTGGCAGCTCACATGTGAGGTTTCCTGCAGTGAGTAAGATAGCACAGGTGGGTGTTGCGGTGTGTTGGAAATTGGTACTAGGAGCAGGAAAATTGCATTTTGTAATCTCCCATCACCTGTTCCACTACTGTTTGCATACATTCTTACAGGCTTCAGAGGCAGAGGTAAGGCTGGTTGGTGTGGTGTGAGGGGGATGAAGAATTGGGTGGAAATGGGACCAATTTCCTGCTTTTAATAACTCCTGCACAGGTATTATTTTTTTTCTTCCACTGGGCTATGCTAAGATGAAGATAAGCAGTGCTGTGTGGAGTCTTCTGAAGATCCTTTACAGTTTGCTTTCTGTTATGCTATTTGTTCAGAGGTTTCCCCTGCTTTCTAATTCAGCCCCAAGTTTCCCTTTAGGCAGGCAAACAAAATGTGCATCAGTGTCTGGTTTCTTTTAAGTCCAGAAGGCAGAGTGTGGAGGGAACTTGCTGCTGGTTTCAAGGGAGCAAGTTGGAGGAGGGAGCTTGCTTCAGCGATGTATCTTGGTAAGATGTGGCTGAGGATACAGAGGTGTGGGGAAAGCTCGATCTGTGTGTGGTTTCAGTGCCTCACAAAGCATGTTTTCTGAGTGTACCTGTGCATATGTACAGAACACACGTATGGGTGATTGTGTAGCCAGGAGCACTGTATTCTTAGTGGTTTCTGGCAGAGGTAGGAGCCATGCTGTACTCCTGCTTCCCATCTGTTGTCTAACTTCACATCCTGGGCTACACCAAAAGCAGCATGGCCAGCAGAGCAGCTGCTCTGCTCTGGTTAGGCCTCATCTGGAGCACTGTGTCCAGCTCTGAGACCCCCAACACGAGAGAGACATGGGCCTGATGGAGTGGGTCCAGAGGAGGCCACAGAGATGATCAGAGGCTGGAGCACCTCTGCTATGGGGACAGGCTGAGGGAGTTGGGGCTGTTCAGCCTGGAGAAGAGAAGGCTCCAGGGAGACCTTAGAGCTGCATTTCAGTATCTGAAGGAGGCTACAGGAAGGCTGGGGAGGGTCTGTTCAGAAGGGCCTGTGGGGATAGGACAAGGGGCAGTGGTTTGAAACTGGAGCAGGGCAGATTTAGGTTGGACATCAGGAGGAAGCTGAGTAAAAATACTGGAGCTGAGTAAGATACTGGAACAAGCTGCCCAGGGCTGTGGTTGAGGCCCTGTCCAAGGTCAGCCTGGCTGTGTCCCTGGGCAGCCTGCTCCAGTTGGAGGTGTCCCTGCTGACCGCAGGGGACTTGGACAAGATGCCCTAGGAGGGTCCCTTCTAAGCCAGTGCAGCTGTGACTCTGTGGATATGCTTAGGTGTGCCTGATGTACTGTTTGGTGTGGCTCTGTGTGCTGGGGGTGTGTGTCTGTGCACCCGGGGGGTGTTTGTTATCAGCCAGTTCAGAACTGTGTGTGAAATTAGGTCGTTGGATGCTATTCTGTGATGCACAGAAGACAATTTGCATACAAAAGGGAAAAGAATTAGCAAAGCTCTACATCACCCTCATACCTGTGCAGTTCTGAGCTGCTTCAGACATTGCAATTGCCTCTACAGACAGGGTGTGGATGGTCAGACCTACTGAGGTTTGTCCTCAGCTGCCACCACCCGAGTCTTCTGCAGTGCTGTGCCCTGGCAGTTTTGTTCCTTACCAGGGGAGCTGTGTGTTGGAAGTGAAGCATCAGCATTTTGGTGTGTGCAGAATTAAATCCTCTGCCCTCAGTTCCCTTCCTTGGAGGGATGCTTCTCTTCACAGGATCCTTCACGTTCCTACAGCCCCATAACCTGACAGTGCTGGAGACTTCCCTAGTGGGAATGCCAGCCTAGCAAATGTGCTTTGCCTTCTTAGTCATGGATTTGCTTAATTTTGCACTCTAGCTTCTTACAGTTTCCTCTGGAAGAGAAGGAACAAACTTCTTTGCAGGGAATTATCACAGAACATTAGGGGTTGGAAGGGAACTCCAGAGATCATTCAGTGCAACCCCCTGCCAGAGCAGGGTCACCCAGGGCAGGCCACACAGGAAAGCATCCAGGCAGGTTGAGAAAGGCTCCAGAGAAGGAGACTCCACAACCTCTCTGGGCAGCCTGCTCCAGGGCTCAGCACCCTCACACCAAAGCAGTGTCAGCTTGTGTTGAGGTGGAGCCTCCTGGGTGCCAGCTTGCAGTGCACTCCTCTTGTGCTTCCCTTCTGACCATTCCAGTGCTGCCTTCCATTCTCTTCACCCTAGTTTGACGTCCTACCCTTGCATGCGCCCAGCATGGGTTCTGGGTTCCGACGTGCCCTTGGCGGTGCAGCCTGCTGGAGGGTGAGATGGTCCTGTGAGAGCCAGGATGGCAGCTTGACAACCTCTCAATGTTATTTTTTGGCAAATATTCTAAGTGTTATAGAAATATTTTCAAGCAATATTAACATTATTGTAACACCAGTATAGAAGCATAAATTACCAGATGAGTCAGAATTATGGCCCTTTTCCTGCTGTGTGTGGGCAGCCCCCTGCATCTGTGCTCATTACAGGTTTGGGACCTAAATGCATTAGATGTGTGCTGGAAGAAAATGAGTCTGCAAAGTGTTTTAATAGGAGGGAGTACATGGCTCCTGGTTGTGCAGAAAGGAAATCCTCTGAAGATGAACATTTCCTCCTGCTTGTCCTTTAAAACACTTCACTTAAAAGATTTCCATGTTCACATGGAAAATTCTTGTAAGGTGAACGGCCAAACTGAAAGAAAGCAAAGGAAAGCAGCTCAAATCCTTGTCTTGGAAGAAAAGCAGAGGTGTTCTATCTGGCAGAGAATGTCAGGGGGCTGTAGTGGTGCTCCAGTATCTCAGTAAGGTGCATGTGTCGGTAATGTCCTACTGTCTGCTACAGTGGCCACATGAACTGACTGTGACAACAGCCTTCCCAAAGTCATAAACTTTAACTTCATTGTCTGCCTCCTCTCAGGAGGACACTGGAGATGCTCACTATCAGCATCTCTCCTTTCCTCTGGCAAGCAGAAGCTTGCAGGTTATTGAGGAAGAGATCCATTAGTTGGCATCCTGAGATTTATCCCTGGGTGTAAGTACTTCAAAGCTTTCCATGTGCAGCACTGCTTCAGTTGGGTGTTCTGCCCCTCTGCAAGTTCAGTGGCTGTGGTTTGGTTTGACTTTGTACCCTGAGAACAACAGTGCATGTTTCAGAAAGGCAGGTGTCACAGAGTGCCCCCCAAGCATCAGCTGGCCCAACCTTTCTAGGTGAGAGTGGAGCTGAAATGGGATGGCTCAGAGAAGTGGAAATTACCAGAGGTCTCCTCTCAGCCTCCTCTTCTTCCTCTTCTTGATTTCTTCTCCCCATCTCTGGGTGTCTCTGGATGAAGGAAAGATTAATTCCTCTTGTTCTTCCCCCTCTGCTGCCACCTCCAGGGGAGACTAAAAATCCTGCATGGTGCTTTGCAGAGCTCCTGCAAATTCAGCTTTGCTGATCCCGAGAGTCATCAGGACACTCCAGGTTGGGTATTACTATTCAGAGCAGTTACAGGGACCCTTGCTTCTTCCTGTGTTTTTATTAACCAATTTAGGACAAGTTGATTAGCTGTGGCTGTCTGGGAGAAGACAAACTACCTTTTTTTCCCAGTTTGTCCTCTGAGGTGCCCAAACCTCCTGACATGCTGATTTCTTTCCCTCAAACCAATTTTCACCTAGTCAATCGAATTATCATTTCATCAAACTCCTTCCTTCCCTGCAAGTCTGATACTCATTGGGAGCTTCTCCCTGGCTTTGCTCCCTGGAGCATCAGAAGGGCAATATCAGAAGGGAAATATTTTGGTAGTCTTACAGTTCAAGGCATGTTGTCAGGTCCCTCTAGCGACCACATCCAATGCAAGAGCAGCACAGAAAATGAACTTGGCACAGGTTGGAGGGGGGAAGATGGAGAAATTGTCTCCAAACTTCCTTCTTCAGTTTGAAATCTTCTGCTCCTGCACGGTGTGCTGGGGAAGTCACAGACTGTGAGTGGGCTTCATGTGGCAAAATGTAGACGTCTACATCTGAGTTAGTCACCCAAGGCTCCCTGTGTGGGGAATGCAGAGAAAGAGGACAGATGAATCACACCCATGAAGAACCTATTTTTTTACCTTTATGCTAAGATGCAATGACTCACAACCCCAGAGTGCCCCCTTGGCTGGCAAAGGAGGCTGGGGCAGCTGCTGCCATGTGCTGCCTGCCTTCTCCACCCTACAAACTGGACAAGATGAAGGTGGTGTCTGGGGCTCTGGTGCCTGCCCTAGTGCTTGGCTGTACATGGCTGTTATAGTGGGTGTGCTGAGTGCCCAGGGAAAGCATCTCCGCTTCTCCACCTGGAAATTTGGTGAAAAACTACCCTTTAGGTTTCCATGAGTGAGAACTCAGGAGTCAGGAAATGTGTAAGCTGAATTCCCAGGGTTCTCCTGTATGTGTTTCTCACTCTCATAGAACCATAGAATCCTTTTGGTTGGAAAAGTCCTTTGAGGACACAGAATCATAGAATGGTTTAGGATGGAAGGGACCTTAAAGCTCACTCAGTTCCAACCCCCTGCCATGGGCAGGGACACCTACCACCAGCCTAGGTTGCTGGGCAGGCCTTGAACACCTCCAGGGAGGGGACATCCACAGCTTCCCTGGGCAACCTGTGCCAGTGTCTCACCACCCTCATTGTGAAGAATTTCTTCCTGATCTCGTCTAAACTAGAATGTTCCAGGAACTTTTTCTTTCCCCTCTTCCTACAGAGGGAGAAGGAGGCTGGCCAGAGGCATGATTTATTCTTAAAATTCAGGAGTTGTCAGTGGGTGGCTACCAAGATACTCACAGACAGACTGATAAGCAGAGCGAGGCTGAAATAGTCCCTGCAGTTGAGGAGGTTCTCTGGGAGGCAGGGAATCATAGAATCACAGAAGGGTAGGGCTTGGAAGGGATCTGCAGAGATCGTCCAGTCCAACCCCCTGCCGGAGCAGCATCACCCAGGCAGGTTGAGAAAGGCTCCAGAGCAGGAGACTCCACAACCTCTCTGGGCAGCCTGCTCCAGGGCTCAGCACCCTCACCCCAAAGCAGTGTCAGCTTGTGTTGAGGTGGAGCCTCCTGGGTGCCAGCTTGCAGTGCATTCCTCTTGTGCTTCCCTTCTGACCATTCCAGTGCTGCCTTTCATTCTCTTCACCCTGGTTTGACCTTCTGCCCTTACACATCCACCCAGAATATTTTTCATTACATTTTAAAGGTCCATAAATCCTTGAATTCTTGGGGACTTACCAAAATTAGTTGTTCCTAATTACTAATTGCTCTTTGTTTTTGCCATGAGGGTTTAATAACATGATGGGAACCTTCCTGTGCTCCGTTTTTTTTCAGGAAACCATCACTGGCCACTGTTTCCTGCTCTCTGATGAATTAATTTCACGTCTTTGTTTCAAACATTTTGCAGCAACAAGGCTCTAGAAGGCCTTAAGGTGGAACATCAGTGTGTGTAATTAACATGCACAGGGCAGATTAGTTAATTAAGGTAGCAATGTACACGGCATTGCCAAAATGCTTTACAAGAGGTCCAGTACAGTTTTGTGGACCATCTTTGGCTGCTTGTTTCTATAACATGTTACAAACAATGAACAATTAATATCTTCATCAGTTGCCTGGATGAGATGATTGAGAGCACCCTCAGCAAGTTTGCTGATGATATGAAATGGGGGTGTTGTGGTGGTGGCTGACACCCCCTCAGACTCTGCTGCCATCCAATGAGATCTAGACAGGCTCAGAGCTGGGGGAAAGGGAACCTCATGAGGTTCCATAAGGAAAAGTGCAGGGTCCTGCACCTGAAGAGGAACAACCCCAGGCACCAGTACAGACTGGCGGCTGCCCTGCTGGAGAACAGCTCCATGGGGAAAGACCTTGGAGTGCTGGTGGACAGCAAGTTCTGCATGGGGCAGCAATGTGCCCTGGGGGACAAGAGAGCCAAGGGGATCCTGGGGTGCAGCAAGAAAAGTGTGGCCAGCAAGGCCTGGGGAGGTTCTGCTCCCCCTCTGCCCTGCCCTGCTGAGAGCACAGCTGCAATCCTGTGTCCAGTTTGGGGCTCCCCAGCTCCAGACAGACAGAGAGCTGCTGGAGAGAGCCCAAGGGAGAGCCAGGAGGATGCTGAGGGGACTTGAGCATCTCCCCTGGGAAGAGAGACTGAGAGCCCTGGGGCTGTTGAGTCTGGAGAAAAGAAGGCTGAGAGGGATCTGATCAATGTCTCTCAATAGCTGAGGGGTGGGTGTCAGCATGAAGGTGCCAGGCTCTTTTCATGGGTGCCCAGTGACAGGACAAGGAACAACAGGTACAGGCTGGAAGTCAGGAGGTTCTACCTATACATGAGGAGAAAATTCTTTGCAGTGAGGGTGAAAGAGCCTGGAGCAGGCTGCCCAGAGAGGTTGTGGAGTTTCCTTCTCTGGAGCCTTTCCAAACCTGCCTGGATGCTTTCCTGTGTGACCTGCTCTGGCAAGGGGTTGGACTGGATGATTCTGGAGATCCCTTCCAACCCCTAACATTCTCTGGTTTCTGTGAAAGGTCTTTTCCAGTCTAGGCAATGCTGTGACTCTCTGAGTATTTTAAGGTCAATACATGGTGAGGCTTCCACTGGGTTGTCCACAGCTTTTTCACAGTAGTGGAAGTCTCATCTCCACCAGAAGTGCTCTGTTTGCCCCGTTCTGGGGCTGCAGTCGTTGCTCACAGCTCTGCTGTGATGAATGAGCAGACCCAGGCCAGCTGGTCTCTCTCTCTCTCTTTCCTCACTGGTTTCCAGGTAATGAACTTGTAGCTAGTAATAGATGTTATTAATCTGCAGCTGTCTGACATCACATTTTGTACTACTGAATGTAATCTCATTGTGTTACTCAAGGTCATTTGACTTTGTGTACAGTTCAATCTGTCTCTTAATTGACCTTGTCTCCCAAATTTGTGTCATGAGCAAACTTCTGCATCACAGTTAGACTTGTGCAAAGACTGTGGAGATGAATTATCAACACAGGCAATCCTAATCCTACCTCTGGGACACCTGATCAATCCTTCTCCTTTTGACTCAGAGTACACCTCACAGAGAAATATTTGCCTGCCTTTTCTGCAGCTTGCTTGCTGAAGGAAGAAGAAACCAAGTTTCATAGAATGGTTTGGGTTGGAAGGGACCTTAAAGGCCATCCATTTCCAACCCCCTGCCATGGGCAGGGACACCTGTGCCAGTGTCTCACCACCCTCACTGTGAAGAATTTTTTCCTAATCTCCAGTCTCTCTCTGCCCTCCTCCAGCTTCAATCCATTCCCTCTCATCCTGCCACTCCAAACCCTTGTGAAAGGTCCCTTCCCAGCTCTTCTGTAGGCCCCTTCAGGTACTGGAGGAAAGGTTCTTTATTTTTTGTTCAGATTTACCAGTGGTTTCCCTCCCACCTCTGTATCAAAAGCTTCATTGACACTTGGGCCAACTCTGTGTCCCTGTGTTCAGACAAAGCAGTCAGCTCATCAGAGGAGGCTCTTGGCACTGGCCTGCTGTGACCTGTGTTTTCATCAATTCTTCTTTCCTCTCCATTTTCTCACTCACTGACCAGCAGGTCAAGGAACGTTCTCTTACTCCCTTCTCTGCCCTGTGAGACCACACCTGGAGTATTGTGTCCAGTTCTGGGCTCCCCAGAGGTATGCTATAGAGAAACCAATGGAGGCTATGAGGATGCTGAAGGGACTGGAACATTTGTGTGAGGAGGAGAGGCTGAGAGCCCTGGGGCTGTTTGGTCTGGAGAAGAGAAGGCTGAGAGGGATCTGATCAATGTCTATCAAGAGCTGAGGGGTGGGCGTCAAGAAGGTGGTTCCTGCCTCTTTTCAGTGGTGCCCAATGACAGGACAAGGGGCAATGGACACAAACTGGAACCCAGGAGGTTCCACCTCAATATGAGGAAAAACTTCTTTGGTGTGAGCCCTGGAGCAGACTGCCCAGGGAGGCTGTGGAGTCTCCTCTGGAGACTTTCCAAACCCTCCAAGATGTGTTCTGCCCTGCTCTGGCAGGGGGTTGAACTGGATGATCTTCAGGTCCCTTCCAGCCCCTCCCATTCTGTGATTCATAATTTTCCCTCCATGTTTGACAGTGATTTGCTTCCCACTGCGCAGACCAGGGTAAAACGTTGCCTGCCCAGGCTGCTGAGTGCTTTAATCACACTTCTAGAGATAGCAACAAGTTTTGTTGTGCCTGGTTATGTGACTGTCCCTCAGTGGACCTGCAGTCCTACCTGGGACTTCGTGTGCCAGCTCTTTCGACACACAGACCAAGCCTGACTCATCCTTTCCTTCTGCTCTCCCATCTGTCAGTGTCTGTGTGGTGTGTCCTGTGCTTGGATAATCAGCTGCCAGGAGCTGTGTTTCTGGGACTGCACAGACCTGCAGCACTCAGCATCCGGAGCACCCACAGCTCTGGCTAGGAAGGAGTAAGATTGGGCACCTTTTGGCTTCTAGAGGTGGTTTTGGCTTCTATTTGGAGAAGCTTTTGCTTCCTTTCTTAGCTTCTAAAGCTGGCAGAAGGCCTTACTGCTTATTGGGAGACCTTACTGTGCTCTACAACTACCTGAAAGGAGGTGATAGTGGCATGGTGTTGGTTTCTTCTCTCTAGTAAGTAACTAGAGACAGGATGAGAGGAGCTGGCCTCAATTTGCACCAGGGGAGGTTTGGGTTGGACATTAGGAAAACACTTCTTTGCTGCAAGAGTGGTCAGGGATTGGCACAGGCTGCCCAGGGGGGTGGTGGAGTCCCCATCTCAGAAGGTGTTCAAGAACTGTGCATCCACAGCACCTGGGGACAGGGTTTAGTGGCCATGGTGGTGTTGGGTTGACCTCCATGGAGTTGGGGTCTATGATCTTAGAGGTCTTTTCCAACCAAAGCAAGTCTGTGGCTCTAAGTCATTTCTGTATTTTTGGTGTCATCTGCCTTAGAGGAGTATGGGGATGTGTTCTTTCTCCTGTCAGGCACTCACTGTCTTTGAGCTCCACAAGCAGAGGAGGGAGATGACTTTTAATGTCCAGAAGCTTCTTGGTCTTCACCTCTTCATTCTGGATGAAAGAAAACCAAGGGGTGGTAACAAAGCCCATGTCAGCATGAACAAACTGGAGTGAAGAAGGCTTTGTCCACATTCTCTGAAATGTGAATGAGGCTCAGACAACATCTGCATGCTCTTGGAAGTGCAGAGTCAGCAAGGAAGATCATCCTGTAGGCGTCCAGGTTCATTGCCCAGGAAGGTCCTGCAGTCATTTTGCAATCCTGTACTTGAGAATATGCCTCTGCCAACTGTGGTTGTTTTTAGGTGCTGGTTTTTGCTGAGTTCTGTGCAGCCAACAGCACCTCTCTCAGTATAGAAAATGTGGTAAGTGGGAGTTAGGTGTAAGGACAAAATGTGTATTTACTTAAAATTAGAAGATGAATGGTGTTAAAAAGTTCTGCAATGTCCTAACCTAACTGCTCATCCCTTTATCAGCTTGGTGCTGGAAACTCCTTCACCATACCAGTGTGTCATTAATCAGGCAGTTTAAAAACACTGCTTGAGAATTTGAAACAAGTTAAAGCAGGACATCAGTTAGGATGAGTCATCCTTGCCTCATCTTTTTAAGTGCCATTTACCTACTGTACAGTGCAGTCACAGGAGGGTAGGGCTTGGAAGGGACCTCAAGGGATCATTCAGTGCAACCCCCTGCCAGAGCAGGGTCACCCAGGGCAGGCCACACAGGAAAGCATCCAGGCAGGTTGAGAAAGGCTCCAGAGCAGGAGACTCCACAACCTCTCTGGGCAGCCTGCTCCAGGGCTCAGCACCCCCACACCAAAGCAGTGTCAGCTTGTGTTGAGGTGGAGCCTCCTGGGTGCCAGCCTGCAGTGCATTCCTCTTGTGCTTCCCTTCTGACCATTCCAGTGCTGCCTTCCATTCTCTTCACCCTAGTTTGACGTCCTACCCTTGCATGCGCCCAGCATGGGTTCTGGGTTCCGACGTGCCCTTGGCGGTGCAGCCTGCTGGAGAGTGAGATGGTCCTGTGAGAGCCAGGATGGTCACCATTCTGCATCTGGGTCGAGGCAATCCCAGGCACAAATCCAGGCTGGGCAGTGACTGGCTGGAAAGCAGCCCTGAGGAGAGAGACTTGGGGGTGCTGGTGGAGGAGAAGCTCAACAGGAGCTCTCAATGCGCACTTGCAGCCCGGAAAGCCAAACAGATCCTGGGCTGCAGCAAGAGAAGTGTGGCCAGCAAGGCAAGTGAGATGATTCTCCCCCTCTGCTCAGCTCTGCTGAGACCCCACCTGGAGAACTGCCTCCAGTTCTGGAGCCCCTACTACAAGAGGGATCTGGAGGTGCTGGAAGGTGTCCAGAGACGGGCAACGAGGATGAGCAGAGGGCTGGAGCTGCTCTCCTATGAGGACAGACTGAAGGAGTTGAGGCTGTTCAGTCTGGAGAAGAGAAGGCTCCCAGGTGACCTCATTGTGGCCTTCCAGGATCTGAAGGGGGCTACAAGCAGGCTGGGGAGGGACTGCTCAGGATCTCAGGCAGTGATAGGACTAGGGGGGATGGAATGAAGCTGGAGGTGGGGAGACTCAGGCTGGAGGTGAGGAGGAAGTTCTTCCCCATGAGAGTGGTGAAGCCCTGGGATGGGTTGTCCAGGGAGGTGGTTGGGGCCCTGTCCCTGGAGGTGTTTAAGACCAGGCTGGATGAGGCTCTGGCCAGCCTGATCTAGTGTGGGGTGTCCCTGCCCATGGCAGGGGGGTTGGAACTAAATGATGCTTGTGGTCCTTTCCAACACTGACTGATTCTATGATACTATGAATTAATTTCATGTCTTTGTTTCAAACATTTTGCAGCAACAAGGCTCTAGAAGGCCTTAAGGTGGAATTTCAGTGTGTGTAATTAACATGCACAGGACAGATTAGTTAATTAAGGTAGCAATGTACATGGTCTGGAGCACAGCCCTGTGAGGAGAGGCTGAGGGAGCTGGGGTTGCTTAGCCTGGAGAAGAGGAGGCTCAGGGGAGACCTTCTTGCTCTCTACAACTCCCTGAAGGGAGGTTGTACCCAGGTGGGGTTTGGTCTCTTCTCCCAGGCACCCAGCACCAGAACAAGAGGACACAGTCTCAAGCTGCTTCCCAGAGAGAGAGATTGGCCATTGGAATGGGCTGCCCAGGGAGGTGGTGGAGTCACCATCCCTGGAGGTGTTCAGGAGGAGACTTGATAGGGTGCTTGGTTGCATGGTTTAGTTGATTAGGTGGTGTGGAATGATAGGTTGGACACGATGATCTTGAAGGTCTCTTCCAACCTGCTGCTCTGCTCTGCTCTGCTCTGCTCTGCTCTGCTCTATTCTATTCTATTCTATTCTATTCTATTCTATTCTATTCTATTCTATTCTAACAACACTTGCAAAACCCCCAACCCCACCAAGCCAACCACAGCACCAAATCTCACAGCTCTTTACTAAAAAGATTCCCCTTGAAGAGAAGGTTTCAGTGTGATTGTTTGTGCCTGATTACTCTCATTAATTGCTACTGCTTTGGGGAATGCATTCTAAGATGAATGCTTTAAGCCCAGATATCCACTGCTTGTTTTGCATTCAGTGATACAAACAATACAACCAAAATGCACCTAGGCTATTAGAATCCAATTTACAGCAGCCAGGTTTTGAAGAAGGCAATTGAAAAGTTAAAAGCAGATCAGAAGCCAAATCAGATTAATGTGCTCAGGTTTGATGTACTGTAGCTATCACAGAAATATGAATGACTTAGCCCTAATGAAAGAAAGTAAGGTTTTACCTACCACTGTGTCTGAAATGATCATGTTTCAGACACAGCCCAACAATCCTGGAGTAAGTAGAGTTGTTCTGGGTGGAAAAGATCTCTAAGATCATCAGATCCAACTCTGACACGGCTGGTGCTTAACCATGGCCCTCAGCACCACATCTCTGCCTCTTTGAAACACCTCCAGGGATGGGGATTCAGCCACCTCCCTGGGCAGCCTGTGCCTGCCTGTGAGAGCCCTTTCAGTCAAGAAGTTTTTTCTAATCTCCAACCTAAAGCTGCCCTGGCACGATTTCAGGCCATTTCCTCTCACCTTACCACTAGTTACTAGGGAGAAGAGCCCAACCCCCACATGGCTCCAACCTCCTCTCAGGGAGCTGTAGAGAGCAGTGAGGTGTCTCCTCAGCCTCCTCTATACTGAACACCCCCAGCTCCCTCAGCTGCTCCTCCCCAGCCCTGTTCTCCAGACCCTTCCCCAACTTGTTGCCCTTCTCTGGACACATTCCAGCCCGTCAATGCCTCTCCTGTAGTGAGGGCCCCAAAACTGCAGCCAGTGTGCAAGGTGTGGCCTCCCCAGTGCTGCTGGCATTGGATTGTACTATATTGTATGATGGTGTAATATAATTTGACATTTACAATGCAGTCATGCTCTGCTCTTGCCATCCAGGCCATGGGGTGTGAAGCTGAATTCATTGACTCCTGGTCAGATCATGATCTTCCTGCACATTTTGCAAGAGTGCAGATTTCTGACCGAGGAAGAGCCTGCAGCTGTGGTTTAAATTGCTTTGATTTTGCTACACTGGCCACAGAGTGCCTGTCTGTATTCCCAGTGCGGAATCCTGGGACTGCTTTTACCTTCTAAGGTGAACATTCCTTTCACATCAGGCTTGGCATCTGCAGATGCAGAATGTAGGATAGCATTTACAGAAGAGTATCTGTGTAGCTCACAACCCTTTGGCACTTTTCCTCTTGGAATACTGAGGAAGTGTTACTGGTTTTTGGTGGTTTTTTTCTGTTTCAAATGCATTTCTTCACTGAACATCTGCTCAGTGCCCTGAGAACTAGAAAAGAGACAGCAACCTCTTCAACACATTTTCATTGTCATTTAAAACCAAATTCAAATCTCTCTGTATTTACAAGCATCTCATTGTTTCCTCTCCATGCACCTTTGCTTGCAGGATTCTCTGGGCAGAGCCAGTGTTCAGAGCAGTAGGCAGCAGAGGTGGATACAAACACTCAGTGTGGATCGGTCACAGCTGTTCGCATAGCTGTTCGCATGCCCGCAGTGAGGGAGCAGAGGCGTCCCCTGCACCCTGAGCATCCACACAACTCAGACTTGGGATTATTAGTGTCTCGAGACCTTTGTCGGACTGAAAGTCACTTTGCAGATCTTTCCATGTGAGTAGTTTTCAATGACCAAAGGTTTTCAAAGAGATATTTTTGGTGAGAGTTTGATAAAAGCAACAATGAAGGAATGCATTCAGGCTGCTGTAGGGAAGTCCTTCAGCTGTGCCAAAGAAATTGTGGACTTTTAGCATTACCAGGTAGGAGCTCTCACAGTTTGCCTTGCTTTCCTTCAGAAGGGATTTGATTGCTTGGCTAATACTTTCTAGGTACCAGGTCATTCTGAGGTGATCTTTCAGGACACTGAGGGGCTGCAGCAGGCCCAGAGAAGGGCAACACAGCTGGGGAAGGGTCTGGAGAGCAGGGATGGGGAGGAGCAGCTGAGGGGGCTGGGGGTGTTTAGTGTGGAGAAGAGGCTGAGGGGAGACCTCATTGCTCTCTACAGCTCCCTGAGAGGAGGTTGGAGTGAGGTGGAGTTGGTCTTCTCTCCCTAACAATAAGTGATAGGAGAAGAGGAAATGGCCTAAAGCTGCATCCTTTCTTGACTGAAAGGGCTCTCACAGGCAGGCACAGGCTGCCCAGGGAGGTGGCTGAATCCCCATGCCTGGAGTGCTTCAAAGAGGCAGAGATGTGGTGCTGAGGGCCATGGTTTGGCACCAGCCTTGGTAGAGTTTATAGGTAATGGTTAAAAGGTCTTTCCCACCCAAAGCAATGCTGTGAAGCTATGATTCTGTTGTCTGATAAATGCACACGAGTAACAAATGTGCTGCTGAAGCACTGGCAGAGTTCAGTCAGTTCTGCAGCTGCAGGCTGGTATCACACCCAGGTTGAAGCCTCCCACGTCAGCACAGCATCCTGCCAGCCATGCAGGAAGTGGCACAGTTAACATCTGCCATGTGTGCTGCTTGTCCGCCTCCCAGCGCCGGGGACCTGGGGCATCATTTATTTCGGTGGCGTCGGTGTGAAGTGTGTTAGGAGAGGCAGGCCTGAGGATGTCTGCTTGAAGCAGAGGGCAGTGCGGGTGCACACATCCTCTGTGACTCAAAGTCCTTATTGCAGCTGATCCATCAGGAAGCTAGCCCTGCCACGTGAGGTTTCCCTTCTGAAGGACAATATTCCTTGGGAGCTCCAGAAAGTCCCTCATTAGAAATGGTAGGCAACAATCAGTGGTGGTTGTTGGCCACTGTTTCCCACTATGTACCCTGCTGGGGATCCTGGACCTGTTTGTTTGCCACTGTGTTTGCTCATGGAGCTTTCTGGAGATCCTGGAGCCTTGCAGAGCATGAGGCTGAGGAGTGGATAAGAGGATGACACAGGTGATGGCTGTCTGGGGTGCTTCAGTGGCTTCAGTTTCCTGCCTGAATTGGGACTCTGTGCTTAGCAACTGTCTGGTGCTGGCATCTCTCCATTTCAATTCCAAGAGGTGGGAAATTCACAAGATCAGTTGTTTTTCTCAAACGTTGCCATCTTGGCCTGAACTCAAATGGCAGCAGCTGCTCTCATGAGAACTCAACGGCAGCCTTCTGCACAAGCAGCCTTTTCCCTTTCACATCTACCCAGGCAGTGACAGTGGCAGCGCCTTAGGAGCCATGCATCCCCTGTGCCACGCACACGTGCGGAGTGAAAGGGAGCTGGACTCCAGCCTGCTGTGTCCTTATCTCTTCTCACCAAATGCTGTTATGTTTTCTTGTGTGAGGAAGGTGTGGCACAGCCTTCCAGTGTCCAGCAGTTGCATTTGGTGTGCCAGACATTCCCTAAGGATTTGCAAGGATCTTTGTGGCAGGGGACGGCTTCCACCTTCACCCATGGCACTGAAATGCCAACTCTTCCTGCCTGCTCTCTGCCAGCACTCACTTGCCCTTCTTCCTCTCCAGCCTGCAGCAGCATATGGAGCATCAGCACACTCGTGGGCAGCTTGGCTCGACCCGGACAGAATCCAAAAGCAGCACTGATTGTAAAAAGGTGCAGAAGCTGAGGGCAACTTGTGTCTGTCTCATGGGAACAGGAGGGCTGGGGGGCAGAGAGGACTTGGTGGGGTGTGCTGATAGGGTTAGGACTGGGTAAGCAGGGGAGAAAATACATAGTGATACAGTTCCCTCTCACACATGGATGTGTTCCCTAAGTGGAGTACAGGAGCACATCCTCCACAGTCCCTGCTGGAAGGTTGGGAAGCTGCTCCCTTCTCCCAGGGCCTCCCTGTCTCTGAGTGTTTCTGCCTGTTGGCCTTTCAGCTCCTGGCTGCTGTGCTGTGTTTCCCTATCATTAGGCACCTTCTTCCTCACCTCCCTCCAGAATGGGGTCCCCACGCCTGCAGAGATGTCATCAGCATCTTCTCTGCCCCATGGCAGAAGGTGATGGTTTCAAATGATGCAGATTTGGTTCAGTTTAGGTAGGAAAAGGGGAAACTGTTAAGCACATAACTACCAGTGAGTGAGCACTTAAATGAGAGGTTTTGTTTTCCTGCCTTTCTCTCATCTGATTCCATAGCAGAATGTCCAGGGAAGGGCAACACAGCTGGGGAAGAGTCTGGAGAACAGGGCTAGGGAGAGGCAGCTGAGGGAGCTGGGGGTGTTTAGTGTGGGGAAGAGGAGGCTGAGGGAGACCTCATTGCTCTCTACAGCTCCCTGAAAAGAAGCTGTAGGCAGATGGGGGTTGGGCTCTTTTCCCAAGTAACCAGTGGTAAGGTGAGAGGAAGTGGCCTTGAAATTGTGCCAGGGGAGGGTTAGGGGTTGTGGATTCTCCCTCTCTGGAGACATTCAAAACCTGCCTGGATGTGTTCCTGTGTGACCTGTTCTAGGAGATCCTTCTCTGCAGGGGGTTGGACTGGGTGAGCTTGGGAGGTCCCTTCCAGCCCCGAACGTTCTGTGATTAGGAAACATTACTTTGCTGCCAGAGTGGTCAGGGACTGGCACAGGCTGCCCAGGGAGGTGGTGGAGTCCCTATCCCTGGAGGTGTTCCAGAAACCTGTGGCTGTGGCACTTGGGGCCATGGTTTAGTGACCATGGTGGTCTTAGGTTGACAGTTGGACTTGATGATCTTAGAGGTCTTTTCCAGCCAGAACAGTGTTCTGATTCAGACTCCTCTCCAGTGATACCAAAGGAGAGTTTAGGACCATGAGCTCCTGCTCCACCAACTCCTGCAGAGGTTTCAGGTTCAAACCCTTCTCTCTGTGTTAAGCTGAATCCCATTGATGGTTTCCCAGTGAGCACACACAGGGATGGGATGGGTTTGGCTCTGGCATAGATAACATACCTGGACTATTTGTAACCAGGTTTGCTTTCTTCTGGAGTCTGAAGAGCTGGAGGAATGTTGTACACTCTCCAGAGAGCTCTAACAGTGCACAGGCAACAGGGATCTCCTCTCAGCACTCTAAGGTCTAAGTAAGACAGCATTGCACCAGCATCAAAAAGAATCTCCTGGCACCACTTCACATCCGGTTTCAAATGTATCGCTTGCAATCGGGATCATCCCACAGTCAGGATTTGAGCCTCCTCTCAGTCTGGCTGGGAATTGCTTATCCCCATGTAGGAGTCACCTATCCCCATACTCATTCAGGACAGAAATGTTTTCTGACATCCAGTCTAGACCTCCCATGATGCAGGGAGGAGTCCACCCCCACCCCGCCTCACTGCCACCTCCTTTCAGGGAGCTGTAGAGAGCAATGAGCTCTCTCCTCAGCCTCCTCTTTGCCACACTAAACACTCCTAGCTCCCTCAGCTGCTTGGTGCTTCTAGGGTGCTGTTAGGTCCCTGTTTCTCTGTGCTAACTACAAAAGGAGCCTAGAACAAGCAGCTCAGCTTGTGGTCCCTCTGTTCGTGTAGGTGTGTGCAGATAGCCACCTGAATCCCACTCCTTGTGTCAGTAGTGCAACAGGGAGCTGCTTGACAGCAGTTCTGTGTCAGAACAGTCCTGTTTCTCAGCATCCAGAAGCTGGAAGCAGTTCCTGGATGCCTGTCCTGTGCAGCAGAGAGCTCTAGCACAGGAGACCTTGCTCCTGAACCTGTGTTAATGAGCACTTAAAGAAAATGTGAAAGTAGCAATCCTTGATAGCAATGCAGGCTGGGAGATGACTTTGAGAGGAGCCCTGCAGAAGAGGACTTGGGGGTCCTGGTGGATGAGAAGCTGGAAAGGAGCCACCAGTGTGAGCCCACAGAAGGCCAACAGAGCCAGCATTGGCCAACAGAAGGCCAGTGGCAGCCTGGGCTGCATCTGAAGCAGTGTGGCCAGAGATGGAGAGAGAGAATCCTGCCCCTCTGCTCTGCTGAGACCTCACCTGTTGGGAAATGGTGTGCTGTGTCGAGCTCTGGAGCCCTCAACACCAGGAGGACCTGGGGCTGATGGAGAGGATCCAGAGAAGGGCCAGGAAAATGCTCAGGGGGTTGGAGCAGCTCTGCTCTGAGGAGAGGCTGAGGGAGCTGGGGGTGTTCCATTTGGTAAAACGGAGGCTTTGAACATGACTTTGCTTTCCTCTCATGCACTCTTGAAGTCTTTTAGCTGTCTTTGTCTTGGTTGTATTTTCTCTGTCCTGGAGTTTCTTGAACCTGTGGTTGTCAAAGTGCTGCAGCTACCCTTGCTCTGCACCTAAGCATCAGCTTTTCTTTGGCAGGAATTTTGATCTCTCCTTGTGAAATCAGCCTTGCTTGGCATAGAGGCTGTCACTGGAGCTTCTAGATGTTATTGATTAAGCTTTCACATTCATTTTGATTCTAAACAGCTAAATAAAGTTACTGTGATAATCTGGAAGGTTTAATTGTGATGGTGTTGTAGTTTGAGCTGGGTGCCCCCCTGGTGCATTCACTTCCTGTGTCCAGAAGTCCAGCCCAGAGGGATGGACACAGGAAATTGTGTATTTCCTACCATAATTCTTTGCACCACTATAAGATCCAGTGCGGAGTCTGGCACCTCTTCTTTCCTTCCCTCTCCGAGACTTGGTAACTGGGGGAGAGATCTCCCGGCCATGGGCCTGATTGGGCCCAAGGCCACAGGGGGATGGGCAGTCTCAGGCCTGGCCAGCTGAGACTAGCCCAGCAGAGGGAGGGGGAAGAAGGAGCCCTGGGGGTTTTGCATGCACCCTCAGGTGGGGATGGGATCTTTCTTTGTCACTGCGCTTTGGGTTTTCTGTAACATTCACTGCTTTCTATTTAAACTTTCATCACTTTTGCAATCCGTTTGTCTGAGTCGTTATTTCTGCCTGTGGTGGGGAGGGGACCTGCCCCAACCCATTACAGATGGGCTGGAGCAGCTCTGCTGTGAGGACAGGCTGAGAGAGCTGGGGTTGTTGAGCCTGGAGAAGAGAAGGCTGCAGGCAGAGCTCAGAGCAGCCTGCCAGGACCTGAAGGGGCTGCAAGAAGGCTGCAGAGAGACTGTTGGCAAAGGCCTGCAGGGACAGCAGCAGGGCCAAGGGCTGCAAAGCAGAGCAGAGCAGCTTGAGCTTGGAGGTGAGGAAGAAGTTGTGCAGCAGGAGGGTGGCGGAAGCCTGGCAGAGGTTGCCCAGGGAGGTGGTTGAGGCTCCATCCCTGGAGATACTCAAGGTCAGGCCTGACAAAGTTCTCAGCAATCTGATCCAGTTGGGGATGTCCCTGCTGAGTGCAAAGGGCTTGGACTGGATGAGCTTTGGCGGTCCCTTCCAACCCAGACCATTCCCTGATTCCATGGCTGTCAGTCCTGGCAAGACTGCCTGGTGCTGGCTGTGTTGTATCATGAGGAGAAGCTGAGGAGTCAATAACAGCTCCAGGCAACTCCTGCTCCTGCCAACAGGTGTGGAGCTGGCAGGTCAGGAGACTCTCCAGTATCTTACTGGTCACCTTGACAATGGTTTTTTTGTGTCTTGCTATAGCTCCAGTTCTCTGTAAGTGTAGCGTGGACCAGGCATTGATTTCCTGCAGAGGTCTTTGTGAAGCCAGATGAGGCAGTGCTGCCTAGGTGCTGAAGTGCTGTCTGCAGTCACTGGTGTCTGTGGAGCTCCAAAAGCACTGCAGAGCTGCCACTTAGTCTGAATTCTCAGGCCTTGGTATCAGCTAGCATTAGGAATATTATGAGAAGAGGTGCAGCAGCTTCACCAGGTAGAAGTAGAGAAAGTGTCTGGGTAGGTGACACTCAATAGGAATTGCATTGTGCCTCTAGGGGATGAGATGACTTAAAGCAGAAATGAATAATCCAGGCTTTGACCAGGCAGAGTTCTGGAAGCAAAGTCCATTAGAGTAATAATTAACAACAATTCAACAGCAAAACAGCATACCTGCCTCAGGGGCTTTTCCCTTTAAAATCAAATCATGTTCACAATCTCAGTTTCTAGATCAGAAGCTGTTTAAGAACCTCAGAATTTGTCCACAGCTTCCACTCTGTCACCAATATTCTTAGCTCGCTGGGTTGTTATCATCTTCACACCGTTTAGAAGCACTTGTGGTTCTAAAAGGAGCAAAAAAGGCAGTTCCTTACAAAGCCAGGGCGTCCTGGGGATGAATTGATAACCCAGAACTTGTGGAGTGTATCTGGCAGCGCTCAGCAGCTGCAGACTCCCGTCGCTGGCGCCGTGATTTCATGCTGTCAGATCTGACAACACCAACTGGTGCCAATCTTCTCTGGGGAAGGCAATTTCCTTTTTATAGAAATCTTAATTATTAAAGCTAAATTTGGACTGCATTAAAGGGAAGTTGTTAGTCTTTTTGATTTTGTATTTGTCAGATAGCTTCCAAAAGCTGAGTTGGTTCTACCTGTGACAATTTGTCACAACAATGCTTCATCAGAACTGAAGTTGTATGTTGCTTTTCTCCCACCCTTCTCCTCCCAGTGGCTGAACTTGGTGTCAGCAGCAAGGAAGGCTGCTGGAAAAGGTGTTTGTGGTGCAGAGACAAACCTGTCTGTCAGTCCTGTAGAAGGTATATTTCATTGGCCATGCTTAGACCTTCAGCTGTTGTCACTCCTGAGCACCTGTTAGGTGCAGAGCAGAGGGTGTGCAGCAGGACCCATCACTGTGGAGCTGAATGCTGCCATCCCTTGGGGCCTAACAGCAGACAGCCCTTTTGCCTGTCAAAGTTAGTGCTTTGAACAGCCTTCTGGGCTGAGCTTCCAGGCAGCATAGGAGAAATGAGGTTAATGCAGACTAGCAGCTGCTGCTGTAGCCAGAGCTCTGCATGCAGGCTAGCTCAGCTCAGAGGCTACTGCTCCTCCTCCTCTGCTTTCTCTCTCGTGAGACTCCACCTGCAGACCTGGGGCCCCCAGTGCTAGAAGGACATTGAACTGCTGGAGCACATCCAGAGGAGGCCATGAAGATGATCAGAGAGTGGAGAACCTCCTCTATGGGCACATGCTGAGAGAGTTGGAGCTGTTCAGCTTGGAGAAGAGAAGGTTCAGGGGAGACCTTAGAGCAGCCTGCCAGTACCTGGAAGGGGCTACAGGAAAGCTGGGGAGGGACTTTTCAAGTGTTTGTAGTGATGGGATGAGGGGAAATGGATTGAAGCTGGAGGAAGGCAGATTGAGACTGGAGATTAGGGAGAAATTCTTTGCAGTGAGGGTGGTGAGACTCTGGCACAGGCTGCCCAGGGGGGCTGTGGATATCGTCTCCCTGGAGGTGTTCAAGGCCAGGCTGGCCATGGCCCTTTGGTACATGTTTTGGTGGGCATGGTGGTGCTGGGTTGACAGCTGGACTTGGTGTTGTTAGGAGGGTTTTTGCAACCTCTGACTCTAGGCTTTTGGGATGGTGTTGGCTGCCTTTGTGAAGCTTGCATGGTCTGGTACTGTATGGCAGGTGTCACTGGACAGAATTCCGTTGCAGAAGTTTGAATTCAGTCTTCAAGTGTCACAATATAGCTTCAGTGAGGTGAGCAGTGGGTGCCAGTAAGCTGCAGGAGAGGCTGGCAGACTGGGCAGGAGACATCTGCGTGCAGAGGTGGTAAATGCCAAAGAAATCAGCCAGAGGCCCAGCAGAGCAGGGCTGTGCCTTGGGAAATCTCTTGGCCTGAGAATGCAGCTTGGGCTGGCACCGGGCGAGAGGCTGAGCACCTGACAGGCCACAAAGCTGCCAAGTGACAGCCTGCAGGATGTCCTTCTCTAAGCTCCATTTCTAGCTCATTATCTTTTTGAGAGCTATGTTCAGTTCCCTGTCTGAATGTCCCTGCTGCTGACTCTGCATAAAGCCAGGTGTAAGGGCTGCTGGGGGTGAGGCTTTGTGGTTTCCCTCTCCCTGGCTTCCAGTTAATCAGTCATGAATATATGATGGGGAATGATTTTGATGGCTTGGTGATTAAGGAAGGACCTAAGTGCTCAAGACACCACTTTCCCCATCCTTAAGCATCATTTTCTCTTCCATCTCATCTGCAATATGTTCTTTAGGCCCTGCTGGAGCTCATCAAACCTTTCTCCTTGTGGTAACACTGTGCAGATCTTGCACTGTGTAGCACTGGTACCCTGCTATTGCTGTGTGCCACCACATCTGACATGCTGGTAACAAATTCTGGACCTAAATGCTCTGCCTGAAGATTTCTGCTGCCTTCCTCACCCAGTGGCATACCTGTCTGCAGCTGTAGGTTGTAAGGAGTTCATGTGTGGCCTTAGCCAATCTCTTTTCATTGCATGGCAGTTTTATTTCTACAGTGATGTTCTAGGACATGGCAGCTGGGTTTGGGCCCCACAGGACAGATCTTGATGAACTGCTGTCAGTTGAGCAGAGGCTACCAATGTGTTCAGGAATCTGAAGTGCTTGGAAGTTGAGGTACCTGGGCTTGCTCATCTGGAAGATGAGGTAGCTTTGGAGGGACCTGTTAGTGGCCTTCCAGTGCCTATAAGGAGCTGATTCAGAAGATGGAGCCAGGCTGTTCCAAGCATTGTGCTGGCTGGTGGGTGAGGGATATTTGAAATGAGAGATTGAGTGGGATGGTGGAACACTGGAACAGCCAAGGCACATGGTGGAGATGCCATCCTTGGAGATCACAGCATCACAGTATCACTAAGGTTGGAAGAGACCTCAAAGATCATCGAGTCCAACCTGTCTCCACAGACCTCATGACTAGACCATGGCTCCAAGTGCCATGGCCAATCTCCTCTTGAACACCTCCAGGGATGGTGACTCCACCACCTCCCTGGGCAGCACATTCCAATGACGAACAACTCGCTCGGTGAAGAACTTTCTCCTCACCTCCAGCCTAACCTTCCCCTGGCACAGCTTGAGACTGTGTCCCCTTGTTCTGGTGCTGCTTGCCTGGGAGAAGAGACCAACCCCTTCCTGGCTACAACCTCCCTTCAGGTAGTTGTAGAGGGCAAGAAGGTCTCCCCTGAGCCTCCTCTTCTCCAGGCTAAGCAACCCCAGCTCCCTCAGCCTCTCCTCATAGGGCTGTGCTCAAGGCCTCTCACCAGCCTCGTTGCCTCATTGAGATGTTCAAGGTCAGGCTTGATGGGTCTCTCAGCAACCTGATCTAGATGAGGATGCCCTTGCTTAGTGCAGGGGAGTTGTACTAGATGACCTTTAAAGGTCCCTTCCAACCCATTTCATCCTATCCTATCCTATCCTATCCTATCCTATCCTATCCTATCCTATCCTATCCTATCCTATCCTATCCTATCCTAAAAGCCTTTTCACCATGAGGACAGCCAAGGTTGCCCATGACAGCAGCTGACCACAGAGATTGTGTAGTCTGCACCCCTGGAGGTTTCCAAACTGACTGGAGAAAGCCCTGAGCAACCTGATCTGATGTCAGAGCTGACCCAGCTGTGAGCAGTGGGTTGGACTCCATTATCTCCAGAGATCCCTCCCCTCCTTGATGGTGTGTGTAGGAGTGTGCAAGTACAGACTAAGTACAGAGTGAGCTCTGTGCAGATCATATATGGGATGATTCTTCACAGAGCATGGAGAGACCACTGAAGTAGTTCACTACTGACAAGCAGGATTGTAGAATCATTGAACTGATTGGTCGGAAAAGCCCTCCAAGATCGCTGAGTCCAAGCATCAACCCAACACCACCATGGCCACTAAACCTTGTCCCAGGTACCATGGCCACTGGTTTCTGGAACACCTCCAGGTGACTACCACCTCCCTGGGCAGCCTGTGCCAATGCCTGACCACTCTGGCAGCAAAGCAATGTTTCCTCATCTTCAACCTCAGCCTCCCCTGGCACAATTTCAGGCCATTTCCTCTCCTTCTGTCACCTGAGACTAGGGAGCAGAGCCCAACCCCAACCTCACTCCAGCCTTCTTTCAGGGAGCTGTAGAGAGCAATGAGGTCTCCCTCAGCCTCCTCTTCTCCACACTGAACACCCCCAGGTCCCTCAGCTGCTCCTCCCCAGCCCTGTTCTCCAGATCCTTCTCCAGCTTGGTTCCCCTTCTCTGTCCCTGCTCCAGCCCCTCAGTGTCTTTCTTGGAGTGAGAAGACCAAAACTGAATCCAGTGCTCAAGGTGTGGCATCACCAGTGCTGAGTGCAGGGGGGACAACCACTTCCCTGGTCACACTGCTCCTGACCCAGCCCAGGATGCTGTTGGCCTTCTCGGCCACCTGAGCACACTGCTGGTTTTATAATCAGGAATTCTTGGATTTCAGTGGAGAAAAAAAAAGCTCCAAGCCCACTGTATCTGCTCTGCCTCCCCAGCGCTTCACAGATCTTAATTTAGCGCAGAAGCAGCAAGGCCTGAAATGTCATTGTGTTCGTGCACATATCATGGAATCACAAAGCATCAGGGGTTGGAGGGGACCTTGAAAGCTCATCCAGTGCAGTGCCTTGCCTGGATTGCTGTGGAATGCACCTCTCTGAAGGATCTAATAAATGACCTCCATTTGGATCATTTAGATAGAGAACAGGGCATGAGAAGTGGGGAAAAAACCCACCTTTCCAAAGCTCAGTGTAGCTATCCTGTTTGAGACAAGCCTTCAGAGGACCTGCAGTGAGAGAGCTGTGTGGGTTCCAGGTGAGCACAACGCTGGGGCTTGACAGTTTGCAAATCATTCATGCAATAGATGTCCCCTGCTGAAGCCTAAATGCAGCTCTCAGCTCCTTCCCACTGGGCAGTGTCGATGCAACCAAGACTAATTGACGAGCTGGTTTTGTGCTGTGTGAACGTCTGTCTTCCTGAAGCAGTTACAGTGCCTAACGTGTTGGCTTTCTCCGGGATCACAGAACAAAAGTTGTTGGAATTGATGTGAAAGAATGGTGAGCACTGCTTAGTCCTGAGCTGTCATCAGAATCTTAAATAGCTTAGGAGAAAAAGCAGTCATCCACAGCGATGTCCCTAAGACTGATGGCAGCTCAGATCTTGCCGTGGTAAAGGCTTTTGTGGTCTTGCCTCGGAATTACTTGCAGACAAAGGAGTCTGCTCTCAGCCTAATCGTGGCAGCATCAGAACACCTGCAAAAATAAATCAAAGAAGAAGTGGAGGTTTTCTTTCTATGAATAGCAGTGGTGGGACTGTGTGCAGTGCTTGTGGTGACTGTACTGAACGTGCCAAATGTTCAGGGGAGCAGCTACAAATGTCAACAGTTTTGGGGACGTGTTGGCTGTTCCAAGCAGCAGCTGTGGCTGGTTTTCAAGCCCTGCCCTTCTCACTGCTTCTTTCCACAGGGCAGCTAGAGAAAAATCATAGAATCATAGAGTCACTGAAGTTGGATGAGGCCTTAAGGTCACTGAGTCCAACTGTCAAACCAACAATTTCATGGTCACTAGACCATGTCCCAAAGTGCCACATCTGCTCATTCTTTGAGCACCTCCAGGGATGGTGACTGTACCACCTCCCTGGGCAGCCTGTTCCAGTGCCTGGCCACTCCTGCAGGAAAGAAACTTCCTAATGTCCAACCTAAACCTCCCCTGGCTTAGCTTGAGACCATTTCCTCCTGTCCTGTCATTGGTTACTTGGGACAAGAGGCCAGCACTGGCCTCCCTACAACCTCCTTTCAGGGAGCTGTAGAGAGCAATGAGGTCTCCTCTCAGCCTCCACTGCAGTGTCATCAGGGGATCATAGAATCAGTCAGGGTTGGAAGGGACCACAAGGATCAGCCAGTTCCAACCCCCCTGCCATGGGCAGGGACACCCCACACTAGATCAGGCTGGCCAGAGCCTCATCCAGCCTGGGCTTAAACACCTCCAGGGACAGGGCCCCAACCACCTCCCTGGACAACCCATTCCAGGGCTTCACCACTCTCATGGGGAAGAACTTCCTCCTCACTTCCAGCCTGAGTCTCCCCACCTCCAGCTTCATTCCATTCCCCCTAGTCCTATCACTGCCTGAGATCCTGAGCAGTCCCTCCCCAGCCTTCTTGTAGCCCCCTTCAGATCCTGGAAGGCCACAATGAGGTCACCTGGGAGCCTTCTCTTCTCCAGACTGCACAACCCCAACTCCCTCAGTCTGTCCTCACAGCAGAGCAGCTCCAGCCCTCTGCTCATCCTCCTGGCCCTGCTCTGGACACCTTCCAGCACCTCCAGATCCCTCTTGTAAGGGATCATCAAATTTGCCTCAAGCTGGAAGATGACCATGGGAGCTGCAAAACTGAGTAATGCAGTTCTTGTGCTAAAAACATTGGATTTTTTGTCTCATAAGTCAAAATGATGGCAGATACCACATAATGAAAACCTTATTTATCTCCTAGAATCTTGATGTTTGGTTGTCCTTCCTGCAAACCTGGCCTGGACAGCAGCAGTGCAAACTGATCAGCTCTCTCAAAACCTGTGTGTGGCAGACATCCAGGGGCACAGCAACTTGATCCCTGCTGACTGCAGAGAAGGTTGGACTGGATGGCCTTTGGAGGTGCCTTCCAACCCAGAGCACTCTGTGATGCTATGATTCTGTGCTTTGTTTGCAGATGGACATCAGTGAGGTGGGATGAGAAAGGCAACAAGATGTAGCAGAGTTAGAGAACGTCCCAGGCTGTGCTGGTTGCTGTCCCCTTCTGCTGTTGAAGTGGTTCTGTGGCAGCTTGTGGTGGTAGAAAGGTAGCAAGCAAGACACAGGTCATAGTGAGCCTGCCTGATATGCTGGAGATGGGCGTGACCATGGTCATCCTCAGGCCTCCTTTGCTGCTCTTCCTTCGTAGGCATTTTGTGTTCCCTAAGCACTGACAGTTGTTCTGATTCTCTGTCCCTACATTGTCATTTGTTTTGCAAGAAGGCTTAGAAAAACCCCAAGCACCCCAAACCCCACAACATCTCCTGCTGGGAACTGGAGGAGAGAAAAACGTTAGCTTTACGCCCCAGCAGCAGAGGAGGAGTTCACTAAAACCTTTTGATGCGTTCCGTGATGGCTCCGTGGGTGTCAGCTGAAGTCAAGTCCTTGGCATGAAGATGTTGAAATGCTTCTGTCACCCTTTCAGCAAAGAAGTTTCTTCTAATATCCAACCTAAACCTCCCCTGGAGCAGCTTGAGGCCATTTCCTGTCACTTGCTACTGGGGAGAAGAGACCAACACCTACCTGGCTCCAACCTTCTTGCAGGGAGCTGCAGAGAGCAAAGAGGTCTCCCTCAGCCTCCTCTTCTCCACCCTAAACATGCCCAGGTCCCTCAGCTGCTCCTCCTCAGTCCTGTTCTCCAGACCCTTCCCCAGCTTCCCTGCCCTTCTCTGGACACCCTCCAGCCCCTCAATGTCCTTCTTGGAGTGAGTGGCCCAAAACTGACCCCAGCACGCCCTGTGTGGCCTCACCAGTGCTGAGCACAGGGGAGCAATCGTGTCCCTGGTCCTTCTGGCCACTATTCTGGCCACTATTCCTGGTCCTGTCTTGTGTCTTGTGTGAGGCTGTGGCTGCTTCCTGCCTGGAGGTGGTTCAGGCTGGGCTGGATGAGGCCTTGAGCAGCTGAGTGTAGCTGAGAGGTGTCCCTGGGCACGCCAAGGGGTTGGAGGAGATGAGCTCTGAGCTCCCTTCCAAGCTAAGCTATGTCAATGCAGTGCTGCAGAGGAACTGTTGGACCAATCTCCTCTTTCTGGAGGCAGGTGAGGGCTCTTTAATTCCAGTTCCCATGTCTGCTGCTGAGGCCGTGAAGCATACAGGGGAAAAAAAGCCAATTTCCCTTTGATTAAATGCCTATAAACTTATCTGGTTAAAAAAAAGAAGACGACGAAGAAGAAAACAAAAAGAGAAAGGATGTTGCATAAGCTGTTAATGTTTAATTTCCACACTCTGAGTACCCGGAAGAACATTTAGTTCCTCTTTCTGAAAGATGAATGCCATAGACTGGGAAGCGCACCGAGGGCTCATTTGCAGTCATGGGGCTTGTTTGCCTCTCTAGTATGTACGTGCGGGGAGGAGCAGAAAGGGTTGAGTGGGCAGTTGGCAGTCATTCAGCGCCAGTGATTGCTGCTCATTCATAAAAACCTCGGAGCCGGGAGGAGGAGCCAGCGCCAGCCGCAGCGCTCCGGCTCCTGCGGGCGATGCCTTCGTGCCATCGCCAGCGAGCGCAGGAGCTGCTCACGCACGGCCGGAGGAGTGGAGCGAGGGGAGGAGGGTGCTGAATGCAGCTGATTAATCGGAGAGGCTTGCAGGAAAGTGAAATGGTTTAATTCTTTTCTCCTCAAGCCCACTGCCCTTTGTGAAGGTGGAGATCTAAGGCTTCTGTGTGCAGTGAAAGGCAATTAGCACAGACTCAGAATCACAGAATACTCCAGGCCAGAAGGGAGCTGCAGAGCTCAGGCAGCCCAAGCCCTCTGCACTCAGCAGGGACAGCCCCAACTCCAGCAGCTTGCCCACAGCCCTCTCCAGCCTCCCCTTCAACAGCTCCAGGCAGGGAGCCTCAACCACCTCCCTGGGCAACCTCTGCCAGGCTTCCACCACCCTCCTGCTGCACAACTTCTTCCTCCCCTCCAAGCTCAAGCTGCTCTGCTCTGCTTTGCAGCCCTTGGCCCTGCTGCTGTCCCTGCAGGCCTTTGCCAACAGTCTCTCTGCAGCCTTCTTGCAGCCCCTTCAGGTCCTGGCAGGCTGCTCTGAGCTCTGCCTGCAGCCTTCTCTCCTCCAGGCTCAACACCCCCAGCTCCCTCAGCCTGGCCTGGCAGCAGAGCTGCTCCAGCCCCCTGAGCATTTTTCTGGCCCTCCTCTGGTCCTGCTCCATCAGCTCCATGTCCTTCCTGTGCTGAGGGCTCCAGAGCTGGGTCCAGTATTACAGGTGAGGTCTCACCAGGGTGAAGTGGCAGAATCACCTCTCTGGCCACTTACAAGGGGTGACCTCTAGTTTGTGTCTTTTGCCTTTAAAACAAACAGCTTTAGAAAGTTAACAATAACAGGGAAATGCTGAGATGAGTAGGGAATGTATCCTTGCACTACCTGATTTTAAGGCATTAAATGACTGTTGCAAGGCTAATTCCAAGCAGCCTGTCAGAAGCAGCAAGCCATGCTGTGTGTTCTCAGTCTTAAACTTGCTGTGTCTCTGTTTTTCCCCTCGTTGCAATGACTGCCACACTAATTGATGATCTTGACAAGGTTTTATTCCAGCTCTGTGCCCAAAGAGGGGGCAGCCACAGCAGAATGAAAAACGTCCATTTTAAATGTACAAATCTGACTTATTTGAAAGTGAGTGTGAGTAAATGCTGCTCTGGGAGCTGCTCCAGCTCTTCCATCACAGTATCACAGTATCACTAAGGTTGGAAGAGACCTCGAGGATCACCGAGTCCAACCTGTCACCACAGACCTCACGACCAGACCAAGGCACCAAGTGCCACGTCCAGTCCCCTCTTGAACACCTCCAGGGACGGTGACTCCACCACCTCCCTGGGCAGCACACTCCAATGACGAACAACTCGCTCGGTGAAGAACTTTCTCCTCACCTCGAGCCTAAACTTCCCCAAGCTCTTCTAGCTTGGCCTGTGCAGGTCACTGCTTGTCAGAATGATGCAGAGCTGTCACTGCAGGCTCATGTAGTACAGGCTGGGACATTCTAGGCTGAGTTTGTGTCAAGGCTGTCACTGCATTTAAATTGAAGGACTTAATTTGGAAATGGCAAATTCTTGTTTGTTATATCAGGGCTTAGGATGTTCAGTTATGAACCACTGTCCCCTTACAGAACCAGATCTGTCCATTGAGAAGTGGAATAATTAGTCTTGACTTCCCTGCATTTGACCTGTTTGCAGGTGGACCTCCTGGGTCAGATCCTGCTCTAAGCTTGGCCTATAAGGTAAAGATGGGATAGATTCGCAGATTGCATCAAGCTGGAAGCTCATCTTGTCCAAGCCTCCTGCACTCAGCAGGGACACCTCCAACTGGATCAGGCTGCCCAGGGCTACATCCAGTCTGAGCTTGAATGTCTCCAGGGCCACATCCAGTCTGAGCTTGAATGTCTCTAGGGAGAGGGCCTCATCCACCTCCCTGGGCAGCCTGTGCCAGTGTCTCACCACTCTCACTGTGCAGAACTTCCTCCTGATGTCCAACTGAACTCTGCCCCACTCCAGTTCCAAACCATTGCCTCTCGTCCTGTCCCCAAAGGCCCTTCTGGACAGTCCCTCCCAGTCTGCCCTTCAGATATTGAAATGCAGTTCTAAGGTTTCCCTGGAGCCTTCTCTTCTCCAGGCTGTTCAGCCCCAGCTCTCTCAGCCTGGCTTCACAGCAGAGATGCTCCAGGCCTCTGATCATCGTGTGCCTCCTGCAGACCACTCCAGCAGGTCCATGTCTCTTGTGTTGGAGGCCCCAGAGCTGGGCACAGAAGTCCAGGTGAGGTCTCCCCAGAGCAGAGGAGAATCCTCTCTCAACCTGCTGACCACGCTGCTTTTGGTGCAGCCCAGGATCAAGAGCAGGAGGTTTTCCTTTCCAGGGAAGGTCTGGAGCACTGTGTTTGTGGTTTGCACAGCACCTCAGACTGCCTGTGCTGGTTCCTTATCAGATGGCAGCATTTCAAAGCAACCCTGGTGTCTCTCTAACAAATAGCTAATTGAATTGTACAGTGTAGGCTCTTTGAAGCCTTTTCAGAAGCTCTGATTAAAATATATATAAGCCCAAGTTCACCATGGCAGTGTTCCCATTCAAGTGCACACTTTATCTCCTTTTCAGGAGGCTTTGTGTGGTAGCTCAGGCAGCTCACACAGGCAGTCACTGGTTTCACCTGGAGCACTGCAGACCCCTCAGGGTCCTGTTCTCCTTTCTTCTCAGGAGCTCCTCAGTGTTCTCATTAGTTACCTGTGTACATCAAAGAGAAGCACACTTGGAGAGTGTGGTACCTGACCTGCTGGGAGATTGGTGCACACAGGAGCGGTCTGGAGGTGTCTTGCTTTTACTCCTGGAGCTGGTCCAGCAGAGTCTCATGTACCAATGGAGGTGTTTAAGGCCAGGCTGGATGTGGCTCTGGGCAACCTGCTGCAGTGTGAGGTGTCCCTGCCCATGGCAGGGGGGTTGGAACTGGATGAGGTCCCTTCCAGCCCTAACAATTCTATGATCCTATGAACCTTCCGGCCTGCAGCAGACAGATGTCTCTTTAGGGATGGAAAGTGGCCAGGTGCTCAAGTCACAGAATCACAGAGTAAGTCAGGTTGGAAGAGACCTTCCAACCTGCCCTTCCAACCTGCCTTCAGCCAGCCCAGCAACACGGGTGGGTTGGAAGCCTCCTTTCTCCGTAGGTGCACATGCAGTTAACTGTCAGCAAGTGAAAATCTCTCTTCCTAAGCTGTGTGGGTGTGGGATGAGTGTGCTTGGGTCCTTGCACTCTGCAAAGTGAAGTGCTGCACAAATACAGCTTTTGAGGCCATCTATCTGCCTTTTGAAGACACAGCTGACAACAGAAGGAGGGAATCTGTTGTGCTGAGCCTACCTTGCACCTGGGTGATGTTTCATCCCCCAGAAGTGCCAAGCAATGTGCTCTCTATTTATTTTGTAAGCATTCAGCTGGGCAGATTTTGAAGTCTGCCCTGAAGTCCTTCTCTGTTCCTGGAGAGCAGCAGATTGACAGCAGCTGAACATGAGCCAGCAGTGTATCCAGGGGGCCAGGAAGGCCAATGGCATCCTGGTCTGGCCAGCAGCACTGGGGAAGCGATTGTGCCCCTGTGGTTGGCACTGGTGAGGGCACACCTTGAGTAATGGCTTCAGTTTTGGGGTTCTCACTACAAGAAAAACATTGAGGGGCTGGAGCAGGTCCAGAGGAGGTGTGGTCGTTTGAGGCTGTGCCTTTAAGAACAAACACTGCTGGAACACACTGGCTAATGTTTTTGGTACTAGAACCAAAACATTCTGATATTCTAAACGAATTTCATTGGTTGATAAACAAAAATTCAGCTTTAGATTGTGAAGCGGTTGGAAAAATTTTTTTTCCTCAGTTCAGTTGGGTTTGGGAGTTGGGGGAGTTTGGTGTTTCAGCCTGTTCTCCCTGCCTGCTTCTTCTGCGAACTGCTGGACTTGGCCTTCAGATAAGCAAACACTAATCCTGCATGGGCTTTTGAAGCTTGCTAACAACTCTTTTCCTTAGTAACTTGCCTTTCTCTCTCTCTAACCCCTTTTTGGGGAAAAAGGGAGGTAAGGGGGGGAGAGAGGGGGTTCCAAAGAGGGGATCCCTCCCTGAGGGAGGGATTTTTGTTGTGTTATTTGTCTTTGCTGTGTATTTCTGTGTATATATTGTAAATACCTGTATATATTGTGTTATATATATAACCTGCTTTCCATATATGCTTGTAAATATATAGCTTTTGCTCTTCGACTGAGTTAGCTGTGGTTTCTTACTCTGTGGAGGAGGGAGAGCTAAGCCCTCTCTCAACCTACCACAGGAGGGCAATGAAGGTGGGGAAGGGTCTGGAGAACAGGGCTGGGGAGGCATGGCTGAGGAACCTGGGGGTGTTTAGTGTGGAGAAGAGGAGGCTGAGGGGAGACCTCATTGCTCTCTACAGCTCCCTGCGAGGAGGTTGGAGTGAGGTGGGTGTCTGTCTCTCCTACCTAGTAGCAAGTGATAGGATGAGAGGAAATGGCCTCAAGTTGCAGCAGGGCAGGTTTAGGTTGGATGTTGAGGAATTCTTGTCTGAAAGGGCTCTCAAATCCTGGCACAGGCTGCCCAGGGAGGTGGCTGAATCCCCATCCCTGGAGGTGTTTCAAAGAGGCAGAGATGTGGTGCTGAGGGCCGTGGTTTAGCCCCAGCCTCGGCAGAGTGAGAGAATGGTTGGACTCTTAAAGATCTCCTCTAACCAAAATGCTTCTGTGATTCTGTGATGTTACAGATCAGTGACACCATCCATCTGGTTACACCATAGCCATAGCTGCTGTGTGCAACTCAACATCATCACAGAATCACGGAATGCTCTGAGCTGCAAAGCATCTCCACAGCTCACCCAGTCCACCCCCCCTGCACTCAGCAGGGACATCCCCACAGCCCTGTCCAGCCTCATCTTGAACAGCTCCAGGGATGGGCCTCAACCCCTGCCTGCAGCCTGCTCCAGTGTTCCACCACCCTCCTGGTGCAGAGCTGCCTTTCTGGGTGTCTGCCTGTCTCCTGTCCTGCCACAGTCAGAAAGGCAGCAGCAGCATGTTGGTCCCAGTGCTTTGTGCAGACCTGCTGCTGCTGAGCAGATGTATTGCAAGATGCTGGCCTGCTTTTGATTGTGCAGGCAGCACTGCAGGTTTTGGTGCCCTGGAACAGGTTTGGGTGTTTTTTAATGGGCTTTGTCCTTTTAAGTAAAATAGACAGCAGCTAGAAGGCAGCCTGTCAGTGAAATGCATCTCCCAGCTCTAGTCAGAGCAGTGTCTATTTTTAACTTGGCAGCCTCCCCCTGTGACAGGCTACAGCTTCCAGTGACATTTCAGATACAGCTAATATCCTCCCAGCTTTCTGGGGGTGCTGTCTTCTTTTGCATCCCCCAAACCACAGCAGTGGCTCCTGGGGAGAATGAGGGGAAAGGGCTGCCCAGAGCAGTGCAGCTTTTCCAGCAGCAGCAGGGAGGGGATTGTCCCCTGGCACTCAGCTCTGGGCAGGCCACACCTGGAGGCTTGCGTCCAGGTTTGGGCAGCTAAATGCCAGAGAGCTGTGGAGGTGCTGGAGCCAGGGCAGAGCAGGGCAAGGAAGCTGGGAAGAGCCTGGAGAAGAAAGCTGCTGGAGAGAGGCTGAAGGAGCTGGGGATGGTTAGTGGGAAAGAGAGGAGGCTGAGGGGAGAGCTCCTGGCTGCCTGCAGCTCCCTGCAAGGAGCTTGTGCAGAGGCTGCTGCTGCTCTCTTCTCCCAGGGCATTAGTGAGAGAAAAAGAGGGAGCAGCCTCAAGCTGTTTCTGTGATTCTGTGATTCATTGGGTCTCCCTTTGTGGACCCTTCTGCCTATCTTCTTAGGACCAAAATACAGGAGTAGGTGGACCATTGGTCTGACCTGGCAGAGTATTTCTGGTGTTTGCATGTTGTTTCTGCCACTACTTGTGAGAGCTAAACACAGAAATAGTTTAACTGGCCACAAAAATTGTAGTTCCATATTTGATTCTTTGTCTTAAAGACATTGTAGAGCAGGTCCAGTAAAGGGCAGGGACACCTCTCAACTAGACTCAGCTGCTCAGGGCTGCATCCACCTCCAGGGAGGAGGCAGCCACAGCCTCCTGAGCAGCCTGTGCCAGTCTTGCCACTCTGAAGCTGACCTTTTATAATACCATGGGGACAGCAGCCCAGGGAGGCTGTGGATGTCCCCTCCCTGGAGGTGTTCAAGGCCAGGTTGGATGGAACCTTCCTTGAGCAACCTGAGCTGGTGGGAGGTGTCCCTGCCCATGGTGGGGGGGTTGAAACTTGATGATCTTTAAGGTGCCTTCCACCACAAACCATTCTATGGTGCTCCAGATACGTGCACAGAAAATCTCCATCAGTTAGAGTAGCTGGGGAGTCCCAAACAGGAGCAAAGTTTTGCATAAAATACTCATGCTGTTGTGAATATTTTTAAGTCTTAGTACCCTGGCACCCAAACCTACATTTTTGTTAGCATTTCAAGTGTAGGATTTGCTGATTTAGATCAATGCAAGGCAGAGATAAGCTGCAGTGAAGTGACAGGCTTGGGACTGCCTGCCAGTGCTGGCTCCCAGAAAAGGAAAACAACTTAAAATACAAGATTTTACCAAAAGGAAGAGTTACCACCAGAAGGTTGGGAAATGTATTTTTTCTTTCCTTCTTTTAATTGTAGGAGTATTCAAATGATGTTTTGAAGTATTTGAGCTGTGATGCACAGAGGACTTCTCACTCTTTCCGTTTCAGTAGCAACCATGTTCTCACTTCATGCATATGTTCAGGCAGAACACATCTGAGCTCTGAACACAGAGCACTTGAAAGTATTCCTTGAGTCTAGGAGGCACCAGCACCTCGCTGGTGCTCGATCTGCTGGGGTGAAGATTTTAGGTCTGATGGATGAGAAACAGCCTTCAGGTCCCATGGGCATCTCCACCAAGTAAGGACCTCAGTGCATGAGCAGGGCAACTGTTGGGGCCACCAGGGATGGAAGCTGTGTGCTGTTCTCTGATGTGCTGTCCTCTGATGTGCTGTCTGTGTGCTTGCAAGGCAGCTAGCAGCATGGCATTCTGCTGAGCCTTACAAATAGAAGTAGTGATTGCAGTCTGTGTTTGTTTGGGGTTTTAAACATTATTTTCAGGAGGAACAGGTTGCTTAGTTCATAACAAGGGTTGTACATGAGAGAGAAGACAGAAAAAAACCGAGCCAGGTGTGCTGTGTATGGCTACTCTCAAACCAAACCCAAGCAGGTGTGCTTGACAGCAGAGCTCAGAGGGTTGTCAGCAGTGGCACAGAGGCAACTTGGAGGCCTGTGGTGTTCCACAGGAATCAGTGCTGGGCTCAGTTTGGTTCAACATCTTTATCAACAACCTGGCTGAGGGGATTGAGAGTGCCCTCAGCAAGTTCCTGATGATACAGAACTGCGGGGAGAGGCTGACACCTGTCAGGCTGTGCTGGCATCCAGAGCTGGACAGGCTGAGAGCTGGCTGCAGGCACACCTCATGGAGCTCAACAAGGACAAGAGCAGGGTCCTGCATCTGGGGAGGAATCACAGCAGGCACCAGAACAGGACAGAGGCTCCATGGAGAAAGACCTTGGAGTGCTGGGGGGCAGCAAGTTCTGCATGGGACAGCAATGTGCCCTGGGGGACAAGAGAGCCAAGGGGAGCCTGGGGTGCAGCAAGAGAAGTGTGGCCAGCAGGGCTGGGGAGGTTCTGCTCCCCCTCTGCTCTGCTCTGCCCTGCTGAGAGCACAGCTGCAATCCTGGGTCCAGTTTGGGGCTCCCCAGGTGAAGAGAGACAGAGAGCTGCTGGAGAGAGCCCAAGGCAGAGGCAGGAGGATGCTGAGGGGACTTGAGCATCTCCCCTGGGAAGAGAGACTGAGAGCCCTGGGGCTGTTTAGCCTGCAGAGGAGAAGGCTGAGAGGGATCTGATCAATGTCTATCAATAGCTGAGGGCTGAGGGTCAAGGGGAGGGGGCCAAGCTCCTTTGAGTGGTGCACAGCAAGAAGCCAAGGAGAAATGGAGACAAACTTGAGCAGAGAAGGTTTCAGCTCCACAGGAAGAGAAACTTCTTTGGGGTGAGGGAGCCCTGGAGCAGGCTGCCCAGAGAGGTTGTGGAGTCTCCTTCCCTGGAGCCTTTCCAACCCCCCCTGGATGCATTCCTGTGTAGCCTGCCCTCGGTGATGCTGCTCTGGCAGGGGTTGGACTGGATGCTCTCTGGAGGTCCCTTCCAACCTCTAATGTACTCTGATGCTGTGATTGTGTGATGCTGTGCAGGGCTACTCTGAAATCTTTCATTGTTTTTTCTATTTAAAGAGTATGGATGCCTCAGCCAAGCAAATCTGTTTGTGACCACCATCTGATACTCAGGGAGGGTTTATTATTGTTACTATTTTTTGTTTTTAAAAGTTCAGCTGAAGAAGATAGAAAATGCCTGCCAGCCAAACTGTTTCAGAAGCTGGGGAGAAAAGATGAATGAGGTTAGCTGTGATGACTTAGACCACGTTGTGGTTCTGCTTTTGTGCACCTGGAGTCTCGGTGCTCTCTGGGCAGGTTCATGGGACAGCACTTGCCGTGGGCAGGGGTACTTGGCCATGGAGTACCCGCTCCCTTTAGCAAGGTGACGTTGGCAAACACCATGTGGTTACCAGAGCCTGAGCTCAGGAGGAGACTAAGCACTCCCACTGCATGGACTTGTGTCAGCAAGGCTGCTTGAGACGCTGCCTCCTGGAGTCTTCCTGCTTTCAGTGAAGGAGCAGAGGCAGCCTGGCTGGATGCACTCATGGAGCTGTTCATAGAGTCAAAGCATTTGTACAGCTGGAAAAAAACCCTTTCAGCTCATCCAGTCCAACCATTCTCTAACTTTGCCAAGGCTGCTGCTGAGCCATGTGCCTCAGCACCACAGCTCTGCCTCTTTGAAACACCTCCAGGGATGAGGATTAAACCACCTCCCGGGATGGGGATTCAACCACCTCCCTGGGCAGCCTGTTATGTGTAGTACAGAAAGATCCCCTCAGCTGTGACTCTGCTGTCTGTCCAAGCAGAGGAATGATGGCCTCTGCTCCTTAATTTCCAGGCCAATAAAGCAGATCTGTCGGGTTTGATGCTGTCTGCATCTGATAATGTTTTCTAGGAGCACAATATTTGCTTGCCGTTGTCTGAGAAAGCTGGGAGGTCTGTCTAGGTGCTAGGAGGAGAGGCAATGTTTCAGTAATTGCTCTGCTGCTCAGTGTCTGGAGGATGTGGGGGGGTTTTAGGTTGCCTTTTTCACCACCTTTCTGCCATCTCTTGATGTAATTTGATATTTTTAAATTGTTCTCTTTTTGAAATTATTTTTAACTTGAACCTTGCAGTTTCAGAGTGATCACAGAATCACAGAGTGCTGGGGACTGGAAGGGACCTCCAAAGCTCACCCAGTCCAACCCCCCTGCCAGAGCAGGGTCACCTAGAGCAGGTCAGTTTGTCATGCTGTGAGGAGAGAGAGTAAACACCTATGTGAAATTCGCTGAATTTGTATCTTTTAGACTACAGATGCAAACTAAAATGCCTCACCCCTATGACTGTCACCCTTGTCTTCAGTGGGCAGAGCTCAGTGCAGCCCTGGCTGCCCTGGCTGCACTGCAGTCCAGAACAAGAAGTTATTTTTAAATTCAGCTGTTGTGCCACTGTTGTTGTTGGGTGGTTTTTTTTTCATGCTAGGAGCAGTCAAAGGGAAACTCAAAGTCACCAAAATGTGGTGCGTTTGGTTCTATGAAATGCCTGGAAGGTGCTTCACTCTGAACTGTCTCAGCACCAACCCTGCAGCAGGACTTGCCCACACGTGAGCTGCTCCTCAAGGCTGCGTTTTCTGTTCGATGAAGAGCAGCAAAGAGTGAAGCCAAGGAGCAAGCTGACCGTTCTGGGCGCATATTTAACCAGCTCTTTTGCATCCAAACCTGCAGATATGAATCTGCTGGAGGATTCCTGTGGTTCAGACAAAGCCGACAGCCTGTTACACAGCGACGCCGGAAACGTTCCTGGCTTCATCAGAACACTGCTGCGAGTCAATCAACAACATATTCTGGTCCTCTGCAGACAAAAGAGCTGAGACAGCTGCAAAAATATCTTTATAAGCTGCAATTATCTCTTTGAAGTGCAAGATAACTGTTATTTGATTTGAAGGTTTCCCTCGCACGAGGCAGAGCGGCCCAGAAGCACTGAACCACTTTACCACCACCCTGTGGCAGAGGAGGCTGCCAGTGTTTAAGAAAGTAGAAGGGAAAGAAAATGAGGAGTCTGTAGAAGCTGAACATTTGTAGTGCATTAAACCCATGAGGCAATGTTTTATCAGCCTGAGACCAGCATGACAGAAGCAGCTCATTGACTGGCAGTGCTGGGGGTAAGCAGAGTACAGTTCAAAGTTGTGTATCTAGGATGATGGTTGGCAGCCACTGACCAGGAGCCAGCAGTGCCCAGGGGGCCTAGAAAGCCAATGGCATCCTGGCTGGGATCAGAAGCAAGGTGGGCAGCAGGGACAGGAGGTGACCATCCCCCTGTGCTCAGCTCTGGGGAGGCCACAGCTCAGTGCTGTGCTCAGCTCTGGGCCCTCCCTGCAGGAAGGACATTGAGGGGCTGGAGGTGTCCAGAGCAGGGCAATGAGGCTGGAGAAGGGCCTGGAGCCCCTGGGCTAGAGGAGGGCTGAGGGAGCTGGGGGTGTTCAGGTGGAGAAGAGGAGGCTGAGGGAGACCTCACTGCTCTCTGCAGCTCCCTGAAGGGAGGTTGGAGTGAGGAGGGGGCAGCCTCTGCTCCATGGTGACAAGGGACAGGAGCAGAGGGAATGGTTCCAAGCTGCACCAGGGCAGGCTCAGGCTGGAGCTCAGGAAATATTTCTGCACTGGAAGGGATGTCAAACATTGGAGAGGTCTGCCCAGGGCAGTGCTGGAGTCACCATCCCTGGGGGTGTTCCAGCAGCCTGTGGAGCTGGTGCTCAGGGACATGGTTTGGTGCTGAGCCTGCAGGGCTGGGTCAAGGGTCAGGCTGGATGAGCTTGGAGGTCTCTTCCAACTGGATGTATTCTGTGACTCTGTGATTACCTCAGTGTCACAAGCACACGAACTTGTAATGATGGTTTTAGTTCGGACCTCTGGCTCCATACACCAAAAAAACCCTCATTAGTAGTTCTGTCTTATTTCTAGATGTGTCAACTGGATTCAGTCATAAAACAGAAGTGATTTATGATCTATTAAAGTGTTTGAAGGGCAAATAATCATTTAAACAACGATGTCTGTTTTTACCCCATTGCCTGTCTAACTTGGTAGGACTTCTTTGAGCAGCCTGAGTAAACAGTAGGTGGCTGAAAAATTAATTCCCTGAATTTCCATCTTTTCTCATGGAAGTACCAGGAACTCAATATTTTAGAAGGGCAAAATAGGTCTGACACAGATGCATGGAGGATATTAAATGTAAGTGGAAAGTGGCACCATAAATAGATTAATAAGTGTATTGATAGTAACTGGACTTCAGAGGACTCAGGAAATGTGAAGCCTGTAACAGGCTGTCACTTTTTTTTTATCATGTGCTTCAAGAGTGAAAATGAAGCTGGAAAATAAATCAGTGGAAAATATCTGTAAAATAAATCAGTGGCTGCCCCCTCCCTGGAGGTGTTCCAGGCCAGGCTCTCACCGAGACTAATCTGAAGGCTATCATTGTGAGCTGACAAGCTCGACCATCTCCGCAGTTCTTGGAAGTAAAACTTCTTCTTGATGGTGCAAGTGGGAGTCATAATGAATAGCTGCTTGAGGTGCACGTTCAGGAGTCACCATTTGTTATGATACAGATGTTGTATAGATGGTAGCTTCACCTGGAGCAGTGCTTCCAGGACAGGAGGTAAGCAGGTGAGGACGTGTATCACGTTATACAGCAGAAGGCACAGGGGTCACATCTCAGCTAGTCAGGTGTGTAATTAAGGCATACAATAGGTTAAAATAACAAAACAATAGTTTAACACATCCAACTAAATTCTGCCCAGCTTCTCTCCTGTGGTTACAAGGTGTTTACATTCCCCTCAGAGTCAAAGACAAAACACAGCCCTCTCTAATTCCAGCAAAGGCAAATCTTCCCTATAGCCTTCCAAAGCTGTCCAAAAACAACCTCTTCCCACAGCCTTGAGCAACCTGGGCTGGTGTGAGATGTCCCTTGCCCATGGTGGGGGGGTTGGAACTGGCTGGATGTTAGGAAGAAGTTCTACACAGAGAGAGTGATTGCCCATTGGAATGGGCTGCCTGGGGAGGTGGTGGAGTCACCATCACTGGAGGTGTTCAGGAGGAGACTTGATGGGGTGCTTGGTGCCATGGGTTAGTTGTTTGGGTGGTGTTGGATTGGTTGATGGGTTGGACGTGGTGATCTTGAAGGTCTCTTCCAACCTGGTCTGGTCTATTCTGTTCTATTCTATTCTTTTCTTAGGTCCCTTCCAACCCGAACCATTCTATGAATCTAAATAAGCCCATTAACATATCCTTAGTGTTTTGGAAAGAAGACCTGAACCTATGCTTTAAGTGAACCCAACCTTGCTATAAGAAGGGGAGATGCTCTGTGCTGATCGCTTCATAAATGCCATTAGTTATTGAATAGATTCTGTGCTTTCAAAGCATTTCCTTGGTGTGTTCCACATGTGTATACAGACCAAGCACCATGAGGGTGGTGGAACACTGAAACAGGTTGCCCAGGGAGGTGGCTGGGGCCCCATCCCTGGAAATACTCAAGGGTCAGGCTGGACAGGGCTCTGAGCAACCTGATCAGAGGGTGTCCCTGGTGACTGCAGGGGAGTTGGACTGGATAACATATGGAGGTCTCTTCCAACCCAAATCATTCTATGATTCTATGAGTAGTGTAGAGGCAGGAGAGCAAATCTGGCCAGAAGTAAGCTTAAGGAGGCGTTTGCTCCACAGGGCTTGCACACATCACTAATTGTGCTTCCAACATGGCTTTGCAAGCTGTCCTCCTGCAGCTAATGGTCTTTAGGAATCACTTCAGATCACTACAGAAGGAAGCAGCTTTGGCTACGTTTGGTTCAGCTTGCTTCATTGAATTGCAGCGTTCACTCTGGCAACCAGCAGCACCACAGAGCTCTCTCTCCAGCTGGAGAACGGAACCTGCACCATTCCTGCATCCAGTTCAGCAAAGGATGAGGATTGAGGTGTTCAGCATAGCCTCTCAGAGTCAAAGACAAAACACAGCTTTCTCTAATTCCAGCAAAGGCAGATCTTCCCTTATAGCCTTCCAAGGCTACACAAAAACAACATCTTCCCACAGGTCTTGCTTGAATACATTTTGAGGATGAGTGATTCCATTCCATATTGATATAAAGTGAGAGGCTGCTGATTTTGGTTTGGCTTTGGAAGGTTTTGTTCTATCATGTCTCTGTTTTGTCCTGCTTTGGTGATCCTGGATTGACTGCTGTCTCCCAGCCCTGAGGAGCCAGGTGGGACTCCTGTCAGCATTTGCCTGTGTTGCCATAAGCTACTAAAGAAAGTTGGTTGATTAAATATTGAGAGGTCTGTAGAATAGAATAGAATAGAATAGAATAGAATAGAATAGAATAGAATAGAATAGAATAGAATAGAATAGAATAGAATAGAATAGAATAGACCAGACCAGGTTGGAAGAGACCTTCGAGATCATTGTGTCCAACCCATCATCCAACACCACCTAATCAACTAAACCATGGCACCAAGCATCCTGTCAAGCCTCACCCTGAACACCTCCAGTGATGGTGACTCCACCACCTCCCCGGGCAGCCCATCCCAGTGGGCAATCACTCTCTCTGTGTAAAACTTCCTCCTAACCTCCAGCCTAAACCTCCCCTGGCGCAGCCTGAGACTGTGTCCTCTTGTTCTGGTACTGGTTGCCTGGGAGAAGAGACCAACCTCTGCCTCACTACAACCTCCCTTCAGGTAGTTGTAGAGAGCAAGAAGGTCACCCCTGAGTCTCCTCCTCTCCAGACTAAGCAACCCCAGCTCCCTCAGTCTCTCCTCAGAGGGCTGTGCTCCAAGCCCCTCACCAACTTCATTGCCCTTCTCTGGACTCGTTCCAGCAAGTCAACCTCCTTCCTAAACTGAGGGGCCCAGAACTGGACACAGGACTCGAGGTGTGGCCTAACCAGTGCAGTGTACAGGGGCACAATGACCTCCCTGCTCCTGCTGGCCACACTGCTCCTGTTGCAGGCCAGGATGCCATTGGCCCTCTTAGCTGCCTGGGCACACTGCAGGCTCATGTACAGCCTACCATCAACCAGCACCCCCAGGTCCCTCTCAGCCTGACTGCTCTCCAGCCACTCTGACCCCAGCCTGTAGCTCTGCATGGGGTTGCTGTGGCCGATGTGCAGAACCCGGCACTTGGATGTGTTCAATCTCATGCCCTTGGACTCTGCCCATCTGCCCAGCCTGTCGAGGTCCCTCTGCAGAGCCTCTCTACCCTCCAGCAGATCAACTCCTGCGCCCAGCTTGGTGTCGTCAGCAAATTTACTGATGATGGACTCAATGTCCTCGTCCAGATCATCAATAAAGATGTTAAAGAGCAAGGGGCCCAGCACTGATCCCTGGGGCACACCACTGGTGCCTGGCTGCCAGCTGGATGTGGCACCATTCACCACCACTCTCTGGGCTCGGCCCTCCAGCCAGTTCCTAACCCATCGCAGTGTGCTCCCATCCAAGCCATGGGCTGACAGCTTGGCCAGGAGTTTGCTGTGGGGAACGGTGTCAAAGGCCTTGCTGAGGTCCAGGTAGACTACATCCACAGCCTGCCCCACATCCACCAGGCAGTCACCTGATCATAGAAGGAGATCAGGTTGGTCAGGCAGGACCTGCCCTTCCTAAACCCATGATGGCTGGGCCTGAGCCCTTGCCCATCCTCTAAGTGCTGTGTGATTGCACTCAGGATGACCTGCTCCATAATCTTTCCTGGCACTGAGGTCAGGCTGACAGGCCTGCAATTCCCTGGCTCATCCAACCGGCCCTTCTTGTGGATGGGCACCATGCTGGCCAGCTTCCACTCATCTGGGATGTCTCCAGTGAGCCAGGACTGCTGAAAAATGATGGAGAGTGGCTTGGCCAACTCATCTGCCAGCTCTCTCAGCACCCTGGGATGGATCCCATCTGGTCCCATGGACTTGTGGGGATCCAAGTGGCTAAGCAGATCACCAACTACCCCATTCTGGAACAGAGGAAGACTATGCTGCTCCCTGGCTCCTCCTGCCAGCTCTGCAGGCCAGCTGTCTGGAAGACATTCTGTCCTGCTAGTAAAAATTGAGGCAAAGAAGGTGTTAAGTAACTCTGCCTTCTCCTCATCCTTTGATACAACGTTCCCCTCCGTGTCCACCAAGGAGTGGAGGTTGTCCCTGCCCTTCCTCTTGCTATTTGTTGTCCTTCACAGCAGAGGCCAGTCTAAGCTCCAAATGTGCTTTTGCCTCCCTAAATTTCTTCCTACATGATCTAGCAACATCCTTAACCATTCCGTGGGTTGCCTCCCCTTCCTTCCAAAGATGATACACCCTCTTTTTTTCCCTTAGTTCTTGTAGAAGCTCATCACCCATCCAGGCTGGCCGTCTGCCCCGGCGGCTCCTCTTCCGGCGCATTGGCACAGCCTGCTCCTGTGCCTTCAAGAGTTCTTCCTTGAAGCAGGTCCAGCTCTCCTGGACCCCTTTGTTTCTAAGGGCTTTATGCCAAGGAACCCTCTGAGTTAGTTCCTTGAGCAACCTGAAGTCTGCCCTCTGGCAGTCCAGAGTGGAGGTCTTCTTGCTGCCCCTCTTAGCTTGACCGAATACTGAAAATTCAATTCTCTCGTGGTCGCTGGCCCCTAAACAGCCTCCGACCACCACATCCCCACCAGCCCTGCCCTGCTGGTGAAGAGGAGGTCAAGCATAGCCTTACCCCTGGTAGGCTCACACAGCACCTGGGATAAGAAGCTGTCCTCCATGCAGTCTAAGAACCTCCTGGACTGTCTCCTCTCTGCTGTGTTGAGATCCCAGCAGATGTCAGGCAGGTTGAAGTCGCCCATGAGGACAAGGTCAGGAGATCCTGAGACAGCCTTAAGCTGCCTATAGAATGCTTCATCAACATCTTCCTCCTGGTTGGGTGGTCTATAACAGACTCCAACCAGGATGTCAGCCCTGTTAGCCTTCCCTCTAATTCTCACCCATAGGCACTCAACCTGATGATCCCTGATCTCCAGCTCAATGGCATCTAGTGCCTCCCTGATGTACAGGGCCACCCCTCCACCCCTTCTTCCCTGCCTGTCTCTCCTGAAGAGCCTGTAGCCATCAATTGCAGCGCTCCAGCCATGTGAGTCATCCCACCACGTCTCTGTGATGGCAACTACATCATAACTTTCCTGCTGCAGCAAGGCTTCCAGCTCCTCTTGTTTGTTACCCAAGCTTCGTGCATTACTGTACATGTACTTCAGCCGGGCTGCCGGTTTCACCTCTGGCTCAAGCTTATCACCCCCAGACTCCTGCCTGGGGGGACTGGTTTCAGCCCCTTCCCCCTTCGAATCTCCTCTCTTTCTTCAGTGCTGTTTCCTAGCATAGAATCAGGGTATAGTCACACAATCATTAAGGTTGTAAAAGAACTCTAAGATCAAGTCCAGCCACCAACCCAGCACCACCACCTCCCTGGGCAGCCCTTTTCAAAGCCTGACCTCTGTTTCAGTCAAAAAAATTTTCCTAATGTCCAACCTAAACCTCTCCTGGCAGAACCTGAGGCTATTTCCTCTTATGCTGCTACTTACTAGGGAGAAGAGACTGAACCCCACCTCATTACAACTTCCTTTCATGTCTCTGTAGAGATTGAGGTCTCCTCTCAGACCCTCCCTCTCCCATTTGTCTCCTGCCAGGCCAGGCTGAGGGAGCTGGGGTTGTTGAGCCTGGAGGAGAGAAGGCTGCAGGCAGAGCTCAGAGCAGCCTGCCAGGACCTGAAGGGGCTGCAAGAAGGCTGCAGAGAGACTGTTGGCAAAGGCCTGCAGGGACAGCAGCAGGGCCAAGGGCTGCAAAGCAGAGCAGAGCAGCTTGAGCTTGGAGGTGAGGAAGAAGCTGTGCAGCAGGAGGGTGGTGGAAGCCTGGCACAGGTTGCCCAGGGAGGTGGTTGAGGCCCCAGCCTGGAGCCATTCATGGTGAGGCTTGACAGTTGCTCAGCCTACTTTGGTCTACTAAGTGAATCTCATTCTCTGAGCCTCTTGAAACGGAGGATCTGGGCCAGCTTCAGTGTTTTCCAGAGCCATGCAAGCTCCATGCAGTTTCCCCTGGCCTCCAGGGCAGTGCTGCTCTTTCCATCCCATTAGTGGTTTGCCTTATTAATTTTTCAAGTTGAGGATTTTCCAGTGCCCTGCCTTTCTGCTGGTCCGTGGCAGGAGCTGCAGGTGCTGAGGAGCTCAGCAGTCTCTGCTTCAGCCCCAGGGAAGCAGTCAGGGCAGTGCCTTTCTCCTCCTCTTCCCTTGCATGCTTTCTGTGTTAACCATGTCCTATAATTTAGGTATGCAGTAAGCTGCAAACAAACTAAATAATTCTGCCATCTGTTCCAAGCCATTAAAATAGAAGTAGGATAAAATCAGAATTCATCATGGCTTAAAAAATGTAGTGCCATTGAGGGAGAAAGCAGGTGAATGTTTATGTAAGAGCTTGCCAGGGGAGCTCAGTGTGCATTGTGGAGCTGTTCATGACTTTTACAAATGGCTTAGGCTCAATGGGGGAAATTTATCCAGGCTCCATTCCACAGAATCAGAATGGTAGGGCTTGGAAAGGACCTCTGGAGATCATCCAGTCCAAGCCCCCTGCCAGAGCAGCATCACCCAGGGCAGATCACACAGGAATGCATCCAGGTGGGCTTGGAAAGGCTTCAGGGAAGGAGACTCCACAACCTCTCTGGGCAGCCTGCTCCAGGGCTCAGCACCCTCAGTGTAAGTTTCTCCTCCTGTTGAGGCGGAGCATCCATCAGCCCTTGTCCTGTCACAGGGCAGCACTGCATAGAGCCTGGCACCTGTTTGACACCATCCTTCAGATAGTTACAGAGTCACAGGTTGCATTGAGTTGGAAGGGACCTTCTGAGGGCATCTTGTCCACCCCCCTGCAATCAGCAGGGACACCTCCAACTCGAGCAGGCTGCCCAGGGACACATCCAGTCTGAGCTTGAACATCTCCAGGGCCTCAAGCACCTCCCTGGGCAGCTGTTCCAGCACAGCCACCTGCTCTGTCCCCTGGCTGGCTCCTTGGACACAGGCATCCCATGTCTGCAGCCCCCAGTCCAGCTGCTGGTGCCAAGACTCTCACTGCCCCCCTTGCTGGCACATTTATGAACAGTAACAAGGTCTCCTTTCAGCCTTCTCTCCAGGCTAACCTGCCCCAGGTCTCTCAGCCTCTCCTTCAGCACCTTCCTAGCCTGCCTTGGACACTCCCTGTCCTGGAGTCACTGTCACAGGTTCTCTGCCATCCCAGCTGGGTAAGGCCCTGTAGCTGGCATCCTTCCTGAATAGATGGGCATACACAGCTGATGTAACCTGCAGCACACAGGTACTGCTGCCCTCTTTTCTTTCAGAAATTAGTGGTTTTAATCAATCTTTCTGTTTCTGGTCGACTTGCTTCTCTTCTGGCTGATTTCAGCCCCTGTAAGGAACCCCTCTGGCCAGTGGTGCAGCAAACCAGGCCTGTGATAAGAAGCCTGATGAGCCATGAGCAGGCATCATTTGTACAGAGGATCCTTCCTGTGCTGTGCACATGGCTGTGGGAGAAGGGTTTCTGTAACAGGCCTTGGTGCAGAGTCACCTCTGACATGAGGATCAAGCACTTGATCTACAGAGCTGGGGGAAGATACTGCTTGAGTTCTTGGCCAAGTGTTTCCTTAGGATAGAATCAGAGAATGTACTGGTTTGGAAGGGACCTTCAGACCCCCTGTGGTGAGCAGGGACCTCTCCAACTACATCAGGGTGCTCAGGGCCCCATCGGGTCTGACCTTGAAGTCATAGCTTGGTTATCCCTTAGGAGGTTGCAAAGAGACTAAGGATATATGTGGTCAGTGCTGGCTGTTCCCCTAACTCCTCTACATTCTTTGTTTTACAGAACACTGACTTTTGCTGCATTGTTGTTCTGTCTGTGTGTCTGAGTAAGCTCTGGAGCTGTTTGAGTTGCTTCTGAACTGCACACAGCTTTGCAGCAAAGGGCAGCTCCTGAAGGTTTCCTTAGCTAAAGCATTTAGAGCGGTGGTGTGGAGCCAGAGAGAGTGACAAAAAAGGATAGAATCCTGCCACTGTTGAGGCTGGAGGAGACCTTTGGCATGGTGAAGTCTAACCACCTGCCAAGGGCTCACCATCTCACCACTGCTGCTAATCAATGCCACTGAACCCCCTCCCTCAGCCCTACCCCCATGCATCTCTTCAATACCCCCAGGGATGGTGACTCCTCCACCCCCTGGGCAGCCTGTTCCAGTGCCTGAGGACCCTTTCTGTGAAGACATTGTTCCTAATGTCCAACCTGAACCTCCCTTGGTACCACTCGAGGCCTTCATCTGTTCCTCAGGAGTGAAGCTCTTCTGCACAAGACAGACATTTTCTGCAGGCTTTGCCTTTCAAGCCTGAGCTGTTTTTCTGGAATCCAGGCCCTGGTTTCACAGTGTGCAGGAACAGGCTGGGGTGCAGTCTTGACCTTAAGGCACTGCATTAATGCAAATTAATGTGGAACTGGTTCCTTTGTATTACAGCAGGATTTCAAAAGCAGTAGCCTATGGCATGTACTAAATAATGTCTGCCTGGCTGGGTGGATTGCATTTGGCTTCACTGCCATGGATGGAACAGCCTTTGAGGGTTTAGGACAAGGGTACAAACTGGAACGCAGGAGGTTCCACCTCAACATGAGGAGAAACTTCTTTACTGTGAGGGTGCAGAGCCCTGGAGCAGGCTGCCCAGAGAGGTTGTGGAGTCTCCTTCCCTGGAGACTTCAAAACCCACCTGGATGTGTTCCAGTGTGACCTGCCCTGGGTGACCCTGCTCTGGCAGGGGGTTGGAACTGATCTCCAGAGGTCCCTTCCAACCCCTACTGTTCTGTGATTTCTTTCTTATCAATAACATTTGTATTTAGAAATAGATCTATGCAAAGTCAAAATGGCTGAAGTGGTCTCCCAGACTGCTTAGCTAATGGAGCACACCACTGGACATTGATTTCCTTGTGGCAATGAAGCAGCTCTCTGTAATGAAAGAAGGAATATTTTGAGGAAAGAGGTGGTGCTGAGGCTGGGGCTGACTCCAGAGGTGTTGTGCTTGCAGATGAGGGGATGGTGGCAAGAAGCACAATGGGCTGTTGGTGAGAGTGGTTGCCCCAGCCTGCTCTGTGCTGTGCAAGTCACCCCTCAGATCTCCACACAATGGCACGTGGTCCTTTGTAAAGCAGAAACTGTTTCTTGTGCAGAGTCATAGAACGGCTTTGGTTGGAAAAGGCCTTGGAGATCATCCAGTGCAACCATGCTCTAGCTCGACCAAGGCTGCTGCTAAACCATGGCCCTCAGCACCACAGCTCTGCATCTTCTCAGCACCTCCAGGGATGGTCCAGAAGCTGGGAAGGAGACTGATGGGGACCCAAGCAGCTTGTTAATTGTCTGATCATAAATATTGATATAGAAGGAGCAGAGAATGAAAGGGGCATGTGGGAGGCTTTATAGCCATAATCATTTACAATGTTCCATTTGGTAAAATGGAGGCTTTGAACCTGACTTTGCTTTCCTCTCTTGCACTCTTGAAGTCTTTTAGCTGTCTTTGTCTTGGTTGTATTTTCTCTGTCCTGGAGTTTCTTGAACCTGTGGTTGTCAAAGTGCTGCAGCTACCCTTGCTCTGCACCTAAGCATCAGCTTTTCTTTGGCAGGAATTTTGATCTCTCCTTGTGAAATCAGCCTTGCTTGGCATAGAGGCTGTCACTGGAGCTTCTAGATGTTATTGATTAAGCTTTCACATTCATTTTGATTCTAAACAGCTAAATAAAGTTACTGTGATAATCTGGAAGGTTTAATTGTGATGGGCTGGAGCAGCTCTGCTGTGAGGACAGGCTGAGGGAGCTGGGGTTGTTCAGCCTGGAGAAGAGAAGGCTGCAGGCAGAGCTCAGAGCAGCCTGCCAGGACCTGAAGGGGCTGCAAGAAGGCTGCAGAGAGACTGTTGGCAAAGGCCTGCAGGGACAGCAGCAGGGCCAAGGGCTGCAAAGCAGAGCAGAGAAGCTTGAGCTTGGAGGTGAGGAAGAAGTTGTGCAGCAGGAGGGTGGTGGAAGCCTGGCAGAGGTTGCCCAGGGAGGTGGTTGAGGCTCCCTGCCTGGAGCTGTTGAAGGGGAGGCTGGAGAGGGCTGTGGGCAAGCTGCTGGAGTTGGGGCTGTCCCTGCTGAGTGCAGAGGGCTTGGGCTGCCTGAGCTCTGGAGGTCCTTTCCTGCCCAGACCATTCTGTGATTCTTTCTCACAGGTTTTTCTTTCCTGGTCCTGCCTCTGGAGACCAGACAGGATTGAAGGAAGGTATCTCAGGGGTGATGGAAAGAAAGGCAAAGGGAGTGAGACTGGGATGCAGTGACTTGGAAGATAAATGGTGTCAGGAGAAGGGAAATTTATTAGCAGAACACAAAAGGAAGAGACAGCTGTTAGAGCAGCCAGCAGGCTTAGGAGACATCTATCAAGGTAGAGCTGTGGGTTGTTTGTATTTGCATAACACCAATGTATGTAATTTTATGCAAGCCTTCTCTCAGACTGTGCAATGCTGTTCTAGGAGTAGGTGTATCCTGCAGCCCTGCTAAGAATAGGCAGGGAACACCAGGACAAAAAGAGAAAAAACCAGAAGGGTGGGAAGGAAAGTGGGAAAATTAAATGGAAAGTGGAAAAGCGTAGCAGGAAAAGTGGTAGAGAAGAAATAGCACAGCTGAAAATGGAAGGGACAATTTACAGAGGAAGTAGAAGCTACAAGAAAGACACTGAGGGGCTGGAGCAGGTCCAGAGAAGGGCAACCAAGCTGGGGAAGGGTCTGGAGAACAGGGCTGAGGAGGAGCAGCTGAGGGAGTTTAGTGTGGAGAAGAGGAGGCTGAGGGGAGAGCTCATTGCGCTCTACAGCTCCCTGAGAGGAGGCTGTGCTGAGGTGGGGGTCAGTCTCTACTCCCAAATTACAACTGATAGGACAAGAGGGAATGGGCTCAGGCTGCACCAGGGGAGGTTCAGGTTGAATACTAGGAGAAACCTCTTGTTTGAAAGGGCTCTCAAGTCCTGGCACAGGCTAGCCAGAGAGGTGGCTGAATGCCCATCCCTGGAGGAGTTTCAAAGAGGCAGAGCTGTGGTGCTGAGGGATGTGGTTTGACCCCAGCCTTGGTCGAGTTTATAGGTGATGGCTGGACTTGATCTTTTCCAACCCAAGTGATTCTCTGAGTGTAAGATGGCAGCAACTGAGTGTGAGAAAGAACCAAAACATGCATCTCTCTGTGCCTGTGAGGGAGTCATGCTGAAGGCTGCTCAGCAGTGTGCCAGGTACAGGACTGCTCCTCACTGGAGACACTTTGCTTGGAAGAGGCTTGCCAGAAGGTGTTGTGTGAGGCTGCTGTGTTTAGAAGCAGTGGCAAAGTTGCCTGCATGATCTCAGCTGCCAAAGCTCAGTCAGCTCTGAATGTGTGATGTAGGTGTGCAGAGTATCTGCAAATACAATGCAGTCCTTCACAAGAAATTCTTTCTTAGGCACTTGCGGGTTTTTATCACCACTTTATCTCATCAACCTGGGTTTTCTCATCATCACTACAGGTGATGCAGGGCATGGACCTCTAGTAGGGAGCTAAATTCTGTGCAGAGCTGAAAACAGTGAAAAATGGGTGAAACACATTGCTTTTAGATGATACCCTTGCAGAAAACATTTGGGTGACTTCAGATGCTGATGACAAACAGAAGATAAGTTGCCAATAGGAAGGCCAAGAGCACTCTGTATGGTATCAAGAGCAGCATGGCCAGCAGGGCTAGGAAAGTGATTGCCACCCTGTGTTTGGCACTACCTTGAGTGCTGGGTTTAGTTTTGGGGTCCTCACTTTAAGAAGTGCTGGAAAGTGTCCAAAGAAGGGAAGCAGAGTTAGTGAAGGGTCTAGAGCACAAGTCCTGTGAGGGGTGGCTGAGGGAACTGGGGCTGTTTAGCCTGGAGAAAAGGAGGCTGAGGGGAGACAGTGAGGGTGGGGAGACACTGAGACTGGTTAGCCAGGCAGGCTGTGGATGTCCCCTCCCTGGAGGTGTTAGGGGCCAGGCTGGATGAGGTCTTGAGCAACCTGGGCTGGGTGGAGGTGACCCTGCCCACGGCAGGGGGGTTGGAATTGAATGATCTTTAAGGTCCCTTCCAGCCCAACCATTCTATGAATCTATGAGTCTATGAATTCTGGATGGAATTAAGCAACTCTGAATGGAATTAAGCAGTTCTGGATGGAACAAAGTACTTGTGTGGTTGTTTGGTGTTTAAAAGCAGGAGATGTGCTTGGTAGAGTTATATACTGGTGGTACTTGACCTTCAAGGACTTTTCCAACCAAAGAGATTCCATGACTCTGTGCTGTGAATTGCATTTCACAGCAGTTTTGTCAAAATGTGTTCAATACCAGGGAAGTTTGTTGCTTTTGGAACAGAAGTCACTTGTGTGTTGTAGATGACAAACTCTTCTGATGCCTGAAATGAGTGTTGTGTAAGCAGGTACTCTGTGTGTAGAATCCCAGCATGGTGGAGGTTGGAAGGGACCTCTGGAGATCAGCTAGTCCAACCCCTCTGCTAATTCTCCAGGCATTTTAATTCCTGTAGCTTTGCTCCATGCAGACCTTTGGAGATCCAATGCTGTTGGCACATGCTATGAAAGTCAGAAGTGCTGGGTGTGTGTAAGCAGCCTCAGTGCTGTGCTGAAGTGCTCTTAAAATAAGTATGCAGAAGTGCCTGGAGATATCAAATATTCAGAGGGTCGAATTAATGACTGGAAAAGATGATTTGAAGTTTGGAAAGTTTATTTTTTATAGCAATGAATCAATTATAGATTAATATAAAGCTGTTTGACTAGCTGACAGCAGTGACTGTTGTCTGTTGTGCTGGGGCAAAGCACCTGGGAGCTACCAGTGGGACCTAAGGGCACTGCAGCTGGGCCAGCATGGGCTGGGGCATGGAGCCTGCATCTCCTTGGTGCAAGCTGGGCATTTCCTGCTGTGCTGCAGCCCAGGGGTCTCCTGGGACTGGGGCAGAGGCAGCCTCGATGTGGCCAGTGCTGGCATTTCTTCAGGCTGCCTGCAAGATGATTTCCTGGTAGCCTGAAGCTGGTGAAGCTGCTGACTCCTCCTTTGAGGGTGATGAAGGGAAGAACATCTCCCGTGTGCAGAAAAGCTGAGGGGCTTGGGGCTTTAGCCTGGAGAAGAGCAGACTGAGGGGGATCTGATCAGTGCTGATCAATACTTACAGGGTGGGTGTCAGGAGGATGGGGTCAGGCTTTGTTCAGTGATGCCCAGCAACAGGACACCAGGAAAAGGGCACAAACTTTAACGTAGGAAGTTCCATCTCGGCATGGGGAGGAACTTCACCATGAGGGTGGTGGAGCCCTGGAACAGGCTGCCCAGGGTAGGGGCTGGGTTCTTCCACTCTGAAGTCATCCAAAACCAACCTGGACATGTTTCTGTGCCACCTGTTCCAGGCAAACCTGCTCTGGCAGGGGGCTTGGACCAGATGGTCTCTGGAGGTCCCTTCCAACCCCTGTTATGCTGTGCTTCTGTGGCTCTGCATGCAGAGACAGAGCTCTCTGTAGCTTCTGTTAGGCAGATTTTCTGAACATAGGTTTTGCAGGAAGCAAAAGTCATGAACTGTAAAAAATGGTCTGAGTGTCTTTTATTAAGATGCTTTTAAAGGACTTTCTCTGTCACTTCCTATGGAACCTTATCTCTCCCCCAGTTCCTTAGCTGGAGGGAGGTGTCCCTGTGTGTACACAGCCAGCTCATGGGCTGGGCCAGTGAGGATGCTGCTGCTTGTCTGATCGACTCCATCCTGCTGACAGAGCTGTGGAGCCTACCCCTTGTCTTCAGAGCTGGGCTCTGGAGGATGAGTGGGAGACCTGGGGCTGCTCAGCCTGGGGAAGAGAAGGGAGGCCTTAGAGCAGTCCTCCAGTACCCAAAGGGGGCTACAGGAGAGCTGGGGAGAGACTTTATAAAGGTTTGTAGTGATGAGATGTGAGGCAATGGACTGAAGCTGGAAGAGGACAGATTGAGACTGGAGAAGAGGGAGAAATTCTTTGCAGTGAGGGTGGTGAGACACTGGCACAGGTTGCCCAGGGGGGCTGTGGGTGCCCCTTCCCTGGAGGTGTTCAAGGCCAGGCTGGATGAGGCCTTGAGCAGCCTGGGCTGGTGGGAGCTGTCCCTGCCCATGGCAGGGGGTTGGAACTGGATGAGCTTTAAGCTCCCTTCCAACCCAACCCGATCTGTGAATCATTTTGGTGAAATCTCAGCTGCTGCTTTTTCTTTTTCATTTGTTTTTCTTCTCATGGCAAAATTCCATCACACTTATGTTTTCAGTCAAAAACCAGAACCATAGCATTGTTTTGGTTGGAAAAACCTCTAATACCAAGTCCAACTGTCAGCCTGAGACCACCATGGCCACTGACCCACGTCCCAAGGTGCCGTGGCCACACCTTTCCTGAACACCTCCAGGCATGGTGATTCCACCACCTCCCTGGGCAGCCTGTGCCAGTGCCTGGCGACAGAGTCAGGGTTCATGTGGGTTTCTCTCACATCAGTCTGAACATTTCTTCCCATTGCTTTGGTTTCTGTGTTTAAGAGCAGTCCCAGAGGATGGTCTGAATATAAGACTAAGGATCACAAAACTCTGCCTCAAGAGTATCACTTAAGGCACCTCTGGAGCTGTGCTCTTTCTGGGATGTGTGTGTAAAACTCAAGTGTGAATTTTCTGGGTGTAAGAGTTTAAAGCCTAAAAAGGCTTCTTTTGGTTTCAATTTCCTTCCCAGGAGCTGCCATTTTATTGATGCTATTTAGTAGAGGGCCCAGTTTACAGCAGAGGATGTTAGAGAAGAGTGGAAATCAGAGCACTTCCAAGCTGTGAACCATCCTGCTAAGTTCATTTCCTAATTAAATGCTTAAAGGTGTCTGTATGAACCAGAGCAGGTATGAAGTTTACATCACAGGAGTGCAGCCTGTCAGCTTTTTAGTAAGACTCTGCACATTCCAGCTTGCAGAGACTGTTCAAAGCCCACAGGATGGTTTTGATCCACCACCACTTCACATGGCTGGTGTTTGGCACTGGCATTTGTATGACACGATAGTAGCAGTGAATAATCTGGACAAAGAGCTTTGGAGCATGTCTGATGTCTCCTCCTTTTGCTTGGGGAGCAGCCACTCAGCCTAGTGAACAAGCATGGGCTTTGAGGCTTGGTTTTTGTTCTTCTAACACCATGGCATCTCTGGCTTAGTTTGGTGTGTTTTCACTGTTGGTGACCCACAGATGCTGTAGGCACTACCCAGATGCTCCTCCAGGCTGGGAGAACCTTTACAATGGGTATTGATCAGCAGGCAAATCAAGTACATGGAAGTGTGTTTGGTGTTCCCTGGTGAATACCTCTTGTCCTGCTGGCCTTAGGCTAACCTCTTCTGCATAATGATGGAATGTAGAAGCAGAGAGAGAATTGGAATGCCGGGCTGGAAGGAACCCCAAGCATTCCCCAAGGACCATCTGGTCCAACCTCTCTAGGCAAGAGTGGAGTTGAACTGAGCTGGCCCAGCACCCTGTCAAGCTGAGTCTTAAACCTGAGCAGTGCAGGGGAGTCCACTGCTGCCCTTGGGAGGTGATTCCAGTCTCTGACTGTTCCCATGGGGAAACATTTCCTTCTGGAGTCCAATGGGAATCTCCCCAGCAGTAACTTGTGCCCACTGCCCCTTGTCTTTTCCATGGGACTCCTTGCAAAAAGGGAGTCTCCATGCTCCTGGCAGCCACCCTCTATGCACTGCTCCATGGTGCTGAGGTCTGCCCTAAGGCTTCTCTTCTGCTGGCTGAACACCCCCAGCTCTGTTTCGGAGCTGTGGCCTTTATCTGGAGTCAAGCACATAAAACTCAGGACAGAACTGCTCTCTTCCACATGCTGGAGGAGAGTGCTGAAAATGCCACAGGCTGCAGAGAGTGGGAATCCAGGCTTGCCATGCACAGGGACTCCTGCCAGCCCAGGCTGCTCAAGGCACCATCCCCCCTGGCCTTCAACACCTCTGGGCTCAGTGCCTCCACAGCTTCCCTGGGCACCCTGTGACAGGGCCTCACCACCATCATGGGGAAGAACTTCTTCCTGATGTCTGACCTTAGTCTAGCTCCTTCCAACCTGAAGCCACTACCCTGTGTCCTGTCACTCCATGCCTTTGTACAGTCTCTTTCCTGCTATCCTGGAGGCCTCCTTCCAATACTGTAAGGCCAAAGAAGGTCTCCCTAAAGCCTTTTCCTGGCTTAACAACCTCAGTACTCAGCCTGTCTTCAGAGGAGAGGTCCTCCAGTCTTCTGCTCATCTCCATGCTCCTCCTGTTGGTCATCTTAAGCCTTCTTCAGACAAATCCAACAGTACCTGGAGTTCCAGCCTCATCCTCGGAGCAGCCAAACACTGCCTATAGTTTTTAGTACCAGGAAGAAGAAATCTTCTTTCTTGCAAGCCCACCTCAAGATGACCAGCTCCTAGCAGCAGTGCCAAGGTACTGTTGCAAGAGCTAACAGAGGGTGGTGACACACTTGTCACAGTATCACAGTATAACTAAGGTTGGAAGAGACCCCCAGGATCATTGAGTCCAACTTGTCACCACAGACCTCAGGACTAGACCAAGGCACCAAGTGCCACGTCCAGTCCCCTCTTGAACACCTCCAGGGATGGTGACTCCACCACCTCCCTGGGCAGCACATCCCAATGACGAACAACTCGCTCAGTGAAGAACTTCCTCCTCACCTCGAGTCTAAACCTCCCCTGGAGCAGCTTGAGACTGTGATGAAGCAGTAATGAATGTATGGAATTGCACAGTTGTTAATTGTGACAGGCAGGGACTATGATTAAATTATTGAAGTATTCTGACGGGGGGGGCAGTGAAAGATGCCACTGATCACAGAATCACAGAAGGTTAGTGGTCGGAAGGGAGCTCCAGAGATCATCCAGTCCAGCCCCCTGCCAGAGCAGGGTCGCCCAGGGCAGGGCACACAGAAGACATCCGTCTGGGTTTTGAATGTCTCCAGAGCAGGAGACTCCACAACCTCTCTGGAGCCTGCTCCAGGGCTCTGCACCCTCACAGGGACAAAGGTTTCCCTCCTGTTCCCCTGGCACCTCCCCTGCTCCAGCTTGCCCCCAGTGTCCCTTCTGCTGTCCTTGGCCATCCCTGAGCAGAGCCTGGCTCCAGCCTTGCACATCTTTATCCCCAGCCATGAGGGCAGCCCTCAGGCTGCTCTGCTCCAAGCTCCAAGCCCCAGCTCCCTCAGCCTGGCCTCACAGGGAGATGTTCCACTGCCTGCAGCAGCTCTGTGCCTCTGGGATGGACTCTCTCAAGCAGTTCCCTGAGGTCCTTCTTGATCTGAGGGGTCCAGAACTGGGCACACTCCTCTTACCCACCTGTGCTTTGGTTAACTTCTCTAAACACTTGAATAGCTGCTGAAAAGTGGGGACACTGCTACCAACCTTCTTGTTCTGGGAGGTTGTTTGAGGTTTCTGATTTCTTAGAACTGACTTTGTAAGTTGTGACAATGCTTGTAGTCAGTCTAGGAAAATTCTTTCTCAGTTTGGGAAAGAGAAAGCATTGTGTTTCTTTGGCTCATTTCCTAGTGCTCAGTGCTTCCTCTCAGGGCATAGCCTTTCAGAGATCAGCAAAGGAAGTGCTAATAAGCCAGGAGACTGCTGCTGCCAGGCTGCTGCGATTGCCTTTGTGGTGAGGGCAGAGCAGAAGCAGGGAAGTGCAGCCAGCTCCCCATGTGATGAGGAGAGTGCCTCTATCCTGGCTGAGAATGGAACTGACTGATCTTCTGACCACAGCTCTGTGTCTTACTGAGCTTCCCTTGTGGGAGAGCACACAGAATCTTGGGCATGGTGGAGACACCAGGCAGGGAGCATTTTCCCTGAACATCCCCCAGCTGTGCCTTGCAAGTGGCTGGAAGTAAGCTGAAAGGTGCAAGAATCAGAGAGTCAGTAAGGTCAGAGGAGACCTCTCAGATCATCATGTCCAACTTTCTGCCCAACACCTCCATGGCCACTGGACCACGTCCTGCACCACCACATCTGCTCCTCCTTTGAACACCCCTGGTGACGCCATCACCCCCTCTGTGTGTGTGGGTGAAGAGCATTCCACACACAGAGGACACCTGAGACACCCGAGCAGGACTCTGCTCTGCAGGAGCAGCAAAGGTCTCTGAAGCCAGCTGAAGCAGCTTGGCAAAGACAGCTTTGGCCTTGGGGAAAATGTCTTTGACCACAAATTGATTTATCCAGCTGAAAGAGATCTTGTTCAGGTGAGGGGAGGAATCTCTCTCCTGCCTCCAAGTGTGCTGCTCAAAGGCTGCTGCTGGAGCAAAGGGCAAGCTAAGTGCTGCTTTTCTCAGCATGTTTTAAAGGCTCTCATGATGTGAACATTTCAGTGACTGCACCCCAAGGCAGACCCAGTTTGTGCAAAACAGGAGCTGGATCTGAAGTTGTGTTAGGACACATTTGAGAATGCATCTAAGGAAGTCTTTGCAGTGTTCCTACAAACCTTGGTACAGATGCACCTGAGGCTGTGGAGTAAGGATGCAGCTGTACCAAGCCTGGCAGCCGTACCAAGCCTGGCAGCTGTTTGCTGAGATCAATGTGCTAATGGTGAGCTCCATTCTGCTCCTTGTAGAGTCATGAGATGCAGGCAAAGAGAGAGGGGCAGATGGCTGAGGCTCTTCAACAGCCTGCAAGGGAAGTGCCTCGAGAGGAGTGCAGAAGGGACAACCTCCCCCCGCAGAGCTGCACGGACAGACGCCTGCAGGTTCCGGCATCTCTGCCGTGCTGGCTGCTTGCCTTGGCACAGCTTTGTCTCCAGCACTGCCTGCTGCTGTGCCCGAGGCAGGATCAGGTTTGCCATGCGTGGTCTGACACCCTGAGGTGTGGTGGTGGCCAGGCAGGCCCTGTGTTCACACTGCCTCTCTAGCTGTCCTGAGGGGACAGCAACAAACTGGAGCAGGATCTGTGTGCCTCTCCTTGGCTGCTGGCTGTGCTCAGAGTGAGAGGCAGATGGTGTGCTGCCTATCCTGCTTCCAACAGCTTGGACTTCCCTCCAGGAGAAGGTGCCTGCAGCCAAGTAGGTGCCTCCTGGTGCCGAGTCCATAGGCTGTGCACTGTGCAGCAGGTCTATGGCTGCTGCTGGGAGCCTGGCATGGCAGTGGCTGTGCCAGCTCTGCAGCTGTGTGACTAAGGAGGCACTTCCTGCTTTCTCCTCCTGGATCCATGTTCCCCTGCTGGAGATGAAAGCCCAGCTGGCAGGGGGAAAGCAGTAAGACACAGGGAGCTGGTTTGCTGCTAGGGCAAGGTAGAATCGTTCTGCATTTTGCTGTTACCTTAACTCTGCTCCTACACAGTCCTAATTATAATCCTGATACAATCTAATTAAGCACCACTCTCTACACTGCCTGATTGATTCTATAGCCATGAAACAGTGAAAGCTGCTTAGCAACTTGGGAGGATCCCTGCTGCAAACTCTGACAGGTATTTGGTAAGTACCAGGGGGAGAATGTAAGTAAATCAGAGAATAGTTTGGGTTGAACGGGATCTTGAAGTTCATCTGCTTCCAGCCCTCTGCCATGGGCAGGAAATTAAGGTAATTATGAATATTATAAAATCACAGAAGGGTTTGGGCTGGAAGGGACCTCCAAAGCTCACCCAGTCCACCACTGCACTCAGCAGGGACAGCCCCAACTCCAGCAGCTTGCCCACAGCCCTCTCCAGCCTCCCCTTCAACAGCTCCAGGCAGGGAGCCTCAACCACCTCCCTGGGCAACCTCTGCCAGGCTTCCACCACCCTCCTGCTGCACAACTTCTTCCTCCCCTCCAAGCTCAAGCTGCTCTGCTCTGCTTTGCAGCCCTTGGCCCTGCTGCTGTCCCTGCAGGCCTTTGCCAACAGTCTCTCTGCAGCCTTCTTGCAGCCCCTTCAGGTCCTGGCAGGCTGCTCTGAGCTCTGCCTGCAGCCTTCTCTTCTCCAGGCTCAACACCCCCAGCTCCCTCAGCCTGGCCTGGCAGCAGAGCTGCTCCAAGCCCCTGAGCATTCTCCTGGGCTCCTCTGGAGCCTCTCCATCAGCTCCAGGTCCTTGCTGTGCTGAGGGCTCCAGAGATGGGTGCAGTACAGGCAAGGTCTCAGCAGGGCAAAGTGGCAGCATCACCTCTGTTGGTCTGCTGGTCACACTGCTTTGGATTTTTGCTATGGTCTTTCTGATATTTGATCTCTTGGATATTGTGAGGGAAAGCTCCATATTGAAAAGTTTCCCAGAAGATTTGTCTCCATAAGTATCACTTTTCCCCTGAAAGGTTTATTAAACGCTGGAATAGGCTGCCAGGGAGGTGGCAGAGGTGTTTCCTGGAGGTGTTTCAGAGGCAGAGGTGTGGTGCTGAGGGCCATGGTTTGGCATCAGCCTTGGCAGAGGTAGAGAATAATTGATCTTAAAGGTCTTTTCCAACCCAAATGATTCTGTGTCGTGTGTGGTGGTCTGTACACAAATAGGCAGCTGGGGGTAGTTTTGGGGCAAGATGACTTTTCTTGGTATTTTCTTGTATTTTGGGTTTTTTTCTGGTGTATCTGAAACTGTTTAGAGTTAGAAATCACTCCGTCTGTACTCCCGTCTCTGATTCCACCCTTCCCCCGAGCCCCGGTGTGCCTGTAATGGCTCTAATCTGCATTTGAATGTCGCCTGCTTGTTTGTTTGCACCAGAGATCTGCTACTGATTGGATTTGCAAACGGTGTCCCTGCTGGAAGCTGCTTCCCACCAGCCAGCATCTGTCGGCGGGGTGGGGGCCTGGGCTCTCTCCTGGCTGGCACAAATAGGATGGCTGAGCACAGCTTTCCTTTTTTGTCTCTCCCTCCTTATTTGTGGCTCTCCACCTCCGTTAATCCTTCTGTCTATTCTTCTTTTCCTCTTCGCTTCTCACACGGTGAAGCTAACAGAGGAGGGTGTGTGGGATGAGGAGTAGAAAAGGGGGTGGGGGGAGAAAGTGTGAGTGAGGGAGACAAAAGGGAGAATGTGAGAGGTGAGGAGGAGGTGGTAATGAAGGTGGAAAATAGAACAAAGAAGGAGTGGGGGCAGGTGAGTGCAAGGGGAGATTAAATAAGGAGGGCATGAGAGGGGAAAGGTTCTGCTCCTAGACTCTCACCTGGAGATGAGGCAGTCACTTGTTTTTTTCCCTGCTCACACGAGCAATACTTAGAGCAAATATTGGTCCTGAGCCTCTTCTGCCAGGCAGGTTCAGACTTGTATCCCAGCCTTGCCCGCAGGTGTGTAAATGCCCTGTGCTCACTACTGTGCCACCAAGTCTGCTCCAGCTCACTGTGGGGAACCATCTCCACTTTGGGAGGGAGTTTTACTTTTCATCTTGATGTGTGGGGCAATGCTTTGGGCATAAAGCCCCAGTTTTGGCAAACTGAATCCAAAAGTGTTTGTATTTTCAGCATCTGTCTGTGTGTGCTCTTACCAGGGGGAATTTATCTTCTGGGGACTCTGAGTCGCTGCTTGCTGGAAACAAGCTTTGTGGCAGGCACAGGAGAGCTGGGCCCTGCTCTTAGAATCACACAATTGTCAGGGCTGGAAGGGACCTCAAGGACCATCCAGTTGCAGCCCCCCTGCCATGGGCAGGGACACCTCACACTGCAGGAGGTTGCGCAGAGCCACATCCAGCCTGGCCTTAAAATCCTCCAGGCATGAGGCTTCCACCACCTCCCTGGGCAACCTGTGCCAGGCTCTCACCAGCCTCTTCAACAGCTTCACATAGTCTACCTTTCTCTTTGTGTCCCCACACCATCTCTCTCTCTGCTATGGAAAAGCTGAAGGAAATCAATGTTTCTCTAACCAGTGGAGTATTGACTGCTCCCAAACTGTCCCTTCTCTGTTTAAGACCAAATCTTTTTGGCCAGGTCAACACTGATAACTGCAGCTGTGCAGCAGGAGTAGTGTGAGCAGCAGGAGGAGGGCAGGTATCATGCCCCTATGCTGGGCACTCCTGAGGCCACATCTGGAGTCCTGGGGTTGGTTTTGAGCCCCTCACTACAAGAAGGACATTGAGGGGCTGGAGCAGGTCCAGTGAAGGGCAACCAAGCTGGGGAAGGGTCTGGAGAACAGGGCTGGGGAGGAGCAGCTGAGGGAGCTGGGGGTGCTCAGACTAGAGAAGAGGAGGCTGAGGGAAGTCCTCATTGTTCTCTGCAGCTCCCTGAGAGGAGGCTGCAGTGATATGGGGGTTGAGTTCTGCTCCCTAGTATCAGGTGGTAGAATGAGAAGAAATGGCCTGAAACTATTCCAGGGGAGGGTTAGGTTGGAGATCCTGAAAAATGTCTTTGCTTCAAGAGTGGTCAGGGACTGGCACAGGCTGCCCAGGGAGGTGGTGGAGTCCCCATCCCTGGAGGTGTTCCAGAAACTTGTGGCCATGGCACTTGGGGCCATGGTGGTGTTGGGCTGCTGGTTGGACTGGATGATCTCAGAGGTCTTTTCCAACCCAAACAGTTCTGTGGTTCCGTGGCAGGGCTGGCTGGTGCTGGCAGGGGGCATGGCTCTGCCCCTCCCTGCTGAGCCCTTTCCATTTCTTCATTCTGTGTTGTGCAGCACCAGGGACGTTCAGCTCTCCATTTACTGCTGCTGTTCTCTCTGTTAATAGACTGCTGGTTTCATTTGATTATAGTCAGGACTTCTCTGAGTGCTTTCACCAAGCTGTTCCCCACCACCCTCCCTCCCGCAGCAGCTTTATGGTGCTGAGCAATTGCAAATTGCAATGGAAGGCTTGCTGGGGTGCTTTGCTTTCCTGGAGTCGCAGCCACGCCTGGGGAAATGCTGCAATGGAGAAATCCTGTGTGGAGGTAATCCTGGAGCTCATGCTCACATTAGAAATCCCCAAACTGTGCTTTATTTTAAAGTGTTTTAGTGAACTGCCATATCCAGTGCCTTAATCTGCCTGGGAGAAGTGCACAGGAGCAATGGCAAGCTCCAGAGTGGAGCTGAGGGAAGATACCAGAGGTGACATGTGAAGTTTACATGGTGGGAGTCACGGTTTGTTCCCTCAGACCTGTCCCAAGATTTACTCATGGTGGGAAGCCAATGCAGACTCTGCTGTGGTGTAGTAAAAATGCAGGGAACTCTTCAGTAAGTCCATAGGTGTTGATATCCTTCAGCTTAGCAATGGCAGACCATAGGTAGAACGTTCCATCCCTCTGGGGAGGCTACTGCTGCAGCAGAGACTCGTAGGCAGCCTGCGGTGTGGTCCCTTTGTGCACAGAAGGGGAAACCTGAGGTGTCCTGGTGAGCTGTGCTTGGCTGAAGATTCTGTTAGTGTTGTGGGGAAGGTCTGCAGAGCACAGCCTGGGTGGCACCATGGAATGCAAAGAGCATTTGAATGCAGTTTTTTCACCTGCCCCCCAGGGTCTCCCGGTCAGCCTGGGCTCACCTGCCTTCCATCTAATGCTCTTCTCCTCTTCCCTGCGTGCACTTCCCACTGATTTTCTGTGCTGTAGTAAATCCTAAGTTGTCAGCTTCAGTGTCTGCCAGAGTTTGGAGGGTGATGGCACAGTCTTGGTTTCTGATCTTATGTTCCTTGGTAGGAACTTGTAGCATTGCAGTCCTGTGGTGAGTTCAGAACTGAATTTCAGCTGCTTTTAAAAAAATATCCCATGCTGGGCAGTATTTAATAAATGGACAAATAGTTAAAGGTGTCCCTGATGACCTGGAGGGTCCCTTCCAACCATTCTCTGATTCTAAAAGGTTCTCTGAATATTTGCAATCAACAGCAGTGAGAAAAAAATATCCAAGATCTGTGCTGCTCTGTTAATGTTAGGTATTAATGGCAAGGAGAGAGAAATTAAGGAAGAATATGGTGAAAAGCACTGTTAGAGACTCACAGAACCAAAGAATCACACAGAATGCTCTGGGCTAGAAGGGACCTCCAAAGGTCATTGAGTCCAAGCCCCCTGCACTCAGCAGGGACAGCCCCAACTGGATCATGTTGATGAGCACTTTGTCAGGCCTGACCTTGTGTATCTCCAGGCAGGGAACCTCAACCACCTCCCTGGGCAACCTCTGCCAGGCTTCCACCACCCTCCTGCTGCACAACTTCTTCCTCACCTCCAAGCTCAAGCTGCTCTGCTCTGCTTTGCAGCCCTTGGCCCTGCTGCTGTCCCTGCAGCCCTTTGCCAACAGTCTATCTGCATCCTTCTTGCAGCCCCTTCAGGTCCTGGCAGGCTGCTCTGAGCTCTGCCTGCAGCCTTCTCTTCTCCAGGCTCAACACCCCCAGCTCCCTCAGCCTGGCCTGGCAGCAGAGCTGCTCCAAGCCCCTGAGCATGAATGAGTGAAATTCAAATATTGCTCTTTTAAACTTTGATTAGTTTTAAGTTCCATAGTAAAAGATGCTAGAGAATGGCAGTTTGGGATTGGTCTGATGAGAAGATGAGAAACAAAAGCCTGAGGGAAGCAGGGAGACCCTCATGAGCGAATGCTTGTGTAGGAAATGTGCAGGCATGAGGAATCACATTTCTCGGTTCAGCTTTTGCTGAGCAGGCACTGCTTTACCAAAACTTCAGGCACCTGGAATTCTTGGAATCCCACCTATGTCTGTATCAGTGACAGATCCACCTAATCCTGCATGGAATGACTGGAAAAGAGAACTGATAAAGATGATTCCTTCTGACAGAGACACACGTGCTGCCTGGGGCTGGAGGGATACCTTCCTCTTCTAGTGAATACTGGCAGAGGGTAGACACTGCCAGGCTTGTATGCTCTTGCACAGTAGAAGAAATCAAATCCCATCATAGTCAGTTGGAATGTCATCTAAGACAGGTCTGTGCATTGTCAGTCTCCAAGCAGGAAAGAAAATTATCTTGAAAAATCAAAAGAAAAGCAGTGACTTCTTAGCCAGAATTGCATTTGATTGATTAATGAATCACATCCAGATGGATTCAGAATGGAAAGTAGGAATTCTTGCTAGTGAGGGTGGGGAGACCCTGGCACAGGCTGCCCAGGGAGGCTGTGGCTGTCCCCTGCCTGGAGGTGTTCAAGGCTAGGCTGGATGAGACCTTGAGCAGCCTGGGCTGGGGGGAGGTGTCCCTGCCCATGGCAGTGTCCTGATGCTGGGCACCACTGAGAAGAGTCTGGTCCTGCTTTCTTGACCCCTACACTTCACAGATGTTGATCAGTATTGATCAGATCCCCTCTCAGTCATCTCTTCCATGCTGAAGAGGCCCAGTTCTCAGTCTCTTCTCACCAGAGACATGCTCCACTCCACCTCTGTGTCCATCCATTGAACTCTCTCCAGCAGTTGCCTGGCTCTGGTACTGGGGTAAGCAAACTGTAGACTCCACTGACTGCAAGCAGGGCCAGGATTCTCTCTGGGATGCTCTTTGGGACTTCCTCTTTGGGACATCTGTGTGAATGTGGCTGGTGGCAGCAGCTGTTGGTTTCTTTGTGTACACAGTCACCAGTCTTAACAATCAACCCCAAACAGAGACCCCCAAGCCTTAATGGCTGCATGTCTGCAGGGTCTGGCACATTCTGTCAGACCTAGAAACAGAAGGCTTCTTACTCAGTGATCCTCTTGACTTAATCATTTCTGCTAACGAGTAAGGAAGGAAGCGAACTAAACAGAGCCCTCTTGGCTTGCCCTGCTGGGAGCCTGCTAATGCATTGAGTATTTCCCAAATGGAGAAGCAAATGAGACAGCAGAGCAGCATACCTGCAAGATTCTGACAGTGCTAAAGATGAATGTGACAAAAATTGCCTGACACCATACTCCACAGTTGTTGCCTCCCCACCACCACTGTCAGCTTCGATTCCATTTTCAGCACCTGCAAACGTTTATGCTGGAAATTTTGTCTTTCTGTCTCCCAACTCTTGTCACTCTGAATGTCTCTGGTGGTGTGAATCTGTCTTTGCTCTCCTTGCCACCAGAATGCTAATCACATCCTTGCCAGAGCTAAACACTTCTGTAAGAGAAAGATGAATAAAGGCTCAAAGGTTAGCAGTGAGATTCCCTCTCAGCCCGAGGAGCTCACAGGACGCTGCCATCACTTTGTGGCTGTGAAAACAGCCATGGGAGTGTCAGAACTGCAGCTCAGAGGAATGTCCTTCTTCTGAGGTTGGCTTTTTAGGTTGCTTTCTTTTCTGTAGTGGCTGTTGCAGGTCACAGAGGATGGCAGGTAGCATTGAACTGCATACTCTCAGGATTTGTGTTTGTTTTTTATAGCATCATTAGGGTAGCCCAACTGTCAACCCAGCACCACCATGCCCCCTAAACCACGTCCCAAAGTGCCATGTCTGCAGGTTGTTGAACATCTCCAGGGGCGGTGACTCCACCCCCTCCCCAGGCAGCCTGTGCTAAGGCCTGAGCAGGCATTTCTATGGTAACATGTTGGAATGTGTGGCAGCTGAATATTTGTTGTTTAAGAGGCAGAGTCAAAGCTACTGGGCAGTGCCAGCAGCGGCAGGGTGAGCCCTGGGAGGTGTCAGGAAAGTTTGCTGGTGGTACCAGTGGCAGTAGTAGGATTGACAAGAGGATGGTGACCAGGAGATGAAGAAGTGTGAGCAGCAGGATGGGAGAGGTGATTCTGCCCTCTGCTCTCTGCTCTGCTGAGACCCCACCTGGAGTCCTGCATCCAGTTCTGGGCCCCCCAGCAAGAGGGGCATGGAGCTGCTGGAGTGGGTCCAGAAGAGGGCCATGAAGATGATCAGAGGGCTGGAGAAATTCCCTATGGGGACAGGCTGCAAGAATTTGGGCTGTTCAACCTGGAGAAGAGAAGGCTTGCAGTACCTGAAGGGAGCCTACAAGAAAGCCAGGAAGGGACTTTTTACAGGAGTTTGTAATGGTAGGATGAGAGGGAGTGGATTGAAGCTGGAGGAGGGCAAATTGAGACTGGAGATGAGGAAGAAATTCTTTGCAGTAAGGGTGGGGAGACTCTGGCACAGGTTGCCCAGGGAGGCTGTGGATGTCCCCTCCCTGGAGGTGTTCAGGGCCAGGCTGGATGAGGCCTTGAGCAAGCTGGGGCTGGTGGGAAGTGTCCCTGCCCATGGCATGGGGCTGGAACTGGATGAGCTTGAAGGCCCCTTCCAATGCAAACCATTCTGTGAATCTGTGGTGACTGAGATGGCTCAGCGCTGCTGGGGAGCATGCAGGAGGAGAAGCATGCAGGAGGAGAAGCAGGAGAGCTGTTCATAGCCTTGGCAGCAATGGCCTTGTGAGCAATAAACAAGAGTGTTCCACTTCAGTCAAGAACTGAAAAGCCTTTTCATGAGCTTAATTAAGAAACTTTTCTGACAGCAGAGATGAACTAATTGTCTGTTGCGTCCTGGCAGAGGGAAATCAAAGGAACTCAGCTGAAATTCAGGATTTGCAAGCAATCAACTTTCCTACCTGCCAGCAAGGGAGAGCTAAAAATAGGAAGCAGTTTGAAGAAGGGATTTCAGAATTGTTTCCAAGGAATTTCCCTTGCTGAAGACATTGAGGTTTGTCTAAGGAACATGAGAAGGAAGTAAGGATAAAACATTTGGAAGCATTTTGCTGCAATTAATGGATTTGTAAAAGTATTTTAGGGGGCTGAAAGTAAAATAAGGCTCAGCTTTGAAATGCTGCTGTGGTTGCCATTACCCAGAGTGTTCAACAGGAGGGGTGAAGAATATTTAGCTTAGAAGAGTGAGAGCCTTCTTTCGTAAGGACCTGTTTTTAATCATAAGAAGCTGTTTTCTATGCTTATGGCACATTCTCAGTCATACCAACGATCAAGGGAAAAGCCTACACTGGAATGGCCAAGGAAATCAATTATTCTTTTCAGAAAGTGCCATTTTTCATTGTGATTAATGAGTCCTACTTATGTTGGACTCCTCATCTGTAATCCCTGGGTGTCATAAACATGGGAAGTTAGTTTTTGTCCCTTTATGTATTTCAAACATTTCCCCTGAGAACTGGAGGGAAGAGTTGAAGTAATTCTTTGTAGACACTACAGAGAAGAAAATAGGGCAATATTTTTAGTGCTTCTCAGAGATGAAAAGCACCCTGCAAAACTTCACCTGTGCTCAAATGCAGTGTGCAGTATCTTCCAGAGGAGGGGATGCTGTGGCTGGCTCATGCAGTTGAGTACCGTGGGGGCGTCCAGCTCCAGCTGCCTTGCCGCATCCTGAGCCGCTGAGGGGCCGGAACGTCTGCCCCATGGGGAGAGGCCGAGACAACTGGGGCTGTTGAGCCTGGGGAAGCCTGAGGGGGGATCTCACTAATGCTGATCGGTATCTGGAGGCTGAGCGTCACAAGGATGGAGCCAGACTCTTCTCAGTGGTGTTCGGGGAGGACAAGGGGCAGTGGGCACAGAATGGAATGCAGACCCACCTGGGTGTGTGGGATTTACTCTGGGTGATTCTGCTCTGGCAGTGGGGCTGGACACAATGATCGGCAGAGGTCCCTTCCAACCCCTGCAGTCCTGCAATTCCTTTTAACCAAACTGTTTAGAATGATAACCTGTGAGGGGATGCCAAGGAATCAAGGGAAAAGTCCACAGCTGCAGGCAGCCAGAAGTTGTTCAGGAACTGTAGATTACACAGAAGACATCCAGAGGAAGGTCCTGGGCCACATTCAGATGGCCACACTAGCCCTGCTAGGACAGGCACAAAGGGAGAGCAGGAGCAAGGTCCCTCTGTCTGTGCATGGAACAAAGCAGAGGTGTGCTTGTGTCCTGTGAGGACAAGAAGTCATTCCCCACTTGGACACCAGCCAAAGACAGCTGGAGACAACTGCTTTGGGTAAGCATTGAGAAGAACACAGCCCCTGCCTGCTTGCGCTGAAACATTTGACTGAAGGAGTTTCTGGCTGGCTAGTGCTCTTTTTTGCCTTTGGTAAATTTGAGGAATCAGGGAAAGTCTTTCAATGGGAGACTTCTGCCCAGAGTCCCTGTGCAGAAGGGGCATTCTGGTGAGCAGAGGCTGCTGGCCTCTGGGGCTGACATTCATCCTTGGCACTGGGATTTGGAAAATGGGTAAAGGACAGACACAGCTCCTGGGGCACTTTGTTTCTACAGCTTGTTCAGAGGTCACCAGAGGTTCAGTTAAGAGCTGCAATAACATTTGAGATGCTGGAGAAGCTGCTGTGCTGCAGAGGATTTAGGGATCTCAGTCTGTTTGGTTTATCACTCAGGAGATCAAGAGGTGACTTGATTAGAAAGTGTAAAGGCTTTGGTATGCACACAGCATCCAGCACCGAGAGGCTTTTCATCCAGTGGTGAAAGGCAGAGTGAGCACTGAGGGATGGGAGTGGAAGTGACTGTGCTGGGAAGCAGGGCATGAGTTACATTGCTGAGGGGGCTGCTCCTAGGAGCTGCTGATCTTCCTTCAGTATTTCCTGAACAAGACTTGTTTCTGATCTGCAGTTTATCCACGGTGCAGCTTCAGAGCTCATCAGCACAATGTCACAGGCTTGCTGAGCTCCAGGACTTATCTACTTGGGGTGACTTCTCTTTTCCTTGGGGCTGGTTGGAGGGGTTTTGGTGTTTGAGAGGTTGGTGGTGTTTGGTGGTTGGGGTCTGAGTGGTTGGTGGTGTTTATTTTTTGGTGTTTGAGAGGTTGGTGGTGTTTGGTGGTTGGGGTCTGAGTGGTTGGTGGTGTTTATTTTTTGGGGTGGTTGGGGTTTTGGTTGGATTTTTTCCCTCGAGGAGGTCCAGAAGCTGCCCTTTCTAGTTGAGGATGCCCCTGCTTTCTGCAGGGGGGGTGGACTAAATGACCTTTGGAAGTTCCTTTCAACCCAGCCCCTTCTATGGCTCTGTGATTTCCACTCCTGTTTACTGGAGCTGGAACTGCAAACTGTGATGTTGACACGTTGCGGTGATGTTAAGGGGCTTGTATTTTATGTCTTCCTAGGCCAGGAGCAGGTTTCCTCAGGGAGCTAATTGCCATGTTTTATGGGGCAGTGAAGACAGTTTGACTGGACTCACTGCTTTAGTAGATTTCATTGTGTATTTCCAAGGTGATGGCTGCAACCATCCTCACTCATCAGCTGTACATACTGGCAGCCATAAATCCTGGGTAATTAAGTAGGTAGTGGTACCAAGGGTGTCAAGCCATGCTTCCACGCTCCTCCAGGCTAAAGCAGCAAGTTTTGCAGTCTCCCAACAGGAAGTGATGAGGCTGAAGAATCTGTATGAAACCTCAAATTAACCCCAGGTGACTTGACCTAACACAATGAAGCAAAAGAGGAGACCTCTTGGATTTGGGTTCAGGCTTCTTGTCCAGGGACACAGTCATTTGAGTTCCAAACAGTCTGCTTCCTGCCAGTCTTCCTCATACATTTTGGTCCTCTAATGGCCTATTGCATAGCTCTCAGTAGGAATGGCAGCGAGCACAGGCAGATGATGCAGTGCAAAACACAAACAAATCTCCATCTCAGTCCTCATAATTGCTCCTCTCTGGTTTCAGGTAGGAGAAGTGCTGCCTTTCATCAGCAAGCCAGACTTGCTGTGCCCCATCACTGGACATGCCACACTTCTCTGGTGGATTGTACCTGAGCTGCTGCCTCTTGAGAAGCTGGCAGGTGAGAGGGAGGCCTCCACCAGTGCCATGGCTGCATGGTGCCAGTGCTCTGATCCCAGCTCTGCTGGGCTGGCTTTAGACCAAGGTGTGGTGCAATGCACAGATGGCTTGGCAGGTGATTTTCTTTGAAGCATAGGAAAAGTCTCAGTGTTTCTATTGTTGGCCAGCTCCAGGAATCTTCTGGAAGCCTCCAGATTTTCACTTCTACTTGAGAAATGCACCAGTTGCTGTTCAGCTTAGAGCTGACAGAAAGAATCTTTAGTTGTTCCACTTGGGTGGAGAGAGCTGATAAGAAAGAGTCATCTTCTGTTTCAAAATCTCTCTCTCTGGGTACCCACAGAGCTTCGCTCCTTGTCCTTCTGTTCAGCTTTGGGAGAATATTGCACAGTGTGCTGGATAAAATTGTCATTTGAGCACTCTTGACACGGCTTTGGGTTTTACATCGTGTCCTCCAAGGGAAGAGAGGCAGTGCCTGTTAAAGAGCGTAGTACAGAACAAGACTGCAAAGTAGTGGTCCTGCTCTGCCACTGTTCCATGTGGTTGTGACAAATCTGTGAGTCTGGCAGAGGGACAAGCAAGTGATCATCCAAAGCACAAGAAGCCTGCTTGGGTGGGGAGAGGCTGCTGGCGTGCAAGATCCTGATGTGGAAGCATTGTAGGCTTGCTGTACATCTACCTCCATCTGGAAAGCTGTTTTTAGTTTAAAGTGGTGGGCTGTGGCAGGAACTACATCCTCCCAGCTCTGTTCTCTAGATGGAATGCCATTTTTTGCTAGGGAATAGGTAGGAGATGTTGGAGACTGTGCTGCCATTCAGGGAGACCTGGGCAGACTGGAGAGCTGGGCAAAGAGGAACCTAAGGAAGCGCAGTGAGGACAGGTGCAGAATCCTGCAGCTGGGGAGGAGCAACAGCAGGCACCAGGACAGGTGAGGGGCTGAGATGCTGGAGAGTAGCTCCACAGAGAAGGACCTTGGAGTCCTGGGTAATAAAAAATTCTCCATGGGACAGCAATGTGCCCTGGTCATCAAGGGGGCCAATGGGATCCTGGGGTGCATCAAGAAGAGTGTGGCCAGCAGGTCAGGAGGGGCTCTCCTCCCCCTCAGCCCTAGTTAGACCTTTTCTGGAATACTGTGTCCAGTTCTGGGCTCCCCAGTTCAGGAGAGACAGAGATCTGCTGGAGAGAGCTTAACAGAGAGATGCCAGGATGAGTAAGGGACAGCAGCCTCTCTTGTGAGGACAGACTGGGAGACCTGGGGCTGTTTGGTCTGGAGAAGAGAAGGCTGAGAGGGAGCTGATCGATGTCTACAAATACCTGAAGGGTGGCTGTCAGGAGGATGCAGCCAGGGAAAGGGCAAGGGGCAATGGACAGAAACTCAGTCACAGGAAATTCCATTGCAACATGAGAAAAAACTTCTTTCCTGTGAGGGTGCAGAGCCCTGGAGCCCTCTGCCCAGAGAGGTTGTGAGAGTATCCTCTAGAGGTCTTCAAATCCTGCCTGGATGTGTTCCTGTATGACCTCCCTAACTGGTTTTGCTTTGCAGGGGGGTTGGAGTTGATCTCTGGAGGTCTCTCCCAGCCCAAACCATTCTACGAAGCTATGATTAGACCCAAGTAGTCCAGAGCTAATACCAATGTGGTCACTTGAGAGGCTGTCATGGACACAGCTACCCTGCAGTGTCAGATTTTTACCTGGAGCCTTCTGTGTGGCACTGGGTGAAATTTTCTGGAGGGCTGACCTTGTTGCACGTGGTGGCTCAGCAGCCTGTGGCAGTCAGGAATGCTCAGGGAGCCTGGAATGCTGTGACTGCTCCTGGCTTAACAGGCTGTGGTGAGAGGCACTGTGAGTAGCAGAGAAAATATTAACCAAGGCAGACCTCTGGCGAAGTGTCTGTGTGCCAGATTGATGTGAGCTCCAGAGCAGCAGCAGCGTCATAAAGCAGGTTAATAGACTTTGTGCAGTGCTTCCCAAAGGACACTCACTCCTGTTATTTAAGATTTTATTGGTTTAAAACGAGCCCTGGGGCTTTTCTGTCAGGACTGGGATGGGAAATGGCTTGACAGAAGCTTTTCTTCCCTTAAATTCATACCTGTGACTAGTGTGGCTCCTCAGGAGAGAGCCCTGGTGGCTGGTGATTAACGAGCACCTGGGTACTGGAGCATCTCCTCCTGGTGTCCTTCTGCGGGGTTGTCCCTGGGACAGTTTTCCAGTGTGCATTGTTACAGGAATGAATCCATATGGTGATGCATTAGCAGTACTGAACTCTGGGGACTGCATTTCTTTATGGTAATGTCTTTTTTTTTTTTCCTTTTCTGGAAGAGTTTGGGCATAAATAGTGAGCCTGGGAATTAATTAAACTGTTGATAGAAAACAAGAAGGAAAGGAGAAGAAAATTTGAGATTGGCTGTCATAGTTCTCTACAGGCCTTGCTGTGCAGGCTCAGATCAAAGGAGAAGTAGTTGGCACTAATTTTGGGCTCGTCCCTCCTGCTCAACAGCTTGCTCAGGTCAGGGAGTTGTGCAGAAAACATCTCTGTTAATGCTGATGTAATTGTTAGCTCTCGGTGAGTGTCCAGAAGCAGGGATGCTCACCACAGGCTCCAGGTTTCTGCTGAGAGTGACTTCAAAGCGGTGTTCTTCAAAGAGCCATGAACGGTGATCTTGGGGGAAAAAACAGACATTAAAAGTAGAGAGAGGGTGCTGAGGGTTTGCCTTCACAGGGAGTGTTCCTGAGAACATTTAACTTCACCGAATCACAAATGGAGGGGCTGAGAAGGGACCATCCAGTCCAAGCCCCCTGCCAGAACAGGGTCGCCCGGGGCAGGGTACACAGGAACACATCCAGGTGGGGTTGGAAAGGCTCCAGAGAGGGAGACTCCACGACCTCTCTGGGCAGCCTGCTCCAGGGCTCCAGCAGCCTCACACCAAAGACACCTCCTGTTGAAGTGGAGCCTCCTGGGTTCCAGTTTGTGTCCGTCACCCCTTGTCACACAGGAACACACCCAGGTGAGTCTTGAAAGTTTCTAGAGAAGAGTACATTGAAAGAAGGAATTAAAATAAATCACAAACCTAAAAAGCCCTGAAATGTTGAACTGAAGCCTGTGCTGTGCTTAAAGCAGGACATGAAACCAGCTGATGTTCTGCTTTGCTAAGGCCCCCAAATGCCATCTGCTTTGCATTGCTGTCTGGCATCCAGAAGAAGGAAGGGAATGAAATCCTGCTGGTGACCAGCATGCCCTGCTCTTGTGTTCAGGCACCTGGGTGTCTGCAGTAGGTGTGGGAGCCTCCTCTGCTCCCTGTCACGGAGACAGCCCAGAGGAAGGTGAGCAGGGGATCAATCAGAGATGCTCCGGGTGAGGCCCACAGTTATGTGTAGGTGTGAGGCTCACGGCACACAGCGAGCCGGGGCTGGGTGCGATGAACTGGGAACCTTCTCCCTCTCCTGCTTGCAGCCCCAGCCTCAGCTCTGCTCCTCGCTGGCTGCTGTCCCAGCCCTCGCTGCAAGAGCCTCTCCTGCTCTCACGTGTCCTGTTTGTTCCCACCATATGGCACCAGGGGCTGGGTAGCTGTGCTCTGTTTACAGACCACTGTGCTCTGTCATATTTTAGCTGCTCTCCCTGAATTGCCATCTGATACCCAGCATCTGCTCCACACCTTGGCTGCCAGAAATGCTCACATGTTGATTTGGTCCCAAACCCATGTGTGGGAAAGGCTGCTCCAGAGAGCTGTTTTAATAAACTGCTCCAAAGCAATTTCCTGTGGTGCTGAACTGGTACCCAGAGCTCCCACCCCAGCAGACCTGGCACCGGGTGCCAGCTGAATGAAGGCATTCACTGCAGCACTGGCGAGGGCCTTGCCCTGCTTCTGTCCTTTGGCTTGGGCTTTGGCTTGGGCTTCTCCTCTTTTTCTTTCCTCTTTTTTTTCTCCCTTTATTCTATTTTTCTTTCTCTTTCTTTCTCTCTTGTTCTTTCTTTATTTCTCTTTTTTCCTTTTTCTTTTTCCTTTTCTCTTTTTTTCTTTTTCTTTTCCTTTTCCTCTTCCTTTTCCTCTTTCTCTTCCTTTTCCTCTTTTTTTTTTTTAAATTTTCTTTTTCTTTCTTATTATTTTCTTTTTTTGTTTCCTTTTTCTCTTTTCTCTTTGTACATTTTCCTTTTCCTGTTTCCTTTTTCCTCTTTCCTTCTCCTTTTCCTTTATACATTTAGGAACAGACAGTATGACAGATTTGTTGTTTTGCTGAATGTGAGGCAGAGGAACCTGCATTTGGGGTGTGAGACATGAGGAATTTTTCATTCAGTAGTATTTTAAGATGCAAAAATAATAGACTCATAGAATTGTATCTCTGGAAAAAGACCTCTAGGGTCAAGACCAACTGCCAGCCTGACACCACCATGCCCCTTAGAGCACCTCCTGAGCTACTGTGGCCGCAGCTTTTCTGCACACCCCCGGGGATGGTGGCTTTGTCACCTCTCCGGGCATCCTGTGCCAGCGCCTGGCTGTGCCTCACCTTGGCTTGCTTGATCTTTATCATCTGAAACTTTAGAGGAGGTGCTCAGAGCTGCAGTTTCTTGATGGGGACAAAGAGCAGTTACAGCTATGTAGCCAGGGCAAAGCCATTTCATCCTCTGCCCATCTTCTACCTGGCTGTTATTGCTGTGCATGAGGGTCTGGAGAAAACTCTGCAGGGTCCTGTAGTATTAGGCCCACCAGCATTAACCGGAGCTCAGCTCGCTCAGGCCGGGAAGCAAATGGAAGCCTTATTTACAAGCAAACCTACCCTCTGCAATGGACTGCAATGAACATGTGCAAACACACGGGGGTTACAATAATGTAAAGGTATTTACAATCAGAACACAGCACAGAAACCCCCTGAACCCCTAATGGGATCCCCAAAAGGAGTGGGGAAACTGCTCCAGCTCTCCCCTAACCTCTCCCCCCACCTTTTCCTCTAATTAGAAGAAAAAGAGAAACAGCCACCAGAGAGTCCTGTTAGCTCAGAGAAGCATGGCTAGTTGTGTCAGTGTTCTTATCTCAAGGTCAGCAGATAAGGTCCTTTTGCAGCGAGGCAGAGCCGAAGCAGCCAGAGATACGGGAAAGGAATGAAGTGAGATGTGAGATACTGCTGGGGCAACATCTCACATCTGGACTATGAAATTCGTTTAGAACAATCTCTTGTTTTCCTTTTTACACCCAGCTGTGGATTTGTTTATACTTCTTCACTCTTCTGCTCAAAAATCTGCAGCTAACTTTTAAAGAGTTAGCCTAAAACTGCCACAGGACCTCAAAGCTGCCTTCCAACACCTGCAGGGATCCTGCAGGAAGGCTGCAGAGAGACTTTTCCTGAGGGTGTATGGAGACAGGACAAGGGAGAATGGTTTGAAGCTGAGGCAGAGCAGAGTTAGAGTGGAGCTGAGGAAGAAGTTGTTCAGCAGGAGGGTGCTGAGACTCTGGCACAGGCTGCCCAGGGAGGCTGTGGCTGCCTCCTCCTGGGGGTGTTCATGGCCAGGCTGGATGAGGCCTTGAGCAGCTGAGTGCAGCTGAGAGGTGTCCCTGGGCATGGCAGGGGGTTGGAGCAGAGGAGCTCTGAGGTCCCTTCAACCTGAGCCATCCTGGGATTCGGTGAACTCCTCCTCAAGACTTTTGTTCTTTTTGTTTGGTTGGTTTGGGATTTTCCCCTCCCTACTCCAATCCTTAACCCAAACTTTTCTACTGTACACCCCCTGCCCCCCACCTCCCTCTTGAGGCGTTCTGCACTTTGTTGGATGTCACTTCCAGCTGTTCCCCATGCTGTGGCTGGTTGGACATGATGTGGTAACCATCCTCAGATTAAAACCAGACCTGCCCACAGTAGCTGACTGTGGGATTCAATAAATTAATGCAATACATTGAAGGGAAGGGCATTTAATTCTCTGCTGCTTTACTCTGAAAACAGATTAGGCTCTGTTTGTTCACAGAAATAGAATTTTAGTGAAGTTTAGCTTAAACCAATGCAATTTGTGTTCCATAATAAAATGAAGCTGATGTTCCTGAAGAGAAAATAAATCCAATAATTCCTTACTTGTTGATGTAATGGATTTCAAGGGATGTTTGCTGGCGGAGCTACTTCACAAAATAGTATTTCTCTGGGCAAATTTCCTGTGAGGCTCAGAGGCTGCTGCTCCAAGGATCATTTTGTGCTTCCTTCAGGGAAGTAATGGCATTAAAGCATTCTTGTGCCACCCTCAGCTGGTGCAGGCCAGCTCCTTCAGGAGACACTTTGTGTGTGTCTGTCATACAGGTGGAAGAGAGCATGGTGCTTGGTGAGACTCGGTGACATTCAGTCAAGGAGGAGAATGAAGACAGCGCTTAGCTGATAAGGAAGAGCATGATCCAGGACCTGAAGTATTTCCCTTTTTGGGACCTGTTATAAAACTAGAGATAGAAACTTGCTCATTAGCCAGCAAGGCAGCAATAAAGGGGAAAAGAGCTGAAAGCCACCCAGGATTCAGTATCACAGCTCTCATAACAGAATCTCAGGGGCTGGGGGGAGGCTCTGCAGATCATCCAGTCAAGCCCCCTCCTCGAGCAGGGTCACCTGGAGTAAGTCACACAGGAAGGGTTTGAGTGCTTCCAGAGATGGATACTCCACTGCCTCTCTGGGCAGCCTGTCCCAGTGCTCTGCCACCCTCCAAGTAAAGATTGTTTTTCTTGTGCTTACGTGGAGCCTCCTGTGTCCCAGTTTGTGTCCATGGCCCCATGTCCTGTCACTGCACACCACTGAGCAGAGCCTGGCTCTTCTCCTGGAGCTCACCCTGTAGAGATGGGTAAGTATTAATGAGCCCCTTCCCCTGTTTTTAAACTGGTTATGTTCCACTGGCACTTCCAGCTCCTCCTTCTCCACTTCCTTACAGCTGTTGGCTCAATGGGACTCAACATCAGTGACAAAAATGGACAGGGTGGTTTGGGGGCCACTCTGCATCCCAGGCTGCTGCCTCCTCACCTGCTAACCTTGCTCCTGATTCCTGAGCAAGTTGAAGCCCACTCATTTTCACTGGGATGGAAGGAACACTCGGCTCATCATGTCCAACCCCCTGCAGGGTCACCTCCAGCTGGAGCAGGCTGCCCAGGGACACATGCAGCCTGATCTTGAATGTCCCCAGGGATGGGCTCTCGACTACATCCCCGGGCAGCCTCTTCCAGTATTCCACCACTCTCGTGGTGCAGAACTTCCTCCTGGGGGCCAGCTGGAATCTGTGAACGCTGTTCTTTCATGCTGCTCTGAGAAGATCCAGAGCAGTTCATTCGCCTGAGGAGGACTTCTACATCTTGATGGAACTTCCTTAAAGGAACTTTCCAGCAGCCTTTTTTTCCAAGAAAGCTTTTCTGAGAGGAGCTCCTGCCATTGTGAAAGGGCTTGGGCTTGTAATGGGCAGCTGCCTCTGGAAATTCCTGGTGCCTGCAGGGGCAGTCCCGTGCAAGGGCATGCCCTGTGGCCTCACAGATGGAGCCCTTGCTTGCGGCCCCACACCTGTACTTAAGCAGTGCCTCTCTTGTGCTGTGTAAAGAAAGCACAGAGAGTAGAAGCAGTGCACAGGATGGCAGGGGTCGGAAGGGACCTGCGGAGGGCATCCGGCCCAGCCCTGCTGCCAGGGCAGGGTCACCCAGGGCAGGCCACACAGGAACGCATCCAGAGAGGCCTTGAGAGTCTCCAGAGAAGACGACTCCACAATTTCACTTGAAGAAAGCAAATTAACCTTAGCTAATTGCCTTCCTTTTTATCATTCTTCTCTTGGTGCCAGAGCAAGCCCTGATTGCATAGTTTTAAGTGAGCCTTACATAAAACTTCGGTTTTTTACGTGTCTATATCTCATTTATTGGCTGAGGAGATGTTTGTCCCTGAAACATCTGGGGAAAGAGTAGAGGAGTCCTGATCTCACCTCCCAGCTTAGCAGGGGCTGCATTGTAAGTGTGTTGTGAACTGCAGAGATGTTGGCAGATGGTTGCCTTGTTATGGTTTGATAATTCATAGAGCCATGGAATGGGTTGGGTTGGAAGGGACCTTCAAGATCATCCAGTTCCAACTTCCCCACCGTGGGCAGGGACACCTCCCACCAGCCCTAGGCCTCATCCAGCCTGGCCCTGAACACCTCCAGGGAGGGGACATCCACAGCCTCCCTGGGCAGCCTGTGCCAGAGTCTCACCACCCTCACTGGAAGGAATTTCTTCCTCATCTCCAGCCCAAATCTGCCCTCCTCACAGTCCATTCCCTCTCATCCTCTCACTCCCAGCCCTTGTCAAAAGTCCCTCTCCATTACTCCTGGAGCCCCTTCAGGTCCTGGCAGGCTGCTCCAAGGTCTCCTTGGAGCCTTCTCATCTCCAGGCTGAACAGCCCCAGCTCTCTCAGCCTGTCCCCACAGGGGAGGCTCTCCAGCCTCTGATCATCTTCATGGCCTCCTCTGGAGGGTAGGCAGCTAGGAGAACATTGCTAAGGTCTTTTTCCAGTGGATCTCAGGGAAACTGCTGACCTGACAAGTTTCAGAGACCTGAAATTCTCTTCTAAACCAAACTGTGGCAAATCTTATTGTTGTGATTTCCAGTAAGCAGAGAGGGTTTTTCCCAAGGGACACATCCCAGCCCATCACATACAACCAATATTCAGTTTGCTCCTTGGACTAGGACTAGTTTGCTAGGACTTTATTTCTTAATATTCTTGGTTTTGACAGAGCAGCTGCATGAGCAGCTGGAGCCAGCACTTCTGCAGCAGCAAATGGCCTTACCACCCTCTACCTCAGCTTCCTTCAGGGGTCTGATCAATGTCTACCAATATCTGAGGGGGGGGTGTCAGGATGAAGGTGCCAGGCTCTTTGTGGTGGTGCCCAGTGACAGGACAAGAAACAACAGGTACAGACTGGAACGCAGGAGGTTCTACCTCAACACGGGGAGAAACTTCATTACTGTGAGGGTGCAGAGGCCTGGAGCAGGCTGCCCAGAGAGGCTGTGGAGTCTCCTTCCCTGGAGTCATTCAAAACCTACCTGAACATCTTCCTGTGCAGCCTGCTCTGTGTTAACCTGCTCTGGCAGAGGGCTTGGACCAGATGGTCTGCAGAGGTCCCTTCCAACCCCTACAATGCTGTGATTCTGTGGTTCTGGTTCCGCTGCCTTTCTCCCCTCTCCTGCTAAATTCATAAGCATTATTGTCACTGTGTGGGCTCAGTTGCTTTTTACCCTTCATTGTGTCCAACCCTTCTCAGTCTCCTGAGCTGGCTGACTGCTTGCGTGAATGTTGCTATCCCTTGGTCTTTATTTCCTGGAACAGACAGTCTGTGAGTGCTGCCGAGGGAGGGTTAGGTTGGAGATCAGGAAAAACTTCTTTCCTACAAGAATGGTCAGGGACTGGCACAGGCTGCCCAGGGAGGTGGTGGAGTCCCCATCCCTGGAGGAGTTCAAGAAACCTGTGTCCATGGCACCTGGGGAGAGGGTTTAGTGGCCATTGTGGTGTTGGGTTACTGGTTGGATCTTAGAGATCTTTTCCAACTGAAACAATTCCATGTTCTATGAATATATTAATTTGTTTCTGCAGCTTTGGTGCATGAGTAGAACTAAACAGCTGAATGTGTGTGTAGGTATTGTGTCTAGCAGACTATGACTCCCATGATTGTTTTCCCAGTTTTGTGGTGATGCTGAAAGTGTTTAGCACTCTCAGGTGGTGTTGGGTCTGAAGAACCAAGAGTGGCCTGTTGGGGCTGCTCAGGGAAGTGTAGGAGCATACAGCAAGTGGGTAGAGATATCTGCCCCTCTGTACTTCATCTGCTTTCTGTTCCAGCAAAGCACTGAACTGACTGCACAGGAATGTGTTTGCTGGCAAGCTGGCAGTAGTGGGATGAGAGAGGGGTGGAACCCATGGGACTGATGATGAGTAAGTGGAATTCAAACAATATCTGGCAGGGCAGGTGCTATAGTTAAACCAGGATGGAAAAAGGGTTGAGCATTTAGCACATCTGGGGTGGGTTCTACACTGAGCTGCTGAGTCAGCTGCTGTCCTAAGGCTCAGAGGCAGTCTGCATGTCACAGACTTGCTGGGCTCTGTTCCAGGAGGTAATGTGGCTTCCACAACTTGTCACAGAGTCACAGAATCAGGAATGGTAGGGATTGGAAGGGAGCTCCAGAGATCATCCAGTCCAGCCCCCTGCCAGAGCAGGGTCACCCAGGGCAGGGCACACAGAACACATCCAGGTGGGGCTGGAAAGGCTCCAGAGGAGGCAGCCTCTCCAGGGCTCCAGGGCTCTGCAGCCCCTCTCTCTGTGCAGCCTGCTCCAGGGCTCTGCAGCCTCATAGGGACAAAGGTTTTCCTTCTGTTCCTGTGGCACCTCCTCTGCTCCAGCTTGTCCCCAGTGTCCCTTCTGCTGTCCTTGGCCATCCCTGAGCAGAGCCTGGCTCCAGCCCTGCACATCTTTATCCCCAGCAATGAGGGCAGCCCTCAGGCTGCTCTGTTCCAAGCTCCAAGCCCCAGCTCCCTCAGTCTGGCCTCAGAGGAAGACGTTCCGCTGCCTGCAGCAGCTCTGTGCCCCTGGGATGGGCTCACTCACCTCATGAGACTGCTTCTAGTATGATATTAAGCATTCTGTCACCAAATTTGGGCAGTGCAATGATTTGTAGTCAGTGGAATTACTTGTGGTCAGTGTCATCTGGGGAGAACAACCCCAGGCACCAGCACACACCAGGGCTCCTCCTGCTGGAAAGCAGCTCCAGGGAGAAAGACCTTGGAGTGCTGGGGGGCAGCAAGTTCTGCATGGGACAGCAATGTGCCCTGGTGGCCAAGAGAGCCAAGGGGATCCTGGGGTGCAGCAAGAAAACTGTGGCCAGCAGGGCTGGGGAGGTTCTCAGTTGAAAGAGAGTAGGTTTGGACTGGATCTTAGGAGGAAGTTCTTCAGTACCAGGGTGGTGAGGCTCTGAAACAGGCTGCCCAGGGAGGCAGTGGATGCCTCCTCCCAGCCAAGTCCAGTTGAGAGGTGTCCCTGCCCATGGTAGGGAGGTTGGAGCAGGTGAGCTCTGAGGTCCCTTCCAACCTGAGACATTCTGTCACCCCCAGCCCTCAGCTATCGATATACATTGGTCAGATCCCCTCTCAGCCTTCTCTTCTCCAGGCCAAACATCCCCAGGGCTCTCTCTTGCTGAGAAGGTGATCTGCCCAGTGGTTTTGGTTTTCATATTTTATGAACTCAGAATAAATCATAAACAGGAAGCAACTGCTTGGCACTTTCCATAAAATCCAGGTATGCTTTGAACACAGAGACATCTTTTGTTTTTTTCCAGAAGGCACTGGTTCCTTCAGTGCTAAAGATAGCTCAGCATGGAAGAGCTTTTCCATCCAAGACAGAGAGTTTCTTGCTACATCCCTCAGCTGTGCCTTGTTTGGCACTGTTAGAGGAGTTTGCTGAGTTCTCTGCTTTCTCTTTTCTACCTCAGAAAGGGTAATGGTCATTTGGGAGGAGCTGTGGGAAGCTGGGATGTAAATGCCTTACTGTAGATACTGCACATTTGTGACTCACAGCTCTTCAGCTGTGTAAGGAGAAAGTCTGCTTGTGGGCTGAGATGGTTTTGAAAAAAAAGAGAAAAGAAAGAAAAAAACTGAAGAGAGAAGGATGCAAAAATAAAGCTTTCCAGTAACCTACATTAGGAAGCTTCCAGGAAGCTGAGAAAATTATGTTTTATGCAAGGGATTTAATGAGCTCATTTGTGTGCTTGCAGAAAACCTGCCCTTAGGAAATTGTTAGCTTGGAAGTCACTGCTGGTGCTGGTGAGAAGGTTCCTGGTGAGAGCCCCCTGAATAAAGCCCCTGTCAGTGCTGCTGTCCTCCAGTGCCTTTGCCCTGCTGTGGTGGGCAGGGGGACTTCCTAACCCAGGTGTGGGGCTGCTTCTGGACAGTCTGCTTGGGATGCTGCCAGGTAGTGTGCCCTGGACAAGAGATCTTCTGAGGGAACTGGAATGAAGCTTGTATTTAGTGTCTGTTACACATAGAACCATCATAGAATGGCTGGAAGAGACCTTAAAGATCCTCTAGTTCCATCCCCTCTGACATGGGCAGGGGCACCTCTCACTAGACCTCATCCAGCCTGGTCTTAAACACTTCCAGGGATCAGGTGTCCACAGCTTCTTGGGAAACCTGTTCCAGTGTTCCACCATCCTCATGGTGAAGAATGTCTTCCTCGTGTCTAACCTAAATCTAGCCTGCTACAGCTTAAAGTCATTGCCCTCATCCTGTCACCACAGGCCCTTCTAGACAGTCCCTCCTCAGCACTCCCGTAGCCCCCTTCAGGTACTGGCAGGCTGCTCTAAGGTCTCCACAGAATCTTCTCTGCTCCAGACTGAACAGATCCAACTTGCTCAGCCTGTCTTGGTAGGAGTGGTGCTCCTGCAAAGGTTGGATCTAGAAGAAACTTCTTGATGAAGGAGTTCTTGGGGGTTGTTGACAGGCAGAGTTTGGTCTCTTCTCCCAGGCACCCAGCACCAGCACAAGAGGACACAGTCTCAGGCTGCACCAGGGGAGGTTTAGGCTGGAGGTTAGGAGGAAGTTTTACACAGAGAGAGTGATTGCCCACTGGAATGGGCTGCCCAGGGAGGTGGTGGAGTCACCATCACTGGAGGTGTTCAGGAGGAGACTTGACAGGGTGCTTGGTTGCATGGTTTAGTTGATTAGGTGGTGTTGGATGATAGGTTGGACACGATGATCTTGAAGGTCTATTCTATTCTATTCTATTCTATTCTATTCTATTCTATTCTATTCTATTCTATTCTATTCTATTCTATTCTATTCTAAAGGCTGGAAGAGGCTCCCCAGGGAGGTGGAAGAATGCCCACCACTGGAGGTGCTTGAAAGAGGAAGAGATGTGGTGCTGAGGTTTAGCACCAGACTTAGAAGAGTTAGAGGATGGCTGTACTCAGTCTGAAAGGTCTTTTCCAACCAGGATGATTCTGTGATGCTACTAAATATGCTGTGCTGTGGATGAACAGGGCAGAGTGCTTCCATGGCCACTGGGGGAGACTTACCTTAAGGCTATGTCACACCCAAGGTGTCACTGTTTTATCCTGACACAAAGGCAGGACAGGGCACAGTTAGTGTGATGTTAAATCAGGTGCTCAATGTTCAGCCATGGATTTCAGGTTGATGTTAAATCTGGTGGTTTATGATGTGAGATTCAGAGGGGTCGGGCTAGATTACATGAAAAGAAACCACGCAATGGTAGGGGTTGGAAGGGAGCTCTGGAGATCATCTAGGCCAAGCACCCAGCTAAAGCAAGGTGACCTAGAGCAGGTTGCTCAACATCAGTGTCCAGGTGGGTTTGGAATCTCTCTGGGGAAGGAGTCTCCACAACCTCTCTGCACAGCCTGCTCCAGGGCTCCGGCACCCTTAGGCCAAAGAAGCTTCTCCTTGAGTTGAAGTGAACCCTCCTGTGCCCTAGCTTGTACCCGTTCCCCCTTGTCCTGTCACTGGGCACCACCCCCCAGTGGTTATCCACCCTTTATCTCCTGCTAAAGAGGCCCCCTCCAGCCCCTCCTGGCCTGGGATGTCTGTGATTGCAAGAGCTGAGCAAGCAGTGGAAGTGCAGCCTGCAGTGCCATCTTCTGGAGTTAAGTGAGTGGGAAAGAGGCTTTCATGCTGCCTTTAAAAATCACTTGAGGTGCAGCTGCGCATAAAGGCCACCCAAATCTTGGGCACTTGTAGAAAAGTCTGTGCAGCCAGCACAGAAATATACAAGCCCCCTTTTGATCTTCAATGTGCATGGAGCAAAAAACCCCAACCCACTGAAACTGTCTGCTCACTGAACAAAAATCACAATGATTCTAATATCTGCTTAGTGGAGATGGAAAATGTCCATGAAACTTCATCAGTCTGACTTCTGGGTGTCCAGTGGTAAGTCCTGCAATAGCTTCCTCTATTTTTTGTTCTAATTTCCCCCACCACACCACCACCCCCACACCCCCCTTCATCTTTTTGGCTATGCCATTGACCTCAGTAGTAGAATTTTGGGGTGATACTGACATACATTCCCCTGGCATAGTGGCCTGGTTGCTCTTTCTGTTGGGAGTGGATTGAATAAGCTGCCTTAAGGATCACCCAAGCTGTTACGTCACAGAGCCACAGAATGGTTAGATGTTGGAAGGGAGCTCCAGAGAGCATCCAGTGCAAGCCCCCTGCCAGAGCAGCAGCACCCAGGGCAGGCCACACAGGAATCCATCCACAGCGGGTTGGAAAGGCTCCAGAGCAGGAGACTCCACAACCTCTCTGGGCAGCCTGCTCCAGGCCTCCCTCACCCCAGAGAAGTTTCTCCTCCTGGGCAGCTGAAACCTTCTCTGCTCAAGTTTGTCTCCATTGTTCCTTGGCTTCTTGCTGTGCAGCACCCACAAGAGCTTGGCCCCCTCCCCTTGACCCCCAGCCCTCAGCTCTTGAGAGACATTGATCAGATCCCTCTCAGCCTTCTCCTCTGCAGGCTAAACAGCCCCAGGGCTCTCAGTCTCTCTTCACAGCAGAGCTGTTCAGGTCCCCCCAGTCATCCTCCATTGGACTCTCTCCAGAAGAACCCTGCCTGTTAAGTCTTTAACTTAACCTTTAGGTGCTTCTCTGTATTAAGGAACATTTACCAGACTTACATTTTCCTTGCATCTGATGAAAATGTGCTCTATAGGTTGGAAGTTAAGGAGCAAACATGAAAAATACCCATCTGGATTTCAGTTCTTATTTAATGCACTTCTGTACAAGGCAAACCTCTTGAGAAGGGTTTGGTGCCACTGTTACAGAAGAGCCAGAGATAGAGAGACCTTCCTCAGAGAGTGGGGAAAGGCCCACAAGAAATAATAGAGGCAGACCTGCCATGGGCTGAGTGAGATTCTTTCTGTTCTCTGAATCCTGCAACCATTTCCTCCAGTTCCATTCTTGCTGACAAGACAGCATTGGGGTTTCTCCAGACAGGAGCAGTGTGACACTCCAGATCAGCACTTGGCTTTAGAATAGAATAGAATGAACCAGGTTGGAAGAGACCTTCAAGATCATCGTGTCCAACCTATCATCCAACACCACCTAATCAACTAAACCATGGCACCAAGCACCCTGTCAAGCCTCCTCCTGAACACCTCCAGTGATGGTGACTCGACCACCAGCTCCCTGGGCAGCCCATCCCAATGGGCAATCACTCTTTCTGGGAAGAACTTCTTCCTAACATCCACCCTAAACCTCCCCTGGCGCAGCTTGAGACGGTGTCCTCTTGTGCTGGTGCTGGGTGCCTGGGAGAAGAGACCAACATCTGCTTTGAGCCCCTCCTGGTAAAAAGAGTCTTGCACTGATGCAGAACATAAGAGATGTGTACATGAGAGAGAATTACAGAGAAATGTCCCCACAGGTGAGGTGCTCCAGCCCTCTGATCATCTTTGCGACCTCCTCTGGACCTGCTCCAGCAGCCTAGTGTCCTTCTTTATGCTGGAGGCACCAGGACTGGATGTGGTGCTGCAGGTAGGGGCTGAGCAGAGCAGAGGGGTAGAATCCCCTTTCTGTCCTGATGCTCTCCCTGCTTTGGATGCAGCCCTACACAAGGCCTCTGTCTGGGCTGCCAGTGACCATTGCTGGCTCCTAGGAGGTTTGTCACCAGCTGACACCCCAAGTTTTCTCCTCAAGACTGCTCTTCAGCCATTCCTCACCCAGCCTGGATTTGTGCTTGGGGCAAGTCCTGTACTGGAAGTTAAACCTGATTGATTTATTTGTGTAATGCACCTGCTGTATACATGAAGTTGACTACAAAGCACTGTGACTTTTCCCAGGCAATGATGTTTCTGTTTTTATTCTATGCATGGCAGAAACTTCTGTTTCAGACTGCCATTTCTGTTGCCATCTTCTGATATTTGGATCAATTTCTGGTCAAGTGCAGTGATTTGTTATGTGCTTTGAAATAAACCTAAAAGAATTATGTTTGTCTGCTGGAGTCTTTCAATTTAGATTCTCCTAAACAGTCTTCCTTGTGCAGTGGTGATTGATCTCCATTGTAGTGGTGTTTGATCTCCTCCTTGTGCACTGGTGATTGATCTCCATTGTAGTGGTGTTTGATCTCCTCCTTGTGCACTGGTGATTGATCTCCATTGTAGTGGTGTTTGATCTCCTCCTTGTGCACTGGTGATTGATCTCCATTGCAGTGGTGTTTGATCTCCTCCTTGTGCACTGGTGATTGATCTCCATTGTAGTGGTGTTTGATCTCCTCCTTGTGCAGTGGTGATTGATCTCCATTGTAGTGGTGTTTGATCTCCTCCTTGTGCAGTGGTGATTGATCTCCATTGTAGTGGTGTTTGATCTCCTCCTTGTGCACTGGTGATTGATCTCCATTGCAGTGGTGTTTGATCTCCTCCTTGTGCACTGGTGATTGATCTCCATTGCAGTGGTGTTTGATCTCCTCCTTGTGCACTGGTGATTGATCTCCATTGCAGTGGTGTTTGATCTCCTCCTTGTGCAGTGGAGTTTGATCTCCATTGCAGTGGTGATTGATCTCCATTGCAGTGGTGTTTGATCTCCTCCTTGTGCAATGGTGTTTGATCTCCATTGCAGTGGTGATTGATCTCCTCCGTGTGCAGTGATGTTTGATCTCCTCCTTGTGCAGTGGTGTTTGATCTCCATTGCAGTGGTGATTGATCTCCTCCTTGTGCAGTGGTGATTGATCTCCATTGCAGTGATGTTTGATCTCCTCCTTGTGCAGTGGAGTTTGATCTCCAGTGCAGTGGTGATTGATCTCCTCCGTGTGCAGTGTGTGTTTGATACGAGACACATTCATAGCTGTGCCCATGCCAACACTGCTAGGCAGAGTTGTGAAGTGAAAGCAAGAGATTCCCAGGGCTGTTTCCTGCTGTTCTTGCTGTCTAAACTTTCTTTTTCTGCTCTGTGCAGGAGGTTGCATCAACAGTTCGAGAGCTATAAAGAGCAAGTAAGAAAGATAGGCGAAGAAGCTCGGCGGTACCAGGGAGAGCACAAGGACGATGCTCCGACGTGTGGGATCTGCCACAAAACAAAGTTTGCAGATGGCTGTGGCCATTTGTGCTCTTACTGCCGGACCAAGTTCTGTGCTCGGTGCGGGGGTCGTGTCTCCCTGCGATCCAACAATGTAAGTCTGCTGGGGGCGCTCCGAGCACGCAGCCTGCCCCACGCTCTCAGGCTGCAGGTGCTTCACCTTACCTTTGCCTTTTCATGCTGCCTTCTGCTGAAGTGCTTCGTTCGTCCCTCGGGTAGGAGGTGTGGGCAGAGCGGGGTGAGGGCTTCGGTGGCTGTGGAGTTGTTTGGGATCCACAGAGGTAATGAATAGAAAGGAGAGATGTTGCATTGTACAGCTCTGCTGAGTGGGGGCTGGAAAGTAGGCCTGGGATTCAGAGAGTGGAAGGAGAAAATGCTTTGCTCTGGTCCTACTCCACACTGGTGCTGGTTCAGTTTGTTTTACCAATTATTTTCCTATTAGCAGCAGCATTATTATAGTTACAGTTGCTGGTATTATTATTAACATCTTATTATTATCCTATTATTATTATGTCCTACTATTGTTAATGATAATATTATTATTAATAGTATTACTGCTAATACAATTTTCTTATTACTATTACCATCATTGTCATCATCACCATCATAATTTTTACTATTACTATTGTCATTAATTATTATTATTGATGTTGTTACTGTTTCCTGACTGTGTTTATTACTAGTGTTTTCCTACTATTGCTTTTAGCATTATTCCTATTTCAAATATGTTTATTTGTTTTTATTGTCTGTATTATCTTTAAATATTTGTTTGTTTATTTATTCTCAAGTTTTTCATCTACCTTTAGAGATTTCTCTCACTTTAGGTCTCCGAGCCACCTGATCCAGTTGGGGAGGTCCCCTCCAAGCAGGGCATTCTGTCATTCCATTATTCATTTTGCTCTGGTTAAAAAGAACAAACCAACTACTTTCCTTACCACAAAGTGTGAGATCAGTTTCTTTTACATCTATTTAACAAGTAACATGTTAATAGATCCAGCTGGGGTAGGTGTCCTGCATTCAGGCAGGTAAGAAAAATCCTTCTCCCTCTGCCCCACAGACATTTAGGTGCAGCAGCCGTCCCCAGAGCTGGAGGGTGTCAGGAGCAGCCTCTGTTCAGTCAGTCCCTTACAAGGAGCTGGCTGCTCATCTGTGTTTGGGAGACCGCTCTGGATTGTGGCTGATTATCTGGGGCTGTGGTGTGTTGGAAAGCGCTCTGTGAACACCCTTATATTGCATGAAGCATTTGGTTGCCTAGGGTGAGGCCAGAGAAGTTCCTGACACAGTTTTGAGCTCTTGAGGGGGGGAATGCATCGATGCTTTTTGGTATCGACACAAAGGCAACTCAAAGTGCTCATGAATGGTGTAGCAGCTAAGCATTTTCTGACAATTCAAACACCGAATCATGTTTGGAGTGGAATCATTTGGCCTTTTCACTTTCTTTGAGCTAAATACCAACTACCCTCTGGTCTGGAGGAGCTCCTGGCTCTAAGCTGGCACACAGGGCTTCTGCAGTTTCGTGTTAACAGACACAAAACTTTAAGGAAGAAAACACTTTAAGGAAGCAATTCATTTTGCCTTTAATTTGGAGGTTTTCCATAGCCCTCCTCTGTTTGTGACTCTGTTAAACTAAATTCCCATCCTGACAGAACGATGCAGGTGTATTGGGCTGAGCTGTTCACCTCCGCGAAGGTTTTGCTGCCGAGGATTGCACCACGTTGCATTCCCTGCAGGTGGTGTTACTGGAGCGCCTCTGGGGACGCAGAAGCCTGCTCCGCTCCGCGTTACCCTGCTGGGATTTACTGGAAGTGTGTGACGTGATTCCTCTTTCATTTTTCACCCCCTCTTTGCAAGCCATAGAGATGGAAGTGTCCATTCAGTTGTAACCTGCTGTTTGTGGTGTTGATGCTCCTGTGGGCTGGGCTGGGGAAATGTGGTTTCTGTATCTGCAGTGATGTCATCATTGTATGGAAAGATTGATTTACTTTCTAATTTCTCTGCTTTGATCCCTGTGTACAGAGTTACTGGAATTGCATTTCGTTGAAACCTGTCTATTAACACTTGCCTGTTTTATTCTTTTTCTCTTCTTTCTTTCTTTTCTCTTTTTATTCTGCTTCCTTGGATGCTTTCCCAAAGGAGGACAAAGTGGTTAGAATCCATGCTTTTTATCATTTACTGTTATAATGTTGTTAATTGGGAATCACAGTAATGTTGAAAAACCCAAACCCTAAACTGACATTGTGAAATCATCCAAAGGGGTGGGGGTGAGAACAGGTATCCTAACACCCAGGCTCTGCCCAGCCCCTAGCCAAACATATGCTCCGAAGACACTCCAGCAAGGAAACCCAAAATGTGTCAAAATTAGGACAAAACAAAGAATTAATTAAGACCCAAGAACTCTTACCAGGCTAGAAAGCAGAGGAGGCAATAGTGTAACAGAGCTTGACCTCATACACATGTGTTTGGTGAGCAGCTTGTCCTTTTGCATGCCAGGGCTCTCATTAGCCTCAGGAAATCAAATGCATTTATTGGATGGTTTACATGATCTACATGGTTTGCTGTGCTTCACTTCTGGCTGCAGCAGACATTTGGGGAATGTTTGTGAAATCAGCTTTTTGATTTACAGCTGGAATGAATGTGCAGGGTCAAAGTAATGCTTCTCACAAGCTGGTGTAAGTGTGGTGAGCAGGATGGGCTGAGCCCTTTGTGAGTGGGGAGACACCACTCCAAAACTCTGCAGACCTTCCAGGCTCCCCATGCCATGCTCAGCATGAGCCTGATCTGGAGCAGGTGAGGGTTGTTCCCTCATCACCTCTGTGCCCTGTGCCTGGAGGGAGGGCTGGCAGTGCTTGAACACCACAGAGCCTGGCCACGCACCAGCTCTTCTCAGGCAGCGCTGCAAAAAAGGATTTTTCCAGGTTCTGCCTGGAGTCCCAGGGAGTGGCAACAAACCAGTTTCAAGTCATTGCAATCCAGTGCAGGTTTTGCTGTGCAGGTGCTAGTGTTACACTTGTGAGGTGCTGGTGTGCCCCAGTTTACACCCCAGCACAGCTGTGACCTGCGGCTGAGCGCCGTGCAGCACCCAGAGGCACTGGGTTCTAGCTCGCAGGCACGTGGCAGCAGGGGTGTCTGAGGCAGCAGTGTTCTGAGAGCAGGTTCAGCCAATGCCTAGGAAGCACTGCCTGCCACATGATCATTCCACTGTTTCCCCTGTGGTACTCTGAACAAAGTGTTTAAATCTTCCAGGACTTGCAGATCTTTTCCATCTAAATGACTTAGGGTAGAGTGAGAGAAGTTTCAGCTTGATGCTGGTTTCTTTCCTCAAGCAGTGCATCATTGATGCATCCCCTAGGGTGTCTTAAAAGGCTCTGCTCTTGCAACAGAGCCTTCTTAGCACCAGGAACAGCAAAGCTCTTAAGGGCCAGAAGTGCCACTCAGGTACATTGTAGCTGCCTAGGTTTTGGTAGGTGGGCCTCCCTCCACCTCCCTATTTGTGAGGCACATTTCACACTTCAGTTAGCACCAAAACCACTGCTGGGTAGCTGAAACTGTGACAGTATCTGCATGCATGCAAGGCTGAGCCCTTGAGAGGGCAGCTGAGCTGCTGCCCTTTGAAAAATGTCAGTTAGGATGCAGAACACAGACCCCACTGCACTGAAGTGCTCTGAAGACGTGTCCTGAAGGCAGACCTGGCTCACCTGGCTTGTCCTAACTTCACTTAAATACATCCTTGCTGTTTGCACTTGCCTCGGGTTAAGGATTAGCAATGTTGAAATCCAAGCTGCCACATGCTGAGAAAATGCCCTAAAGTATACCCCTGAAAAGATCTTCCATACCTTGGTGATGAAGCTGAACTACAGCTCTTTAACAGCTGGAGAGAGGAGGAGGTCTGCAGGTCAGAGGAAGAGTATCCAATACTTAGTCCTGGTGGTGTGAGGAGCATGGGGAACCTCTTTATGAAGTTCTGTTGCTGGAGCAGTGCCTGTGTCAGGAAGCTAATGAGATATAGACAAGGAATGAATTCCCAAGCATTACTGCATGCCTCCTAAGTCCTGTCTCACAGAAACAGGACAGTTGTCAGAGGGAGCCACACAAGGAAAGGTTTCATTTGCTGATTGTTTCAGTGACTTAGCATTTGACATTAGGGGGACAAACCCTTCCTTCTCTGCTAGGTTTAATATGAACAAAGACTTTTTGGACAGCTTTGTATGTGCCTTGTTCTCACCCCATGATGGTTCTTCTTACCATGATAAGCTACATAATAGTAAAACATGTGTCAGGTCCCTACAGGCTAGGAGGGGCTGATGAAGTGTGAGTGACTGAAGTGCTAAAGTCAAGTGCAAAGGTCAAGCATTGTCCTGGATTCAGAGTATTTCCTCTTGGCTTGGAGGATTAGCACTCATGAGACACCACCTAGGAGGTGCTGTGCTGTGTTACCTATCTCTGACCAAGCTGGTAGGCACAGAGAGGGTGGTATGGAGGTTATCAAAGAAATGGAGAGCTGCTGATGGGAGAGAAGGCTGGAGAGATGCAGGGGACTCAAACCAGAGCAATTCTAACTCAGATCTAGAAGTAAAGAATTGATCCCTAGGAGTAACTTTAAACAACAAGTACAACCTTCAGGCTGGTGGGCAGTGAATAGCTAAGACTGACTGGGTGTGACTTGGCCATAGGTGCTCTTGCCTTGGAAAGCAGTTGTTGCAATCAGTAAGCTTTGGGGATTGTTTGGTTTTCCCATGTGATCTACAAGGCAAAATAACTCAATTCAAATTTGAAGGTTAAATCTGGTAAGTTTAGGAAAGGGTTTATGTAAGGTGGTTGGTTGCAGGTCCTTAGGATGTCTCTTGCAACTGTTGCTTCTAGCTAAATATTTTTGATAGTAGAATAGTTTGAAGCTGCTCTTGACCTTCTCAAGGATGTACCACATAGATTTTAAGGACTGCAGTAAGTGGTGCTTGGGGCTGTGGTTTAGGGGTGAGCCTTGTAGAGCAGGGTTAATGGTTGGGCTTGGTGACCCTGAGGCTCTCTCCCAGCCTGAATATTTCTGTGATTATAGCAACACATCAGGCAGGAAGTTCATTTCATGGGAGAGATTCACAGCTCTTGGGAAGTAAGATCTGCAGTATTAGGTGGAGGACAGTGTAGGAGGCAGTGTGCTCTACCTGCCTGAGGGTGGGAAGAGTCTGGGCTGTGCAGTGTTCTGCAGTGCCATTGGTACTGCTGGCAGTGTGTGAAATGTGCACTTGAGTTGTGTCAGATGGTTCCACCTGTTCCTGTCAGAGGGAGCTGATCACTCAGGGAGGCACCTGGCCCTCAGAATCCCAGATATCCACCACCCTGAGCTATTTCTCGAGTGCTTCACCTGTCCCAAGTTCACTCTCACACTGCTCAGCAGAGGACCAGCTAAAGCCCTGCCATCCATTGTCAGCCAGCCCAGGGTGCTTTTGGTTAGTGTCATCCAGAGCTTCAGCTCAGGTGCAAAACATAATCCTGCAGTGTAATCTGAAGAGGAGGCTGAGTGTACTCCAGGGGTTGTCCAGGGGCTTGGGAGGGGCTGGCAGGACTGCCCAGGGGTACTTCAGTGTAGTTAGAAAGTGAGGAGGTACAGCCAAGGCACAGTGAGAGGAGAAGGCTCCAGTGAGGGCCTCTACAGAAGTGACCTCGTGGAAGGCAGAGCAGAAGGGAAAGGATTGTTTACCAAGACACACTGGGCAGGCACAGATTTCAGCCCCCCCCAGACTTCCATCTCATTCCCCCAGAAGATAGGGACCTTGATATCTGTCCTGGACATGGCACTTTGGGACATGGTTAATGGCCATGGTGGTCTGAGGCTGATGGTTGGACTTGATCTTAGAGATCTTTTCCAACTGAAATAATCCTAATGCTCTAATGAAGCAATAATTAATTCTAATACTCTAATGAAGCAATAATTAATTCTGATAGTCTAATGAAAGCTTAGAGACTGGAGATGGGTTTGGTCCTGTTTTTAGTCTCCCCCAACAACGAGGTAGAACTGAAGAGGAAGGGTGCGGGAGATCTCCAGGAGAATGCTTGCTTTCTCTTTCTCAGGCCCAGGAGGCTTGAAGGAGGGTGTTGGTCAGGGAGGTGCCAGAGGGGATGTGGTGCAGCAGCAGAACTGATGGCTGCTTCCAGGCCCAGCACTCAGAGTGATTTGTCCTGCGGCAGAGCCTGCTGTAAGCGGTTTCCACCCAAGCAGTGCAGCTCTGCTCTTTCCAGCAGTGGTCAGCTGCTCAGGTTCATACCTGGGTTTGATTGCTCTGAGACAATCCACCCTGTCCTTTAGTCATAGTATAGTATCATAGAATCAGTCAGGGTTGGAAGGGACCACAAGGATCATTTAGTTCCAACCCCCCTGCCATGGGCAGGGACAC